>NC_089784.1:35058069-35325569 GCF_040412425.1 Macrobrachium rosenbergii
AGGAATGCGGTAATCATGCGAGAGAGGAGACGGGAACGATCCACTTCTTGTGCTCTTTATTGCAAAGATGCTTTGGCTTCTGCTGCTCGCCAGAAGGACGATCCGGAGATAACTGGATGGGTAATGTGGGAAATGGGGGCCCACTCAATAGGTACTAGTATTACGTGTGCATATATATAAATATATGTATACATACATTTACATATATATACATGAGTAATGTGGGTAATGGGGGCACTCAATAGGTACTACTGTAGTATTACGTGTGTGTATACATTTACACATATACATATGTATACATACATTTACATTTATATACATGAGTATATATATGTATTACGTGCGTATATACAGAATACACACATATATGATACATACATTAACATATATATACGTGTATACATATAAAATACATGCAAACATATATATATATATATATATATATATATATATATATATATATATATATATTGCATAGCATATATTTATAAATTACATATATACGTATATGTGTACATAAATTATATATATACACATGTATATATACATATAATATATACTGTATTCTGTATACACATACACAAGTGTATATAAGTATATATATATATACATAATACGTATATATATTAGTAATCAAGACACAATTACATGTGGAACAGATCGGGATCGAACCCAGGTCTTTCAATTTATGATTTTCATTTTATGACTTATGTGGTCCAGTTGGTAGGAAGCCCTGGGTTCGGTTCTGCTGATGTACATTATAATATATATTTATATATATATATATATACATATATATGTGTGTGGTTTATATGCGTGTGCATGAATAAATATTCTTAGTATATATGAACGAAAGTATTCATTACCAGTTTATAATTTACATACACAGCATAAATACATACAACAACCGGACTTCAGGTAAAGCGTGAAGAAAAAAAAAAAAATATATATATATATATATATATATATATATATATATATATATATATATATATATATATATATATATATATATATATATATATGTATGTGTGTGTGTGTACGGAATAATTCAATATTTGAATTTAGAATTAGAGATGAGAAATAATACTATACACTAAAACAAACAAGTAAAAAATACGTAGAAGTTTCTTGGGTGCAATTGAGTTATCTGTACAGCCGCTACAACGTATATCTAGGCCACCGAAAATAGATCTATCTTTCGGTGGTCTCGGTATAATGCAGTATGAGCCACGGCCCATGAAACTTTAACCATGACCCGGTGGTAGTATGGCCTATATCATTGACAGAAGCACGATTATTGCTAACTTTAACCTTAAATAACACAAAAACTACTGAGGTTAGAGGGCTACAATTTGATATGTTTGATGATTGGAGGGTAGATGATCAACACTCCAATTTGCAGCCCTCTAGCCTCAGCTGTTTTTAAGATCTGACAGCGGACAAAAAAAAGTGCGGACAGAAAAAAGTGCGGGCAGAAAAAGCGCTGACGGACAGACAAAGCCGGCACAATGGTTTTGTTTTACAGAAAACATAAATCGTTTTACGAACCGGTTTCAGATAAGATACTTTATTATTTATCATATAAATAATTAAACACGTGGAAATAATGGCATGCAAATAAAAAAATAACAAAAAGTATCTAAACCAATCAGAAATAAGACCTAACAATAAAAAACAAAACTAAAAATCTGACAATCACGGCCACAAACGTCACGCATGCGCAGTGACAGGAGAGCAACGGCAGACTGCATTCTTACACGCAAGAGAAAGCACATTTTACGATCGTTCCTCCCAAAAAATGTTGGGAGATACAGAAATTCGTACAAAATCCTACACTTGGGAACACTAGAATAGCATAGAATAGAATATAGAATTTAGGCCACAAGCCAAGGCCTTTGAAAGGTGTAACAGGTGGAAGCCTTCGCAGTTGCACTACGAAACAACTGTCAGGAGGGTGTGGAAATTAAGATGGAAGAAAGAGATTATGGAATGGAATGTAGAATTTATGCCACAGGCCAAGCGCTGGGACCTACGAGGTCATTCAGCGCTGAAAGGGAAACAGAGTAGAAAGGCTTGAAAGATGTAACAGGAGGAAAACCTCAAAGCAGCTGCACTATGAAACAATTGTTAGGAGAGGGTGGAAATGAAGACGGAAGAAAGATTATGAACGCAGATACAGTAAAGGGTTGAAAGGGGTTGCAGCTAGGGGCTGAAAGGACGCTGCAGAGAATCTTAAGTCATGCCTACAGTGAACCGCACGACGTCCACCGACGACCCTATCCCCCTACGTAGCAATAATTGAAGAGGATTTTAAGCAGACACTGGCCTTTATGATGAGTCAAGAATTTAGTGCTGGCTAATTCAACACTTGTCTTAATACCTGCACCGCACCGCAAGAATAAAGAACTATAATACCATGCAATATGTCATACAGATATGAAAGCAAAACATAATCGACTAAAGTCCTCGTTTCTACCCTAAAACAATTCTGTTTACTTGTATTTTCATCTATTTACTTATTAATGTGTTAATTTTTTTCTTTTCTAATAACAAATCTCTTCTTTCTGTATTTCCTATTACCTTCATTGGAAGCCTGAATTGCAAGTCAATGGCCCCTTTGGTGGGCTTGTTCCCTCTGAATAGGGTTCATCTCTAAATAATAATCATAATAATAATAATAATAATAATAATAATAATAATAATAATAATAATAATAATAATAATAATAATAATAATAATAAATATTCTTTTGAAGCTTGAATTTCGAGTCAATGGCACCTGTGGTGGGTTTGTTCCCTCTGAATAGGGTTCATCTTCTCAATAATAATAATAATAATAATAATAATAATAATAATAATAATAATAATAATAATAATAATAATAATAATAATTCACAATCTCGTGAAAAACAATGTGTAATAAAAATCCACAATTACATAGTAATATATTTTACTGCATAATTGTGGATTTTTATTACACAATAATAAAAAATAAATAAATAAATAAATAATAATAATAATAATAATAATAATAATAATAATAATAATAATAATAATAATAATAATCCAGTGAACAGAATTCAATGAACAGAATTCAACAGGAAGTAATCAATACACCACTATCCTCACTGTAAACCTTGGAACTAGACATGCTGCAGAAAAAAAATAAGTAAAAAATATAGCTGCTAAGTTACTTCTGCACATTACTATTGGTCTTCTCCGACCTTGCAATATAAATATAGGTGGCTGTGTCGTCTCGACTTTCATCGACTGGATGGTGCTTTTTTATTATTACTGAATGAATGCTTATCTGGCAAAGGGGAGGGGAGGGGAGGGGAGGGTTCTTCTCTTTAGGGAATGTTTTTGTATCGATGAAAAAGACTGAGACGGTAGTTTGTGCGTTTACACATGCATATACATTTTGTGTTGATTTACACGTATAAGAATGTATGTTTTTACGCCTATGTATAACTCACCTTTCTACAGAAATATACTCTACGACAAATATAAATAACATACATATGCAATATATATGCATATATATAATATATATATTTATATATTCTCTGCATTAGTATAATTACTAGCAGGACCTCATTCAAACTGGAAGGTATCTAGTGGAAATATTTAGTCAAAAAAGATACATTATACTATATATATGTTTTTCATTCAAAAGTACACACACACACACACATATATATATATATATATATATATATATATATATATATATATATATATATATATATATATATATACAAACACATTATATATATATATATATATATATATATATATATATAGAGAGAGAGAGAGAGAGAGAGAGAGAGAGAGAGAGAGAGAGAAAATTAAAAAAACGCTCGCCATCCGCGGACGGACTGAACGCGACCAAAGACACACATACAAGTAATCCAAAGTAACCCGCTATACTTTCTTTGACGGCTGCACCAGCACGCCCATGCCAACCGACGAGTGTCCACAGTAACCCACAAAAAGCCTTCGGTTGCATGTCACGCAGTTGAAAATCCGAAAGTGGATCGTGAAGCGTGCATGCGAGATGTACGTGCATACGCACACGCACACATACACATCAGCACACTGACATGCCTTCATAGCCTGGAGACGGTTCACTCACGCTTCGCTTTGACTCTTTCCGGTTCAAGTTTTGATATCCGCTGTTCGTTAAACAGTACTCTTCTCATTCCCGTGTTGGTGGTTGTAAATAAAAAAAAAATATATATATGTATGTATGTATGTATATATATATATATATATATATATATATATATATATATATATATATATATATATATATATATATATATATATATATATATATATATATATATATATATATATCGTCGTTTAATATCCAATTCACTATACCTAAGGAATAACCTACACCCAAGGAAGACTATAATTAAGATATTTTTCGCACCCGGCAGGATTCCAACCGGTGCCTGGCTTAGAAACGACGATAAGACAGTGACTGAGGCCACCGTGTTATCACGAGAGACATAAAATGATATCGACTCTGCAGTACATACGTCATTTCCCTTACCAAACAGTACCTCAAAAATTAAAGGAAACACAAGTCACTACCACAAGTTGAATCGTAGATGAATCCTTAGTATAATATCACCGCAACATTCGTTGCTGATTCACACAGCTCCAAAGAAGGCTAACCAACATCCCGTCAAACACATTGACCCTATACACACACAAACACACTGCTCCAGTCATCTCGGTCTTTCTGGATATTTCACAACCAAAATTCTCCGTGCATATATCAGTAGTCTACACACAGAAACACACACACACACACATACGAGATATGTAAATTTATCAGGGACCAAAGTATCCTCTGAAAAAAATGTTCTTAAGAGAAAACACTGGATAAATAATAATAATAATAATAATAATAATAATAATAATAATAATAATAATAATAATAATAATAATAATAATAATAAAGGTACTTTGGACAGTTGCTATATAATTTACCGGCTGCTACAAAGAAAGTCTTTCGACAGATTGGAAAACTATTATTATTATTATTATTATTATTATTATTTGTGGTGCATCACTATATTGTGATCGGAAATAATGAGTAAAAAGCCACAATAATGTAAATGTGAGACTGTATTTTTCCAAAATACAAAAAGGATAAAACAGGGGAGCTTTCGACCGTTTGCACAACGGTCCTCTTCAGCCAACTCTGAAGAGGACCGTTGTGCAAACGGTCGAAAGCTCCGCTGTTTTATCCTTTTTGTATTTTGGAAAAATACAGTCTCTCATTTACATTATTGTGGCTTTTACTCATTATTATTATTATTATTATTATTATTATTATTATTATTATTATTATTATTATTATTATTAATAAAAACAACAATTTGGGGAGAACAGTAGAAAAGAAAGTGAGAAACGGGTACCTTGAGAAACCAAGCAATATAATTTATCAATTAACTTTCCTCCAAAAGATGTAAATTTATTGTTCCTGTTCCTTATCCTCGAACACCCTGACAACAATAACCAACAACAATAAGCAACAACAAACACCCATTTATAATGAAAGCAATACTCATACAACTCTTAGAAGCAAACAATACCTATCCTCAACTCAAAGCACAATATTGTTTTTCGTACACAAAGGTCAGTGTCGTTTCCATAAGCAAGGCAAGACAGTCGATCGCAAGTCACCATCACGAAGGATTGAAAAGCCTCTCTTGGTTGGTCGGAGTCCTGAGGTCTACAGTATACCAGGCCTCCTATTAGTTTTCTGTAAAAGAAAACTATTGTGACGGCTTTGTCTGTCCGCCCTCAGATCTTAAAAACTGCAAGAGGCTAGAGGGCTGCAAAATGGTATGTTGATCATCCACTCTCCAATCATCAAACTTACCAAATAGCAGCCATCTAACCTCAGTAGTTTTTATTTTATTGAAGGTTAAAGTTAGCCATAATCGTACTTATGGCACCGATATAGGTACCACAACACAGGCCACCACCGGACCGTGACTGAGTTTCATGGGCCGTGGCTGAGGCCAACACCGGATCATGTCTGAGTTTCATGGGCTGTGGTTGAATGTTTCATACAGCATTACACTCTGTACAGAAAATTCGATTACGCCGAAGAAACTTCGGCGCATATTTTACTTGTTTTCTTTTGCTGTTAATAAAATTAGAAATACATTCTGCAGTGCGGCCAGGTCACGTGAAGGAATTCACTTGAGGCTTAAAAAGGCTTGTTTATATTCCAGAGTAGAAAGTAGATTGGCTGTTTCTGTTCAGTTGCGAAATGGAGGTGAAACAGAATGACAGTTTTATAGGTATTATTTCTGAACGACTATAATGGTTTAGGTAAATATATATATATATATATATATATATATATATATATATATATATATATACATACATTATATGTTTATATACAGTATATGAATTTTTGTCAATTATACACGCGTGACTTTCTTGATAGCTCAGTGGTCGAAGTCACAGTCTACTATTTTTAATACGGCAACAGTTCAAATCCTACCGGTGACGAAGTACATATCAATTATAATTCCCTTGTGTTAATTTTTATCACATCACCGTGATATAGCTACACGCATTAAGCTACAAATGCAGTTTAATATCCAATTCACTCCACCTCGGAAATAACATATGTGTGTATATATAAATATATATATATATATATATATATATATATATATATATATATATATATATATATAGGTGTGTGTGTGTGTTTACCGAAGGGGAATTATGGTTAAGAAGATGTGTGTGTGTATATATATATATATATATATATATATATATATATATATATATATATATATATATATATATATATATGATTATTATACATATATATATTAGTGTATATACCACACTCGTAAAATCAGGCACAATGCAATGAGAGTTTCACATGGCGAAGAACTTTCGAAAGCCGATTTCCGAAGACTACACGGAATACAGAGACGCTATTAGGGGCTCTTTGGGATTCCTCACGGAATGGGCATAGAATTGTCACTCGAGTAACATACCCGTCCTTTCCGATGGAACGATGACGAGAAGACATAGGCACTGTTAACGTTTTCGGGTTTTGCGGAAAAAATAATTGCTCGTGCTTTTATCAAGAACCTCAAGGCGACAAAAAAAGGACCTTAGAACTTCGCCACAGCTGTAATATGCTCTTCCAACGATGCTGCGCATAATTATCAACCCCGAAGGATAACACAGTTGTTTATTTCAATCAATAATCACAATATATATCTTTGTTAACAATCTTTACATCTCACAAGCAATTTCCAATGTCGTTCGCACCAAATCTACGGACTCTCTCTCTCTCTCTCTCTCTCTCTCTCTCTCTCTCTCTCTCTCTCTCTCTCTCTCTCTCTCTCTCTCTCTCTCTCTCACTTAAATATACATATATATAC
This sequence comes from Macrobrachium rosenbergii, assembly GCF_040412425.1. Classification (NCBI taxonomy): domain Eukaryota; kingdom Metazoa; phylum Arthropoda; class Malacostraca; order Decapoda; family Palaemonidae; genus Macrobrachium; species Macrobrachium rosenbergii. The sequence goes on from NC_089784.1 coordinate 35,065,514, forward strand.
TGTACAAACATGCATTATATATTATATATTATATATATATATATATATATATATATATATACACACATATATATACACAATATACATTATATATACTATATATACAGTAATTTTATATATATATATATATATGTGAAAATAATGCGTATATATCCATTCTTCCAAATCCGTATATATATATATATATATATATATATATATATATATATATATATATATATATATATATATATATATATATATATACATCCGCTCTCTCTCTCTCTCTCTCTCTCTCTCTCTCTCTCTCTCTCTCTCGCTTGGCCATCAGCAGAAGACAGAAGCAGCAGCAGTCACAAGAAAAGCTAATAACGACTCTTATCTCAGGTACACCAACAGACGTCTCAATTCTCGATTCATGTTTCACAGCCGGATTAAACTCACGGAGTTTCGAAAACGGCAACAAAAAAAAATCAAGGACATAAATTTTGTGCCCACGCACGCACATGTGCGCAAAGGCATTTACACACCTTTATTAATTATTATAACTCGAACGGTGCTGGGATTTAAGTGATGTCATCGTCGAACCTTGAAAAAAATTGGAAAAGTATACGCACCACTAATGAATGCATGTAGGCTATACAAAAAGACATATCATACATAGAGGTTTGTGTGTGTGTATATACTGTGTGTATATATATATATGTGTGTGTGTGTGTGTACCGTATATATATATATTAGACATATTTATATAAATATTTATGTATTATATATATAAATATATATAATGTCTATTAAATACACATATACATATAATTAATTTAATCATACATAATTACAAAAACTTATGTGTAAATTATGTATGTATACACACACACACATATATATACATATATAAGTTCATATATATATATATATATATATATATATATATATATATATATATATATATATATATATATATATATATATATATATATATATATATATATATATATATATATAATATATATAAATATATATATATATATATATATATATATATATATATATATATATATATATATTCACCAAAGGCGTATCTGCCTCAGCACGATAACAGTCACAAATGGCTTTTGCAACGCCAAGCAATTTTCCAATCATTAAATCACTTGGCATGTGAGGAATTCGCACTCAACTGCCTACGATACGAAGGGGAGAGAGAACTTCTACACTGCAAAGGAAAGCTGTTGCTTACTCTCTTAGGGCACGTTCACACGACAGTAAAACAGGGCATAAACATGCCGCAAACTTCTCGCATACATATCACATACAGGTAGAAAGCAAGTCGACCACAAGGTAAAACATTATAAACACGTCGGCAACTTGTCGCACAAATATCACGTACAGGTAGAAAACAAGTCGACCAAATGTTAAAACATTATAAACACGTCGGCAACTTGTCGCATACATATCACATACAGGTAAAAAACAAGATAACGACCGCCACTTGAAAGAGGTCAAACACGTCGGCTACTTACTGTATACATATCACAAACAAGCTGACAACAAGTCGACGACAACGAGTTGAAAAGGAATCTTTTGCAAATGCTGGATAATCGTATGAAACACTGGTTGGAACTACCAAGAAGTCACCGACTAGTATTCAACCTTTTTGTGACGTGTGTGCGATAAATTGCCGACACATTTACGACACGTTTGACTGCAGAGTGGACACACTTATGATATGAAAATCGAACAAAAAGGAACTAAGCTACGTATGTATATAACAGTTTTAGTTATATAAAGTGCAAGGTGATCTGAAGATGGCTGACTACGGAGACAGGACCAAAATTAACTTACTACAGAAAGTACAGATTATGCTTCTCCTTCCTTTACGACCATCATATGTATAGTAGATAACACCTCTCTCTCTCTCTCTCTCTCTCTCTCTCTCTCTCTCTCTCTCTCTCTCTCTCTCTCTCTCTCTCTCTCTGTTTCTGAGTGTAAATATATATATATATATATATATATATATATATATATATATATATATATATATATATATATATATATATATATATATAGCCTATATATAGATACATATGTATATATACATAAGTATATATGGGCTTGTGTAGGTATGCACGTTCATCTAGGTGAGCGCTCTTATACATGTGAGAGTGCGTGTGTGATCATACCTACGTAATCTGCATAGTAACCCATAGATAACTAACTATGCATCAGCTTTCCTATTACCACTAATCTGCAAGAACAGTCTTTTCAACTCCCCATACATACATACATACATACACAGACACACACACACACACAGACAACTGCAAATCAAAACTCTTAATAAAAGCAATCAATTGACACGAACCAACCTTCATATCCCTTACACCTAAAACAATAGCTACAGGGCAATTGTGAGCACGGAGCAACAACAAGCAAGCAAGCAAGCAAGACCAGGACAATTACGAAGAGCTGTTTGTGAACGGCAATGAGCGCATCGCGTACATCAAAGGCCGGTGCCACCTCTGCCGCTTTTTAATCAAAGACAAACGCCCCAGCTTTCGAGGAAGTTATACAATTACGACGCAAACATTTCCTGACTGGAGTGATGGAGGGGGGGGGGGTGACTGTGATGTAATTACACAAACACATATATATATACATACTGTGTATGTAATATATATATATATATATATATATATATATATATATATATATATATATATATATATATATATATATATATATATATATATATATATATATATATATATATATATATATATATATATATATACTTAAGCATATTATCTATTATCTACGTATATACGTATAAACATATATACAACTATAATCACTATGACAACATGGTCTATATATCTTTCATTACCACTTTATTTCTGTACCATTGTCGAAGGACTTCGATAATGGCTTGTAACTAAAGCCGAAACCGGTCAGGATTTACACTCAGTCCTTCATTTTCCTAGTGGTAATGATATATAATATTTATAAATATATATTAATATTTATAATATATATATATATATATATATATATATATATATATATATATATATATATATATATATATATATATATATATATACATGTGGGATTCGCTTATACACTGAAGTCACGTGCATCTAATGTGATTTTTTAAGCATATGTATGTATGTATATACATAATTATTATACATATATATATACGTATATATATAACTCAAAACACCAATTCCTCTCCACCTAACAACCCATCTATCTGCCTATAAACATCAATCAATCTCTATCCCTTCCAACCACCCATCCATCTCTCTCTCTCTCTCTCTCTCTCTCTCTCTCTCTCTCTCTCTCTGGTCTTATTGTTATAATCATACATAAACGTATTTAGACAAATTCCGTTTCAGTCTCTCATTTACTGCTTTCACAGTTTAGCTATACATAAAACATAATTAATTTATTTCTCTCTCTCTCTCTCTCTCTCTCTCTCTCTCTCTCTCTCTCTCTCTCTCTCTGACTGGTCTTACAATTAAAATTGTACATGATCGTGTTTTGACAAATTCAATTTGTTTCAATTCTCTCTCTCTCTCTCTCTCTCTCAGACTGGTCTTGCAATTATAATTGTACATAATCGTGTTTTGACAAACTCAGTTTCAATTTCTCTCTCTCTCTCACACACACACAAAACTAAGCTACTTACCATTCACGATGGAGAAGAAAGAGCACCGCCTTCGGACTCAACCCTCGCCATGGGAAAAATATCCATTATCACGGGGGAAAATTCAATTTCCTCTTCTCTTCTCCCTCGCCGTGCGTTAAGTCTCTCCCGTTTCTTTTACATACTTATTATTTCTTTCCCTTTACCAGTACCTGATGCTCTGTGCCTCCTCTACCCTAGCGCAAGAAGAAAGTCTGTCTTCTTTTTTTATTATTATTTTTTTCCTTTTTCAGCACCTGCCATTCAGGTGCAAGAACGCTCGCGCGCGCGCTCGAGAGAGAGAGAGAGAGAGAGAGAGAGAGAGAGAGAGAGAGAGAGAGAGATCTTTGCTTGTAATTCGACGTATAAAAGCATAAGGCAAGTGATCACTTTTATTAATTTTTTTTGCACAGTTGTGACAAAATGAATGAAGAAAGTAACGAAAGCTGTTGCAAATAATAATAATAATAATAATAATAATAATAATAATAATAATAATAATAATAATAAACAAGTAAAGTTATCGTTCTCGGAAGCCAGAAAATCAAGCGAAAAACAGCTACATAATAATAATAATAATAATAATAATAATAATAATAATAATAATAATAATAATAATAATAATAATAATAGAGAGATTATCACTCTCTCTCTCTCTCTCTCTCGAAGGCGTGATGGTGCATGCTAGATAAAAGGGTTTAGAAATATATACATCAATCTTTTTTATCAATACATATCCTTTCAGCATAATTCCTCCGTGACAGATCGTTTACAGAACACTCTGGTCCGTGCTATTGACTAAAACGATTTCACTACATCCTGGTCACATCTCTGCACGTACGCATATAGACAGAAATTCACATACATACACCCAAAGATCGTATGCATTTAGAAATTAGTTATGCACATAAACGTACACACACAACATATATATATATATATATATATATATATATATATATATATATATATATATATATATATATATATATATATATATATATATATAAATATATAAATATATATATATATATATATATATATATATAGTATATGTCTGACGTTCATAGCAACATACAAAAATTTCAACAACACAGTAATGCTGCCAGAGACTACCCGAAGAGAGAGAGAGAGAGAGAGAGAGAGAGAGAGAGAGAGAGAGAGAGAGAGCGATCGCAATACGCCATAACCGGTCCAAATCCGCCTGCTTTGAAGGGAAGCACGTAAACATTTCCTTCTTCTCATATAATGAACAGAGAAGGAAAAAAAACCATATATTCAAGAGACCTAAAAACGACGAGAACAGAGGGTGAGTCATTTTCCAAGCGACCTTGCGAATATAAGGTTTCACTCCAGATCGTGAATGACCACCAGCGAAGGTTGGTGATGAAACCGAGAAAAAAAGACAAATAATTTCTATTAAAATATTTTGAACACTAAAATAAATTCCAGCAAACCATACCAGACGCTAAAATCAGTTCCAGCAAACCATACCAGACGCTAAAATAAATTCCAGCAAACCATACCAGGCGCTAAAATAAATTCCAGCAAACCATACTAGACAATAAAAGTAATTCCAGCAAACCACACTAGACGCTAAAATAAAATCCAGCAAACTACACCAGACACTACAATAAATTCTAGCAAACCATACCAACCGCTAAAATAAATTCCAGCAAAACCACACCATGCACTTCCAAATATAATTCTCGCCTGGGATAAGACGAAAGACAAGTATGGCATCCTAGGAAAAATAATATTTTTAATAATACTAACAAAATAATGCAAGAGCGAAATATTCAATCCAGGAAAACCTTATTATGATCAGCAAAAATACTGACAGAAATATATGGAAAGCAAAAAAAACCACGTCTGACGAAACAAACGCAATGCAGCAAGTAAAACGGGGAAGCCAAACCGGTGTTAACACCCGCAGAGATAAGAAAATAAAAAAAAAAAGAAAGTACGTCCTGAAAAAGACTTCGCGCTACGCAAAAGAAAACAATTCTACCGGACCCTGGAATGTAATACAAACATTTCATCGCCCTGAAACTGGTTTTCCACAGGATTTTGGTATAACCACTTGCTTTAATCACAAAAGCGCCCGTAGGGAGATTGCGCCGTCAGTACACCCTCACGCAGTGCACTGCAGGCATTTATACGGTTCTTCGCAGCATGCCTTCGGCCCCTAGCTGCAACCCCTTTCGTTCCTTTTACTGTATCTCCGTCCGTATTCTCTTCCTTCCACCTCACTTTCCACACTCTCCTAACAACTGTTTCATAGTGCAACAGCGAGGTTTTCCTCCTCTTACACCTTTCAAATCTCCTTTACTCTTAATTTCCCTTTCAGCGCTGAGTGACCTCGTAGGTCCAAGCGCTTGGCCTTTGGCTTAAATTTTATATCCAGATTCGGGTCACAAGAGATGCAAAAGACAAAAATCCGTTCCGTTGGTCATTATTTCCGTCCAATTTTTAGATGAAAGGTAATTTGTAACAGATTGTAGATAGTATATATGAAGCATACAGCAAAAGTCAGTAGTCAGTTAAAAAAAAAAGTAATATGTACACTGATGTGCAAGCTTGTGAATACAGGCTAAGAAGGAGAGAGAGAGAGAGAGAGAGAGAGAGAGAGCAGCACAAATCAGTTCAAATTAAGTAGTCTGCCCATTGGTATGCAGATAATGCAGGTTTGTGAATACAGGAGAGAGAGAGAGAGAGAGAGAGAGAGAGAGAGAGAGAGAGAGAGAGAGAGAGAGAGAGAGAGAGAGAGAGCACAAATTAGTTCTAATTAAGTAGTTTGCCCATTGGTATGCAGGTTTGTAAATATAAGGAGAGAGAGAGAGAGCGCAGCTCACAAAGGGAGTTTATACACTGGCATAGTTTATGAGTATAAGTGAGAGAGATGAAAAAATTGCCCACTATATATCTTTATCCACAACTCTCCCACATCAAAGACGAAAAACTACCTACTATCTTTATCCACAACTCTCCCACATCAAAGACGAAAAAACTACCTACTATCTTTATCCACAACTCTCCCACATCAAAGACGAAAAAACTACCTACTATCTTTATCCACAACTCTCCCATATCAAAGATGAAAAAACTACCTACTATCTTTATCCACAACTCTCCCACATCAAAGATGAATATCAAGATAGAAAGATGAAATACACCTACTGTACGTGTGTTCTAGACCTACCAAGCGAGACAAGCTATATGCTTGGATATATTCATTTATGCCTGGTATTATTTATGCATTAATTTCTGGTTAAAAAAAATGAAAAACTGTAGAAAAATTTTTCGAAAATATCAATTAATTACTCAAATAACGCATGATATTATTATTATTATTATTATTATTATTATTATTATTATTATTATTATTATTATTATTATTACTATTATTATTATTATCATTCCCAGTGCTACTTGTGCATTCTTTTTGGTTAAAAAAGCGGAACATAAATTTCTGTTCGAACACATCAATTAAGTACCCAAATGACACACGAAATTACTAATATTACTGTTATTATTATTATTATCATTAACATTATTAGCGTCAGTTTTAATATTAGTAGTGGAACTGTAAAGGTAATGTAGTTACTACTACTTCATGTTCATTAACCTTGTAGCATAAATTTTACTCTGTACAATATAGGCCTACAGAAGGGACGTGCAGCTAAATGGATGGCTGAGAGAGAGAGAGAGAGAGAGAGAGAGAGAGAGATAATGGGGAGGAGCCTGTCCATTATGACCTTGGTAATCCCATAATAAAGACACCCAGCTTAGCGAGATCCCTCACGGAAAAAAAAAAAAACTCCTCAGCATCACATCACCACTGAAGGAATTCCGCATCCTCCAACCTCGATCCTTCCTTTCAAAAGCCTGTTACATACCTTGACTTGCCTCCTCCTCCTCCTCCTCCTCATCTTCCTCCTCCTCCTCCTCCTCCTCCTAATTCTAAGGCTTCCTGACCTTAGGCGCAGGTCGATCTTGACCTATTAATAATGTCCTTCACGACTTAACGAATTTTTTTTAACTTATTTACGCGTTTCTTTTTTTTTTACTTTTTTTTTGCCTTTTTGCTGTTTTCCGAATGCATTCTTTGCTCGGCCATTCCCCAAAACTATCGGCAAGGTTGTGGTGAATAAGGAACTACTAAAAAAAATTGTTAAAACTTGTAAAAAAAAAAAAAAAAGGCTCTTGATGCCTAACTGTGAAGGGAGGCGAGTTTCCTCTTCTTGCCTTTTCCCGTCCTCACGGCTAACAACTTTTGAATAGTATGCGCGAAAGAGTTATTTTATACAATAAAAAAAAGATTATAAACATCCATAACTTCGTCAGGTTTATATAAATACACAAATCACAAACAACAAACCCGTCTAACCAAGGTCTAAAGAACACGTATCTAAAATTTACCGAGAGCTCCTCACACAACTTCCGAGGAAGAAATAACGACCTAGTTGGCAACACCAGCGACCATTAATACCACAGGGGAAGAAGCTGTTCCAGTCAAACCACAAACTATGCAAACAAACGAAAGTGGTCGACGTAGTCTTGGTGCGCAGGGGAGATTTCGTTTGTTTCTTTGCTGGAAAACTAAGAACAGAAAGTCACTTAACAATAAACAAGTAAAAAATGCGCCGAAGTTTCTTCGGCCCAATCAAGTTTTCTGTACAGCCGCTACAGCGTTTAATAAGGTCACCGAAAATAGATCTATCTCTTGGTGATCTCGGTATATGCTGTAAGAGTCGCGGCCCATGAAACTTTAACTACGGGACGGTGGTGGCCTATCCTATGTTGCCATGAAGCACGATTATGGCTAACTTTAACCTTAAATAAAACAAAAACTACTGAGGCTAGAGGGCTGCAATTTGATATGTTTCATGATTGGAAGTTGAATGATCAACATACCAATTTGCAGCCCTCTAATCTCAGTAGTTTTTAAGATCTGAGGGCGGACAGAATGAAGTGCGTACGGGCAGACAAAGCCAGCACAAGTTTTCTTTTACAGAAAACTAATATTTATGTCCGAGAATAAATGGCAAGGATATTAAGTTCGTCTTTAGTACAATCAATTTCACGTCCAAAATCCCGTGATCAAAATTTTAACCCTTGCTTTTATCGTACCGCCTCGAGAATCGTCCTCTGTTCAAATAATTCCCGTTTGCCTGCTGCCAGGTGCGTCAGCTCCAATAAACTAGACCTTGAACAAAATACCAGGTCAATGAATAAATAAATAATTATGCCTCAATAATTTCCTTTTAGTTCTCTGTAAAAGAAAACTATTGTGCCGGCTTTGTCTGTCCGTCCGCACTTTATTCTGTCCGCCCTCAGATCTTAAAAACTACAGAGGGTAGAGGGCTGCAAATTGGAATGTTGATAATCCACCCTCTACTCATCAAACATACCAAACTGCAGCCCTCTAGGCTCGGTAGTTTTTATTTGATTTAAGGTTAATGTTAGCCATAATCGTGCACCTGGCAACTATATAAGACAGGCCACCCACCGGCCCGTGGTTAAAGTTTCATGGGACGCAGCTCATACAGCGTTATACCGAGACCCCTGAAAGATAGATCTATTTTCGGTGGCTTTGATTGTACGATGTACAGGCTTCGGCGCCATCTTTACTTGTTTGTTATCATCACTGCTGGCGTTAACGTTGTCTTTGCAATGCATTTAGGCGCAAACTGTTCAGAAATGAGTCTAAGCTTTGGAAAGTTAGGAAAGTGGTGCAAATTATTAGTACTAACTATCTGCTGTAATTATTACTTGCAATATCATTATTTGCTTCAGGTTATGAACTGAATGGTAAGTGGTGAAAATCATTAGTACAAACTAGCTGTTGTAATTATTACTCTTATTATTATAAATTATAATTTCCGTCAGGTTGTGAACTGACAACCATTCCTGACAAAACGTGACAACGAAAAAGATACCTTTTGGTATCATATGATAAACTATATGGCGGCCCCTTACCAAGTTCTAGAGGACGAGACGATGCATACACACGTGAATCATTGCACCCCTATATTACGAGATAGGAGGAACAGCCCAGCCGTATGAAGAGAGGCAGTGTACGTATATAATTTCCATACCATAATTCAGTCTAACCATTATATACAAATGATAACACTATTACCGGTCCAGCATTATGAAGAGAGAGGTAGCTTCGTAAATTATATTCGCAACACAGTTCAAACTGCCATCATGTACAAATGATAACATTGCCAATGACTGATGAAAAGGAAAAAATAATGATAATATGAAATCCTCCGAGATTTCTGTAAGGCTGGATATGTGTCATGGAAGAGACTAATGAAGTTTAAGGAAAAATCTAACAAATATACTAGCTATCAACTAGGCCTAATTCTCGATCTGAGAACACATTTTAAATACGGCTCTCCATTTATTAGTGTACCTCCGTGAAAGACCTAAATAACCGTTAAGTTTAAATTCGCGCAGATGACACTATAAATGAGCTGTCAGGTACGGTGCTACCAAGGTCATTGCACATTCTGACAACTGTGTTATCAGTGAATCAGGTGGAGAGTAAAAGCTGCATGTTTCGCAACATTTAACAATTATATATAACATTATATACAATTATATATATATATATATATATATATATATATATATATATATATATATATATATGTAGAATATATATAAGAGAGAGATGTATACATACAAGTATATAAATGACTGAATTTTAATGGGTTTACAACAACCCAATAAAATCTGTATCGTGCATATCGGCCTAGCAATGGCAGCTGACAAAAATAAGACCGATAATAAAATCATAAATTGATAACAATATCAAACCGCCAATCCCTGAGAGAGAGAGAGAGAGAGAGAGAGAGAGAGAGCTCTTAACACAAGCACAGAAATAACTTCTGCCTTGGCTACACTTTCCATAGGATCAGAGTGGCCACCACCTTGACTTGGAAGGCTTCTAAAATCCATGTCTAGTGAAATAAATATTTAAGTAACGATGATAGTACCAAGCTTATTAGTTGGAGAGAGAGAGAGAGAGAGAGAGAGAGAGAGAGAGAGAGAGAGAGAGAGAGAGAGAGAGAGAGAGAATTGGAAAACTACTTAAACCTCTCCAGATGATTTTCCCTCACACTGCACCAACCTTAATTTAAAAAAAACGTCATTACGATACGTCAACGACCAGTGACTTATTACCACCATTAAAAACCTCAATTACTTCACTTCATTATCATCGTAAATACCTTGAATGATATTACGAATTATCTGTGCGTCATTCTAACCAGAGATTTTTTTTATTTTTAATTACTATCGATTGCGTCACGTTATTTTAACATTTTAAATTACTCTAGATTAAGGTACATAATTTCCTCAATTTTAATGAATAATTCGGGTTGTTCCATGTGGATAGGGTCAACTTTAAATAATAAAAATAATAATAATAATAATAATAATAATAATAATAATACTCTCGATTAGGCTAAGCCTATGTTCGAACATGGATATCTAATTACATAGGCCTAGGCCTAAGCTTCATATGATATGAAACACAACTAACCTACATTAGATAATAAAATATATAAAAAAATATGTAAAATACACATTTTAAAATTCTTCTTTGCCAACCGAATTGCTTTCTTCAATTATAGTTACTGAAAACAGACATTTCTCGAAATTACCATTTTTTTTTACGTCAAAATGATGACGACCTTACTATTAGCCTGGGATATAATAACAGGTATAGGCTATTCATGAATACACTATATATATAATATATATATATATATATATATATATATATATATATATATATATATATATATATATATATATATATATATTATATATATATAACGTAACTGACCAATGGTTATCAATAATTCTGTCTGTCTAGCAGGTAACCAAAATAGTATCCGCTGCTATCATGAAAACATCCTGTTACCCAATCGGGTAACGAGTAAAGAGCAATAAGTAACGAGTATTAAGCAACGGAGTAAGGAGCAATAAACAAACAAATACGAGGGTCGGGCATCCTTACAGCATTCACCTTGAAAATACACACACACACGGGCGACCACAATACTACAATTACTGATTTTACGGCGACCAGTACCACAACCCCGAAATCCCATTGGGACAGGACGTTCTCTAAATAAAGACGCCATAATTCTAATCACAAACGGACGAAATCCGCCGACGGGGGAAACGCAGCGGGACAAGAAACGAAATCATCTTCATCTCACTAACCTCCTCTCCATTTTCCACTTCGAGATCAGCCATCGCGTTCAGTAGCAGTACCTATCGGTTCACTGTCTAACCCTAAACTGGCGGTCGAGATGGTCTCTCACCTCATATAAATGGATGACCGCCGACTCAGCTCGGCAATCAATATCTGGCAGCGGCCGGCGTACGGTCGGTGGACGCTGCCAGACGCATTTCGATTCCCTTCCAGGTCCTTCGGCCAGGGATTATAGACAACTTGATTCTCTTATTGGAAAGAAAACAGAGATTGAGTGGAGGAGATTCTTTGGTCTATACTTCTTCGTAGCCGCGGGCTGTTCGAGACTGCGGCGATTTCAACCTGACCAATGGGAATTGGACAAATTAGACTATAAAAGGGATACACTGAGTGTAATGCATAATATAGATAAATAAGTAAGTAAATAATTTTATATACATATATATATGTATATATATATGTATATATGTATATATGTATACATATATATGGCCTGTATACAGTATACTGTATACATATATATATGGAGAAAATCATATGTGGTAAGGAACCTTTATAAACAATATTATTTTCATATTACACCTTCTCGTGCACTATTTCTTAGAAACACACTTGTGATTTCTTATACAAAGATAGTTTTTAATGTTACAATATAATCGTTATTAAGAAATGCTTTGTATATGCATTACACACGTTTGTATATGAATAAATAAATACGTTGATTTATTTACAAGTGTAGTTACTGAACTAATCAAACACACGCGCATCATAAATATATATATATATATATATATATATATATATATATATATATATATATATATATATATATATATATATATATGTGTGTGTGTGTGTGTGTGTGTGTGTGTATGTATATATATATATATATATATATATATATATAGACATCCCTTTATATATATACATTATATATATAAATTATATATATTTGTACTATCCTATGCATACACACGCACACCGTGAGTGCTTGCCTCCATCAGACAGTTATTTTAAGCACAGAACTAAAAAAAAAAAAAACTAAAAAGAAAAAACTTGTCTCCCACTGAAGATGGTGCCAAATTCAGGAAGAAGATTGCAGCCCTTTTGACCTCCGACGTAATGACGTCAGAGTGACGTCAAATAGGTAGCTTTGCCGTTCCCCTCAGTCAGCTCTTCGCTCTCACTCTCCCCCTCCCCGCCCCGCCCCCAGCCAAATTCTTCCCCCACCCCCACGTACTCTACCATGGTGGCCCTCTCCGTTTTCTCACTCTCTACTCAGAGTGATTGGCTCTCTCTCTCTCTCTCTCTCTCTCTCTCTCTCTCTCTCTCTCTCTCTATATATATATATATATATATATATATATATATATATATATATATATATATATATATATATATATATATATTTCACTGTGAAGTGAAAAAGGATGTAATTTTCGATTGTATCTCTCTCTCAACTCTCTCTCTCTCTCTCTCTCTCTCTCTCTCTCTCTCTCTCTCTCTCTCTCTGTATGTATAATTAATTTGTCTTTTCTAACATCGTTGTTAATCTTACTTTGATCATCGTCTTTGGACTTTAACTTTAAAAATAACTTTGAAAGCTTAAAGTTTTAAATCCTATATTTGAAACCACACCAGAACAATACTGGGAAAACGAAAATTTCAGAGCCTCACCTTTTTCACTATAGTACCGGTACCTAGAATCAACAAAAATTACTATTTTATGCTTCTTTGAAGCAAAATCTAATTAGATTACCTCTAAATTTTTGTTCTGAAATATATCTAGTTATACGATACCGCATCTAGTGCCAAGAAACTTTCAACCGTCAAACAGTAGACCCATAAATTGTTACAGTACAGTATCACCTCAACTTAGCGGACCTCACTTAAAGGACCTCAGCTACATCATTATAATTCATTTTGGCTATGCCACCATTTTCATAAGTTGTATTTCAACAGAGATCTTTCACATTCACAATAAATTGATCCCCGATCCCCTTAATCTGCCGAGAGCGACCAGATTCGCTGAGCAGCAGAAGCACCACCATGCAGTAACTGTGCCTTGTTGTCGAACAGAATTCTCAGTTCCAGAAGTCCTTTATTTCTCACACCGCTTGATTGTGGAACAGCCTCCCAGAGGATGTCGTACAGCTGGAAATTCAGAGGTTCAAGCGAAAATGCAGTGCATTAATACTCTAATACTATTCTTCTTGCATTTTAATACATTTTTATCTATTTATCTGTTTATTAATTTTTTTCTTTCTTAATAAGAGGGGTCTCTTCTTTCTGTATTTCCCTTTACTTCCTCTTACTGTTTCCCCAATGTATACCATAATATTCTTTGGAAGCTTGAATTTCAAGCCAATGTCCTCTTTGGTGGGCTTGTTCCGATATAAATAGGGTTCATCTCCTGAGTAATAATAATAATAATAATAATAATAATAATAATAATAATAATAATAATAATAATAAGATGTGATAAATTTTTAGATAAATCTCTGAAATTGGGTGTTAAGTGTAGAGCAGACTTTAGTTTATTTTAGGAACTACATAGAACTTAGAATTGAAGATATCTAGAAAAGTATTCGAGTGCAGGCTATGATATAGGGCAGTGGTTCTTAACCAGGGGTGTTCGCATCCCTAGGGGTGCAAAGCCGGTTCTTAAGGGGTGCGAGGATGCCTATGAATAATTAAAGCAAGATATATTTTTACATCCGCATGTTATTTTTTCTGCAAAAAAATAAGATAAAATAAGTAATAATAATAATAATAATAATAATAATAATAATAATAATAATAATAATAATTAATAATATTATTATTATTATTATTATTATTATTATTATTATTATTATTATTATTATTATTGCTACAGCAGTGCGCTGAGCTATAGATAAACCTACACATAATTTTCTAATGAAGTATTTTAGTTTTTTTTTTATTTCAGCAATTCAGGGCGTGTGAGAACTGACCGCCGATTTGAAAGGGGTGCATACATTGAAAAGCGTTAAGAACCGCTGATATAGGGTCTTTGGTACTTAGAAAAAAATCGCCCAAATCTGGCAGTATCATCCCGTAGAGTTTTGTATTTGAAGTTGTAGCTAAGGGTAATTATATTCAAATTATCACCAATTACATGTTTTATCAGCGCACAAGCTCAAAGGATAAATGTGCTGAGGTTATCGTGACAAAAACACGTAGCAGGAACAGTGGAGAAAAAGGAATCTGATTGATATTGCAAAACTGGTTATTTATTCCTTTCTGGTGGGAGATCGATTCCGTGAAGACTTTTGTAAGGTTTCCTAGAGATCTATTTTGGTTTTATGAAGATGACGCATCAGTAAAATCAGCAGAAGAAAGACGAAAGAATTAGCGGCTAAAAGTACCGATTCCTTGTCGTCTCTAATTGATATTAACAAAATCGATTATTTATTCCTTTCTGGTGGAGGATCGATTCCGTGAAGACTTTATAGAGTTTCCTAGATTTCTTTTGGCTTTATAAAGACGGCCCATCAGTAAAATTAACAGAAAAAGACGAAAGAATTAGTGCCTAAAAGTACCGATTCCTTGTCGCCTCCCTGTGCAAATATTTTCATAACTTGTTCCTGTGCCCAGAGTCCAGTAAATTACGTATCGATATCAATACCTACCTGCGTCATCGGATCTCTCTCCAGCGGTTATGTGGCATTACACAATAACGCTTCCTGGAACCACATATCATCAATGGATTGATTGACAGGTAATTCTGTATTGCTGATGGTACGACCATGAAAGAATTGACAAGAATGTAGCCTGACGCACTTGGTGTCGAAAACAAGTTAGTGTTTGTTGTACGAAGAATCGAGGTGATTCTGGTCGTGTTTACGTGAATAAAATCACTCCGTTACTGAGCGTTTTAAAGGTTGGAGCCTCGTCTTTAAATATACATGAAAAAGCTGTGTGGTGTAGGTCCATTTCACTCTCAGCTCAAGAGGTTCTTTATTCCTCTTACCGTTGGACTGTGGAACAGTCTCCCTGAAGGATGTCGTGCAGTTGGAACCTCTTCAGAAGTTCAGGCGAAGTGCAACCCATTACTATCCTAAAGCAGGTCTTGTTTTTTTTTTATAATTTACTCACATTTTTATCTATTTATTTATTTATTTGTTCATTTACATTTTTTCTTTTACAATAACTGATCTCGTCTTTCTGCATTTCCTATCACCTTCGTTATTTCTTTCAAATGAACACCAGATTCTTTGGAAACTTGAATTTCAAGTCAGTGGTGGGCTTGTTCCATACGAATAGGGCTCATCTTCTGAATAATAATAATAATAATAATAATAATAATAATAATAATAATAATATAATAATAATAATACAACCATATTCTTTGGAAGCTTGATTTTCAAGTCAATGGCCCCTCTGGGTTTATTCCATATGAATAGGTTTCATCTTCTGAATAATAATAATAATAATAATAATAATAATAATAATAATAATAATAATAATAATAATAATAATAATATTATTATTATTATTATTATTATTAATATTATTATTATTATTATTATTATTATTATTATTATTATTATTCTAAAGCCTGTACTTATTTGACAAGACAAAGGTAATATAATTCTGCGGAAACACAGAAGCCCTCCACCTGACGCTAAGACTAAGTAAATTTCTTCAACTTTTCGTTCATTTTCCTTCTTTCCCTATTTCTTCGGCGTTTCCTTTTAGGTTTCTGTAAAAGAAAACTATTGTGCCGGCTTTGTCCGTCCGTCCGCACTTTATTCTGTCTGCACTTTTTCTGTCCGGCTTCAGATCTCGAAAACTACCGAGGCTAGAGGGCTGCAAATTGGTATGTTGATCATCCACCCTCCAATCATCAAACATACCAAATTGCAGCCCTCTAGCCTCAGTGGTTTTTATTTTATTTAAGGTTAAAGTTAGCCATTATCGTGGGTCAGGCAACGATGTAGAACAAGCCACCACCGGGCCGTGGTTAAAGTTTCATGGGCCGCGGCTCATACAGCATTATACCGAGACCACCGAAAGATAGATCTATTTTCGGTGGCCTTGATTATACGCTGTAGCTGCTGTACAGAAAACTCGATTGCGCCGAAGAAACTTCGGCGTATTTTTCACTTGTTTAATGTTTGCGACATTCTTTAGTAGTGATAAGCTTTTCTTCAAAGATCGTACATAAGAGTATTATTAGTTCGCTTATTTTTATTTCCTCATTATTTCTTTATTTACGGTTCAGCATTTTTGCTTGTGGACTCAAAATTTTGCTTTCTCTCTCTCTCTCTCTCTCTCTCTCTCTCTCTCTCTCTCTCTCTCACTTGAACCCCCGTGTGAAACGAAGACGCATAGGCACCCCGATACGAAACTCATATAAAAAATAAAACGAACGGAAGTGAAAGTTCAAGAAGAAGAAGAAGAAGAAGAAGAAGAAGAAGAAGGAGGAGGAGGAGGAGGAGGAGGAGGAGGAAGAGAAAACCTTTGATCCATTATTCACAGTCCCGACTTGTGTCATCAAAGCTATAAACCCAAAGAGTCGTTCTCTCTCTCTCTCTCTCTCTCTCTCTCTCTCTCTCTCTGTCGCTTACGTCTCTCATCTGTCGCGAAAAATTTGCAACAAGTTATTCGCAGATCTTTATGGCTTCTGTTTTTTCGGGGGGGGGGGGGGGAAGCGGCGGTCAACTTGGCAAGTTCCATTCGCCAAAGGATTGTCGGCGAAGCCACTACCCTAAAATAATTCTCCTTGTATCTTCATAATTTATTTCCATATTTATGTCTTCTTTCTGCATTTCCTATTATCTTCTGTTACTTCTCTCTAATGAACACTAATTTTCTATGGAAGCTTGAATTTCAAGTCAATGGCCCCTTTGGTGGACTTGTTCCGTATGAATGGTTCTTTTTACATAGTAATATATTTACTATATAATTGTGGATTTTTATTACTCAGTAGGGTTCATCTTCTGAATAATAATAATAATAATAATAATAATAATAATAATAATAATAATAATAATAATAATATTCTTTGGAAGCAATAATGAATAAATAATAATAATAATAATAATAATAATAATAATATTCTTTGGAACCTTGAATTTCAAGTCAATGGCCCCTTTGATGGACTTGTTCCATATGAATAGGGTTCATCTTCTGAATAATAATAATAATAATAATAATAATAATAATAATAATAATAATAATAATAATAATAATAATAATATTCTTTGGAAGCTTGAATTTCAAGTCAATGGCCCCTTTGATGGACTTGTTCCATGTGAATAGGGTTCATCTTCTGAATAATAATAATAATAATAATAATAATAATAATAATAATAATAATAATAATAATAATAATAATATGCTTTAATTTCAAGTCAATGGCCCCTTTGGTGGACTTGTTCCATATGAATAGGGTTCATCTTCTGAATAATAATAATAATAATAATAATAATAATAATAATAATAATAATAATAATAATAATAATGCTTTAGAAGCTTGAATTTCAAGTCAGCCCCTTTGGTGAACTTGTTCCATATGAATAGGGTTCAACTTCTAAAATAATAATAATAATAATAATAATAATAATAATAATAATAATAATAATAATAATAATAATAATAATAATAATAATAATAATAATATACTTTGGAAGCTTGAATTTCAAGTCAATGGCCCCTTTGATTGACTTGTTCCATGTGAATAGGGTTCATCTTTTGAATAATAATAATAATAATAATAATAATAATAATAATAATAATATAATAATAATAATAATAATAATAATAATTTCTTGTATGATAGTCGTTTAAATCTGTAACTAAATTTTGGGCACATGATTAAAGAACACATTTAACACATTTCGGTCTAATGTGGTCATTGCTTACGTTCCCGCGACCTTAAGGTTTGTGAAAACTAGCTGAGTCTTGTTCTTACCAAAATTGGTTGGACCATATTTATGACCTGGCCATTCTGATTACAAAGAGGACATAATGAATTGACTTCAAAAATATCTATTTTTAGACTTTAACTTCCTTTTAATAATTTCAAACTCCTTCTGAAAGCAAATTTCGTAAGTCTATTATTATTATTATTATTATTATTATTATTATTATTATTATTATTATTATTATTATTATTATTATTATTAAAATGGATGGCTGTATTATGCGAATTTATCTTATACAGTATCTTTTCTGTTTTCCTTATAATTCGCTTTTCGGGCTCAGCGAAGTTGGCCAGCAACTGGCCGATATTCTTATTGGAAAATGGATAGCGCAGAATCGGGAAGTCTTTTATTGAAATATTCAATCAGAAATCCTTCGTCGTTTGGCTTCAGGTTCTACTGTACTTCAGGTACCGTTGACATGTTTCGACCAGCTCGTTGGTTATCCAGCGAGCTGGTCGAAACCTGTCGACGGCACCTGAAGTAGAACCTGAATCCAAACGACGAAGGATTTCTGATTGAATATTTCAACAAAAGACTTCCCGCATTCCACACACTATCCTATTTCCAAGAAGAATATCGGCCAGTTGCTGACCAACATCGCTGAGCTCGAAAAGCGAATTATAAGGAAAATAGAAAAGATACTGTGTAAGATAAATTCGCATAATACAGCCATCCTTTTTAATAAGACCTGTTTAAGAGAGTGTCTGTTCCCTTCGTATATTATTATTATTATTATTATTTATTATTATTATTATTATTATTATTATTATTATTATTATTATTATTATTCAGAAGATGAATAATAGAACAAGCCCACCACAGGGGCGGCCACTGGCTTGAAATTCAAGCTTCCAAAGATTATTATTATTATTATTATTATTATTATTATTATTATTATTATTATTATTATTATCATTATTATTATTTAGGGGCCATTGACTTGAAATTCAAGCTTCCATAGAATATTACAGTGTTCATTTGAGAGAAGTAACGGAAGGTAATAGGAAATACAGAAAGTAGAGATCAGTCAGTAGAAAAGGAAAAAAAAATAGATAAAAATATAGACAAGGAGGATTGTTTTAGGACAGAAGTGCATTGCACCTTCGCTTGAACTTTTGAAGAGGTTCCAATTGTAACTGGTGTAATCTAACTGTGTCCATTTAAAACTCTTAGCCTAAAGCCATCTCCAGTTTCAATGTTACAGTTGAATCGACGCAGAACTGTACATCTCTGATTATCTACTAAAGATCAAGGTCATATACAAAGCGAGGGGTCATTAATTATGCCACAGGCTTTACGGAAACGAAGGTCACACTTCGAAAGTTCAAGATTAGTCCCGAAAGGTCAAGGTAGTACTGGGGAAAGGTCAGGTTGACTTTCAAAATGCTAATGCAAATGCATCGACTCGTGTCAGGAAAATGATGGCATTCGGTAGACCTGTTTCTTATGAAGGGTATGAGTATTGTCTTTCAAAGGTTTATGTTACGTGAAGTGACAAGCTAACTTGACTTGTGTATTGTTTCTCAAAGGCTTATAAAGCATGCTCACTTTAAATGAGTATTGTTTCTCAAAGATATACCAACCTGGTATAAATGATGTTTCTCAAAGACTTATAATATACTCTAACTTGACAGAGTGTAGCTTCTCAAAGATTTATAAGACATTCAACTTCATATGAGTACTGTTTCTCAAAGATTTATAAGACATACTAACTTGATATGAGTATTGTTTCTCAAAGATTTATAAGATATACTAACTTGATATGAGTCTTGTTTCTCAAAGATTTATAAGACATACTAACTTGAAATGAGTATCGTTTCTCAAAGATTTATAAGACATACATACTAACTTGAAATGAGTATTGCTTTTCAAAGATTTATAAGACATACTAACTTGATATGAGTATTGTTTCTCAAAGATTACAAGACATTCTATCCTGATAAAAAAAATATTGTTTCGAAAAGACTTATAATACCCCCTAACTTGACCTCAGAAGTGAATTGTGTACCTGAAGGTCAGTCAACTTTGTAAGGTCACACCTTGCAAGGAGGGGCAACAGGCTACCAACCCCCTCCCAAGTGACTTCTGAACATAGGCCTAATCAAATAGATGATGGATTCGATACATAAGCAAGACGGGAACAATTTATTCGTATCTGGGTTGATGTAAGCAGTCTTGCTTTCTTTATACATCCTGACGAGAGAGAGAGAGAGAGAGAGAGAGAGAGAGAGAGGGAGAGAGAGAGAGAGAGAGAGAGAGAGAACCTATATAATTCTCCAAAAATGTGTTTATAATGTGGTTAGATTCGTGTCAGCTAAAGAACCGAAATTAGACTTGAGAGAGAGAGAGAGAGAGAGAGAGAGAGAGAGAGAGAGAGAGAGAGAGAGAGAGAGAGAGAGAGAGAGAGAGACCAAAAAGGCGCCGTCTTCGCCAATCACGATGACCAAGCTACTGCGATAAAGGATCTATAAAATCACCAGATATTCCTTGGTCACATTTCATTTAAAAAGCCCAGCCAGCCTAGACACACGATCCGGTCGTATGCAGATCCGCCATATTTTTTTTTTTTTTTTCGGGCTCTTTCGAATTTGAAATCCCGTCCGCCGGTTACGTTCATATCCCCATCAGCCCGCCGGAGTCACGTCTGTCACCTGTGCCATGGTTATATTATAAAAATTTCCCTTTCTCTATTTAAAATCTCTTATTGGTGTTGGCCTTGGAACGATGCTTTCAAAAAGATTAGACTTATCGGTCTAACGGTCACCCATATTTTTCAATATTTAAGAGCCCTAGAGCTTACTTTGCCCTTATTTTTCAATATCTATGAGTCTTTAAGGATACCTCGCCCTTATTTTTGATATCTAAAAGCCCTGGAGGTTACTTCGTTTTTTTTTTTAAAATCCGAGAGACCAGAAAGTTTACACTTTCATGAAAATAGTTTAAAGATCGTGTCTGGATGACCGCACTTACGCCGAAAAAAGGGCGCTCTAAGGTACTCTTCTGCTTCTAAAGCATCTAAAAGCTTATAATCAGATTCCATGGAGCAGAGAAAATGAAAGTACCGAGAAAGAGAGACTCTCTGTCTCCATTAATTAACATCTCGTCCCTCCCTTACAAGCAGGGAGGGAGCTCGATCTGAGCACGTACAGTATATCAGTTTCGTCAACATCAGAAAAAAATTAAAGCGTTTATAACCTCATCAGATCTGTAATCAAAGAGATATGTTTATTACCTCATCAGAGCTATAATCATAGAGATATGCTTCTTCAAGGGATTTAGTTAAGTTTTTTTAATGAAAATTGACAAGGAAAATTAGGGACCAAGATGTAGTTGACGTCGAAATGATAAAGAAAAATAATTTGAAACTCTACCTTCATTGTGCAACTATACTTACAAGAAACAACTCTCTTGGGAAATTGGTAGTTATTCACAGTGTCACCTAAGGAGACCATTTTCGCACCCTTTGACCCCGAAAAACCGACAGAAAAGCGATCAAGTCTTCCTACATCTATGGAGAAGAAAGCTATTAGGCCTATGCTGCTCTCGGTTCCTGAAGTGCCGCGTCATTTCGGAAATAAAGATATATTTAAGAAATCATTTAAAATTCATATCCATTCCAAAGCTTAGCCTCACTTGATATATGTCGCGCCTGTTTAAATTTATTTTCGAATCATGAAACGGGACGTGATTAGAATAAACATATCTCCTATTTTCATACTCAAAGCTGGTCTAGGTTTTACTCACGAGTCATAAGGTAAACGGCTTACATCCAGGATCTTTGAATTTTTAATCTGTAGAGATTTTAGTCCGGGAGCAAGCAAGCTTTCGATTTTGATATAATGTAATTTTATCGCTCTGCTATGACTTAAATTCTAGATAACACCGAATTAATTAAAAAAAATGAAGCTTTCCCGAGATAATTTTTAGTACACCGGCAATGTTTACGGCAGCTCTATATCTATGGTTTGACCACTCGAAAACTGGCGTTGTTCCCTCTGTTTAAAATGCGATATATCAAATAGTCATTATGACTGGTGTTGTTTTCCCGGTACTGTTGTTGTATAACTATTTTTGTTGCTGCTGTTGATGTTTTTGACGTACTTGATGCAGATCACAACGAGAATATAGGAAAAAAAATCACTGAAATTTTGTACATTTCAGTAAAGGCCTTAGTCTATAGGCTGCACGGGAAATTATCATATTTTTTCTTCTTCTTAATCATATCAATACGTTTTCATGGACCAAGATCTAACGTAAGGAAATATGAAAAAGACTGTGACATAAGGTACGATCGCTTTGGTGTTCCCGTTGAGCCGTATCCCTGGCCGATGAGAAGCAATACTTTGATCCCCCCAAAAGGAAATCCTGTCACGTCGTTTCAGAAAAAGATTCTCACGTCCTCACGCCCACGTAGCGAGCTTTTAAAAATCAATTACGCTCATGGCTTCTTATCCAGTGGTGAGAGAGAGAGAGAGAGAGAGAGAGAGAGAGAGAGAGAGACTTTCTACCTTTCTTTTTTCATGACTAGGCCTACTTATCTTCCCATGTAACTTTTCGAGAGAAGTCCCCCTGAAAGTGGCAACTTAAAATCCTCATTTCTGCTAAGATTTATATTGTAAGGTATTGAATATATATGTATATGTATATATACATACATATATGTATATATACATATATATATGTATGTATGTATGTATGTATGTATGTATGTATGTATGTATATATATATATATATATATATATATATATATATATATATATATATATATATATATATATATATATATATATATATACAAAGGTAATATGGAGGGTTGAGGTCAATGAGGGAAAGGAGTCTTCCTTTTCTTCTTATTTTTCTGTATTGAACGGCTCATCTCATAATTGGTTTTTGGTAGATATGCTATTATACGGACGGAAGCCCTTCCTGACTTCAACCCTCCCTACTTATCCGCGTTTAGGACCGGCACTGAGTCAGTGAGTTGGCCTAACTGCCACGCCCATCCTCACCCCCACAAGTCGCTAGGCTAACGAGGAAAAGAAGTAATTATTCAAAATTAATGATAATGCTTTATAATGTCTGGACATTTTCAGTCCTTTAGACAGTTTTAGTATGCTGTGATCAATGCATGCCTTCAGTTCTTGTCAAGATGACAGGGTACCGTGTGAAATTCCGTATTCTGGAAAGAACCATATCCTCGCCAAATCATTCTTGATAAATAATGGTCTAGAACAGTAATTCTTAACCTTTTTCAGTGCCGGTACCCCTTGATATCTCAGAAAATTTTCTTGTACCCCCATCCAATATAAATACAATACAAACATATGAAAATACAATACAAACATATGAAAAGGGTTAGTGATACAAACCTTGCTGAGAAATTATTAAATGTATATTCATTTACTGAACAAAGGTACTTTTTTATTTCAAATGAAAAGTGTCAATTAGTAGGATACAATGTATGCGCATTATAACGGTAATTATGAGCAATACTACATAGTGCACACCAACACATTTTTAGTGGCTCTTTTGTTGTTGTTTCTCATTAATGATGATGTTCAAACGAAGTTCTTTCTTAAAAGGTGCCAGACGTATGTCACCACTTGCGTCCAAACGGTTTCTGGCTTTTGTCTTGATGTGTTGGAGCGTTGGTAAATATACAGCACCATTGCACTGGCTATCATGTCTCGTACCCCCAGGTTTAAGGTTTCGTACCCAACAGGTAGGTACCCCAAGTTAAGAACCACTGGTCTAGAAATAACCGACATATACAAATACTTTCGTGGTCATAAAGTTTTATTTGAAGAAAATTGTTTAAACAAAATCAAATAAATATCCTTTTTTAATTGGTCAAGCAAATGAGATTAGACTAGGCATTTACATAATCAGCTTCTTGTTATTTTATTCCTCTTCTCATAAATAACGAAGGAAAATGGGATAGGTCAAATATTAATAGCGAAAAATTAGTTTTCAAAAAGGAAATTTGCAGTAAAATTCAACTCTGCTCTTAAACCTTTATTCATTTAGATAAACATGAGTAGGCTTAATCCAACACCTTGTACTGAAAATCTCTTTACCTACCCAGTAGCCGGGTCTCTAGGTGCGTGAGTGTGTGTGTGTGCATGTGTGGGATGGGTGTGTAACGCACCCCTCCATGATTGGATAACTCTTAAAAGCCTTTGAATCTTTACATAATCTTTTTGATGATCATCAAAGGATATAAGCTCGGGTTCGACATTACTTTACGCGGAAGATATGCGGACAGCAAAAAAAAAAAAAAAAAGATGGGGTCGAAAGTGACAAGCTGAGGACGACTTAACCTCTCATGCTCCATCTGCTCCATCCAGCTCTCGATTGGTGGTACCTGACACGGGCGCCGTATCCTGAAGCGTGACATCAGGCAGAGCTTAGCTATTTATTTAGGAGATTTATATATTTCTTCTTCCTTTTTATTCAAGTTTTTTGGCTGAGCAATTTTTTAAAATCATCTTTGAAATGGGACGACGTGACTCTGCAGATGTCCTTGTCTCCGGTTTGTAAGAAATTTAATATCACTTCATCATGATCGAAAGTCTTTGATCGAATTGAGTCTGAAATCTTTCCTCAAGTAACTGTAGAAAAGTGTACAAAAAACATTTCCTCAAGTAACTGTAGAAAAAATCTACGAAGAAACTATCTTCAAGCAACTGTAGAAAAGTATACAAAGAAATTATCCTCAAGCAACTGAAGAAAAGTCTACAAAGACATTTTCCTCAAGTATTTGTACAAGTCTAGAAAGAAGTTTTCCTCAGGTAGCAGCAGAAAAGCCTATGTGGCAGTTGAAATTTTTCTTGTTTATCAGTACTTTTAGATCTCGTTTCCTTTAAAAAAATAAAAGTTACACAAAATTATAAGAGATAATCCCCAAATATAATACTTTGCCAAAGAAGGAGAATGGACGATGAGAAGAGACTAATAAACAGATGACCACATACGAACAGAGGTTAAAAACACGGCGAAACAGCGTAGACGAGTCACTGTTTCGCCGTGTTTAGTACTAGTCCCTGGTGGATCAAATAGTTTTGTATATAGTTTGAGGAAGTAATTGCCATAGGCCTTAATTGGGTTTTTGATAGACAGAATCCTAATTTTTGGTAGGTCGCGAGGAGCTCGGTAGATATCATACTAAGAAAAGAAAAGTATCTATGAAACAGTAGCCTAGTGGTACCAACATTATTTGCCAACAGAGAAACGTGGCGTATCATCACGGAAAACGAGTTGAATGCAATAGAGAAAATGCAGTACAGGATCCTACGAGGAATGTACGAACAACCTACGGGCACACCTTGCTGGGGAATTTTAGTGGAGTCCGACATAATGGCCAGTAGCCTACAGATTACAGTATAAAGAAATTATGCTTTTCCATAACATAATTGACTCGGAGGAGAGAAGATTAATTAAAAAGATGATCGACGACCAACTAAGAGCCCACTATGCTGGACAAAAAGCGTAATAACCATGTGTAAAAAATATAACAGAGATTAATGGAATGAGAGTACATACAAAAAGCATTGATAAAGGAAATAAAGGTAAAAATTAAGCAATAGATCAAAGAGAGGTGAAGTTCATAGAAAACTTTTGGAAAAATGAGTACATCAGGGAACTTAAAACAAAGGCTGCGTGCATGATAATGAAAGCCAGGCTGAATATGTTGGACTTACAGGCTAACTTCCGGAGTAAACACAAGGATGAGGTTTGTGATATATGTAGAGTGGAGGAGAACAGCACCGAACATTTATTCAGTTGTAATAATACCCTACAGAGAACAAAAGAACAGGACATCACTTTAGAGACCCTGAAACCCCCTAACAGAAAACTGGGAGAATACATAAGACTAACGCTGAAAATTAAGAATTGCGTTAATCAGTGAAGCGCAGGTTGTCAAAGCGAATAACATGGCACTGACCCTCAGTAACAAAAAAAAAAAAAAAAAAAATAACGGGTGAAGGTTAGAAATAAAGTAGAAATTTATTGACAACATTTGGTAAAAAATTAGTTTAGAAACATCTCTAACTTTTTGGGGGTTCTTATTGCAGAAAAGGGTATTGGTCAAGGATTAAAATAGACAATCTGATGTACTATTAAATAAAATAAAGCTAAAGACGTTTGAAATTGTAAAAAAAAATAATGGGATTCAGTGTCAGAATAAATAATGTAGTAACAGTATGAAAGAGAAAAGCTATAAAATAAAACTGTAAAGTTAAAAAGCTCTGCACCTCATCACGGTCAACTGAAACGGACAGAAACAAAAATAAGTAATTGCTTTACAACATGATAATATGTATTATGATTATAAGATTCTCTAAATATTGTAGTGTCCCCTCAACTGTGTCTGTGGGGTGAGCACTTAGGAACCAGGAACGAGCAAAGTAAAGTCTTTAACGATTACACTTAGAAGTGCCGTTACAAAGACAACGCCTGCACCATTCGGCCGACTGTTGTACTACTACTACTAATACTACTATCTTCGTTCATGGTCTAGGTAAATATGTTGATATACTGTATATCAATACATTTATGGCTAATGTGATAAACATTCATCAAATATAGTAAATAATATGACGTGAATATAGTTTAACTACTTAGTTCAAGTCCAACTAATTATAGTAACAAAGTGGATAGCCTACTAATTTAAAGCTTGCTAAGCCTGTAACTACGGAAGCTACTGTAGGTTACAGGTTCTTATGTAATTTTTAACGCTGTAGTCGACAGATTTCTTGTCCAAAATGCCAGATACTTAGGGTCTTTGCGGTGTCCCTTCTGCCCTTAGCTGCAACCTCTCTCGTTTCTCTTACTGTACCTCCTTTCGTATCTTTTTTCCATCTTGCTAACCAACCTCTCTTAACATTTGTTTCATAGTGCAACTGTAAGGTTGTCCTCCTGTTACACCTTTCAGACCTACCCACTCAATTTCCTTTCCAGCGCTGAATGACCTTTTAGGGTCCAGTGCCTGGCATTTGGATAAACTCTATATTTGTTTATGTGCATGATATTTACTGTCTTTTGTTTGTATGTTCTTCCCCAAGGGGCTGGAACTAAACATGGAGCCCATCTGACATGCAAACTGGTGGTTACTGAACCAGAGGGGCAAGGTAGTAGTCTTCAGTTTTACCCAGGGATATTTAATGATGCTTATTCTTATCAGCTCGGTTGTTTTCTAAGTAGTTTGGCCTGCCCTAAAATGTCATAGGCTATGCCAAGATATGTTCTCTGTATTTTAATAGAATTCGGGAGGGCACGATAACTCGTCAGGCTGTCCATTTTTGTGTTTTTTCCCTTTTTAGCATATAGCCTATCATACTTCCCTAAACTGGCAAATTAGAAGGATAGCCTTGAGCCCTAGATATTACTGTGCTCCCAGGGATTGGTTAGGTGAGAATGAATAGCCTAGACTATTGTAAAAGAGGATTTAACACCACCCTTATTAAACATTTTGAGCTCTCTACAGATCTTACCCCATTGTCCTCTAGATGAATACACAATAAACAGAAGATAATGGATATTTTGATGTGATCAGACAATTTATATACTTAAGGCCCATGTCCAATATCACTTGCATTCAAGCAACATGTTGCTTGTTATTGGTGACAATGACAGTTCAAGGAAAATTGATATCCTAATCTAACCTAACATAGGGTGCAGAGTCCTGTCTGACCAATGAAGCTTTACCCCTCCTAGAGTCTACATAACCTTCCAAAAGGAAAAGAGCCAAGTGCCACTTAGCCTAGCCTGTTGGCAGTGCATTGTAACTTGACCTGAACTCCCATGGAAAGAGAAGTGGGCTTTGTCCCCTTCGATCTCCTAGTCATTCTTGTGGTGTCACATGTATTGCCTGCTTGGTCGAGAGCCTTAGCCTCTTGTGAACCTCTCTTGACTTTTCTTAAACTCATTCATTACATTTTTCTTCAGAAGTGATAGGATCTCTCTTGGTTAAATGTTCCATGGCCCAAATATTTCATGAAAACACTTGCTGCATATGTGTTCCCTCGTATAACAACCATTTCAAATGTTGTTATTTTCACAACTGCAGATACTTTCTTGTCATTTCATTATCAAACACTTTTAAATCACTAAACATCTTTAGATGTGAGTCATAATATTTTGTATTCTAAAAAAGAGTTTGCAACTTTTTGTGTTAGATCTTGAAAATTGTAACAAATTTCTTTTTTATGTCATGGTCAACATGAGGACTTCAGGATGGTTTCTTGAGAAAGG
Source organism: Macrobrachium rosenbergii (assembly GCF_040412425.1). Taxonomy (NCBI): domain Eukaryota; kingdom Metazoa; phylum Arthropoda; class Malacostraca; order Decapoda; family Palaemonidae; genus Macrobrachium; species Macrobrachium rosenbergii. The sequence goes on from NC_089784.1 coordinate 35,094,628, forward strand.
CTTGGTCACAAAACTAATGTAAAGTATGAAATTCATGTTTGCTTTGTGCTGGTTTCCTGATTGACTCACATCAGTGAGGTCTTAGGGTAATGTTTAAAAGATTATGCTACCACACAATATCCTTACTTTGATCCATTGTTGCCGACTGAATGTAGCTTAAGAGTGCTGCCTCACACAGCAGCATAAGAGTATTGCCTCTGTTGTCTCCTAAGTTCACGTTATTAAATAAAGTAGTGTGATCATTGAAGATCATTAAACACATTTCTGAACTTATTAGAAATTATTTTAATAAATCAGTCTTATGGAGCAAGAAAGTGTACACAAAAGCTTACTTACAAAACAACTGTATACATATGGTATGATGATGCCAACTATTTTCTTGTTTTGAATTGTAGTTATGTATAGATGTGCAGTTTTGTTTACATACTGATATAGCTCTGAGCATTAGATATTGTATCACAGATGACTTTGCACTTTTGCTGCACAACATTGAGAAGTGTCTCAGCCATGATTAAGCAAAAGCAGAATGTGCATGTGAGTTTTATAACAACAGAGCATTATGATTAAAAGGGTACTGTACTCTAATATGCAGTATTGAAGTTAGTTTTATCTAACTTTTCATTCTTTTATTTCCAGATTTCTTATTTTTTTGGCATGAATATTACTGGACTACGTATTGGATGCACAGTTAGAAAAGTATTGGTTGCAATGAGTGAACGACCGGTTAGCACTTCTAGTTATGCAATGGTTAAGGCTATAGAAGAATTGGAAAAGAATCCATACTTCGAAAAATATGCAGCAAAAATTGCCAAATATCAGAAGTAAGTACTTTATAATAAAAACATTTTTATTTTGTTGCATGAAATTGGTAGGTGAAGTGACTACAGTATATTCTTTTAGTGTGTTTAGTTTTTGGAATATAATTAGTGGATATCATTTTGTTATGAGTTGCTGAATATGACCATTTGTTTACTGTCAGCTTGTTACTTTATTATTGTTATACCCTCGGACTCTTAAAATTCCATCTTTTAACCTTTTCCACTTGAGAATGGATACTGTATATATTTACTGTGCTATGACACTTGGGTTTAACAATCCCTTACTCGTGGCTGTTGCTTCCCCATATTAGAACAATACATGTATCAGAAAAAGTATTTATATGTCATCTTTAGAAGTGATGTATTCCAGAGCTTCAAATTCTAGTAAGATTTACCATCATTTGTATCGAACTTGAATTTCTGACAGAAATTAAGGTTTACTTGGCTCATAAACTGAAATCTGTTCATTTAGTACTTGATGCCATGACAAGTGGCAGAATTTCAAAGAGGTCCTTTGCATCACACTGCACTGGAGGCAGTGATGATGATGGTGATGTCTGCAAACCTCAGGATATGAACAGTGATATATTTGTATGAAGCACAAACCATTCTCTGAATAGGTCATACCATATTTCATCAGTTCTGTGTGGTCTTTTCTGGCACAGCTGCTTAACTTTTTTAATGCCACCACACTCAAGTTCTTGCCTCATTTAAAAGCATATTTCTTGTATCATCCATGTGGAAATCTGAAAATAGAAACATTATGTTTTGAAGAACAAGTTTTTACTTTCTGATTTTGTACATGCAACTTACCCGTCAGATATATACTTAGCTATAGTCTCCGACGTTCCCGACAGAATTTCAAAACTCGCGGCACACGCACAGGTAGGTCAGGTGATCAATCATACCCGCCGCTGGGTGGCGGGAATAGGAACCATTCCCGTTTTCTAATCAGATTTTCTCTGTCGCTGGTTCCGGCAACATCTGTTGTTGGTTCCTCCTGCTTTGATTTTCGTTTTCTCGCTTGCTGAGGATCTGTTTGGCCTGATTTTGGTGACGATTGGATCTTTTGGTTTGGCATACGCTATTGTGGACTGTTTTTGGATTTGCTTTTGGATTGTTCATTAAGATGTCTGACGTTAATGTTTCGCCTGTGTTCCGTGTGTGTGCTAGGCAAGAATGTAAGGTGAGGTTGCCGAAAGCTGCAGACCCTCACACTGTATGTATGAGGTGTAGGGGAATGATTGTTCTTCGACAATAGGTGCAAGGAGTGTGAGAAATTGTCTGATCAAGAATGGAAGGTTTTGACTTCTTATCTGAAGAAGCTTGAAAAGGATAGAGTTAGGAAGGCTTCCTCCAGAAGCTCGAGTAGGTCTCGCTCTGCTGAGCACGATTTAGAGATTAACCCAGTAGACTCTCCTAATCCTTTGGTTTCAGCCCTTCTCCCTTCATCGAACCTGTGGATTCGTCCTCTGAAATGGCTGCGATGAAAGCGGAACTTTTCAGTATGAAATCGCAACTGCGATGCGGCGAAGGAAGGTAAGAGTGACAGTGATATGTGCAGTGTCCCCAGTGTAGTGGAGGGGGGTCTGATCGGCTCCGCATTGCTCCTAGGCCTGAGACCTCTTCCAAACTCCCAGGACCAGTGGAGGAGGAATGTCGAAAGTCGCAGGGGGATGTAGAGCATCCCCAACGATCAGGCGTCCCTTCGGCAGATCCTGTAGTTGCGTCCCAGGCTGCCTTGGATCGCCATAGAAAAGGCATCCTGAAGAAGTGTTTCTCGTCGTCTGACGCGTCTTCTCCGAGATGTGGTTGGAGTTCGGCTGAGGAGTCGCGCCCTCTGAAGAGATCCTGGAAGGCTCCTAGAGTAGAGCTTTTGGACTCGAGCCCTGAGCGCTTCCCGGAGGATTCTCCTGTTGTCAGGAAGAGAGCTCGTAGATCCCCCTCCTCCTCTCCAGCAGGAGTGAAGGATTCGACGAAGAAGATTTTGATCGGCCTCCAGGAGCAGTTATCGGCACTTGTTGGATCTCTTGCTAAGGACACCTCTTCTCGTAGGAAGGATGACTTTCTTCCTGTCAAGAGTTCCAGGAAGCTCTCTTCTTCAACTCGTCGCTCTTCTCCTGCCAAGCTTCCTTCTTCTAGCAAGTTTTTCTTCGTCTCGTAGACGCTCTTCGCGAACAGGCGCCAGTCTCCCAGCAGGCGCTCTTTTTCCAGGCGCCATCGGAGAGAAGCGCCTCTCCTTCCAGGCGCACTACCCTCACAGTACTTCTCCTTTGGGCAGGCGCTGCGTCTCTTCCAAGCTCCTCCTTCCGCAGACGCCACTCTCCTACCAAGCGCCTCTCGTTTTAGGGCCTCCTCTCCTGGAAGGCTCTCATCAGTGGACAGGACCCCCTCTCCTGTCAGGCGCCTGTCCGGTCAGGCGCCATTCTCCTGGTAGGCGCTCTCGTTGGGACAGGAGTGCATCTCCTTCCAGGCTCGCCGCCTGATAGGCGCTCTTCTTCTCTTAAGCCTTCCTCTCCGCCTGCTGCTTTGGAGGAAGTTTCAGAAGAGGATTCTCCTAAGGACGCTGGAGTTTCGGATTACAAACGGTTGGCTTCGGTTCTGATTCAGGAGTTTGGAGATTCTCTTTGTCATGCTGCCCCTCCTTCTCCGGGATCTTTGTGGGACAGCACCAAGTCAACTAGACCCTCTTCGTTTCGTCAAGATGCGCCCTACGATTTCGATGAGGAAGGCCTTTAAAGGAGTCGGGAGTGGATGCAATCTAAGAAGGATGCAAGCAAGACGGTTTTCTCTTTCCCCTCCTTTGAAACTTTTGGGAAAATCAGGAATGTGGTATGAGACCAAGGAGCCTATGGGGTTGGGGCTCCCCACATCAGCTGACGCAGATTTCTCTAATCTGGTTGACTCTCCAGGAGACTTTCTCTTTCTTCAGCGAAGGCGACTTTGGGAATGAGCGAAATGGACCATCTCCTCAAGGGTCTTTTAGAGTTGTGGAGGTCTTCAACTTTATGGATTGGTCTCTTGGAGCTTTGGCCAACAGGACTGGGATCCCAATTCCTGTGTATGGATGACTTCGTGAGTGTTTTGTCTTGCTTGGACAAAGCAGTGAGGGACGGTTCCGCTGAAGTCGCTGCCTTATTCGAGCTGCTATTCTGAAGAAGAGGTCAGTATTCAGCTCTTTCCTCACGAAGTCTGTGTCTCCTCTTCAGAGATCCTCTCTTCTGTTTGCTCCTTTTCTCCTCACCTTTTCCTCAAAATTTGGTGAAGGAGATTTCTCGTTCGTTATCTGAAAAGGCGACACAGGACCTTTTTGGCCCAGTCATCGAAGAGGACCAGACCTGCCGTCCCTTTCGCCAAGAAGGAGAAGGCTCCCTTTCAGGAGCCCTTTCGAGGTGGTCCTTCGTCCAGATCCTCCTTCAGGAGCAAAAGACCCGAGAGAAGAGGAAGGTCTTCTCTCGTCCTATCAGAAGGACCAAATGAAGAACGAGTACTCCAGACTCGACAGTGGGTGCCAGACTGTTACAATTCGCCGAGGTCTGGGCACAGAGAGGGGCGGATGACTGGTCCCTCTCCATTTTAAGAAGAGGCTACCTTATCCCCTTCAGGAAAGTCCTCCTTTAACATCAACTCCCAGGAGTTATCCGCCAGCTACAGGGATCCCATCAAGAACCAGGCTCTTTTTCTAGCAGTGGAACAAATGTTAGAAAAGGAAGCAATAGAACCGTTCAAGACCTCCATTCCCGGGTTTTACAACCCGTCTTTTTCTGGTTCCGAAATCCTCGGGGGGTTGGAGACCGGTTCTGGATGTAAGCGCCCTGAATTTCTTCGTAATCAAGACGAAATTCAAAATGGAAACTACCTCTTCGGTTCTTGCAGCTCTTCGTCCAGGGGATTGGATGGTCTCCTGGACCTGCAGGACGCCACTTACTTCCACATTCCCATTCATCCCTCGTCAAGAAAGTTCCTGAGGTTCGTGATTCGGGAAAAGTTTTTCAATTCAGGTCCCTGTGCTTCGGTCTTTCGATCGGCCCCACAAGTGTTCACGGGCATCTTAAGGAATGTGGCACGCTGGCTTCACTTAGAGGGAGTGAGGATATCAATGTATCTCGACGATTGGCTGATTCGAGCTCAATCAAAGGACAGTTGTCTGGAGTACTTGTCGATCACCCTAAATCTGACACAGTCCCTTGGACTATTAGTAAACCTACAGAAATCCCAGGTTGTTCCGCAGAGCAGAGCATTGTTTACCTGGGGATTCTGATGGATTCTCGGGATTTTCTAGCCTTTCCATCCCAAGAGAGAATAGATCGCTGCATAGAAAAGGTGACAGTCTTTCTAAGGAGAAAACATTGTTCGCGCAGGGAGTGGATGAGTCTGCTGGGGACCATTTCCTCGCTGGAACAGTTCGTCTCCTTGGGAAAACTTCATCTGAGACCTCTTCAGTTCTACCTAAAGGAGAGATGGGACCAGAAGTCTCAGGACTTAGCAACTTTGTTCCAAATTTCGGACAAGATAAAGAGGATCTCAACTGGTGGTTAGACCCTCGAAAATTATGCAAAGGACTGTCTCTTCAGTTACCGAGCCCTACCCTAGTGTTGTTCTCAGACGCCCTCGGAGTCGGGATGGGGGCAACACTAGGGTCGAGAGAAGTGTCAGGCACCTGGGATGGAGACCAGGTGAACTGGCACATCAACAAGAAAGAGCTATCAGCAGTTCATTTGGCTCTCATCAAGTTCGAGTTCCTTGTCTCAGGACAAGTAGTCCAAGTGAACTCAGACAACACTACTGCCCTGGCTTATATAAGAAAACAGGGAGGAACACACTCCTTCTCCCTTTACGAAACGGCAAAAACGTTGCTGTTATGGGCTCAGGAGAGGAGGATCAGACTCCTCACCAGATTTGTACAGGAGAGAGGAATGTGAGGGCCGACCTTCTCAGCAGGAAGGATCAGGTCCTTCCCACAGAGTGGACTCTCCATTCAGAAGTCATCCAAAGACTGTGGAACCTGTGGGGAAGGCCGAATATCGACCTTTTGCAACCCACTGGAATGCAAGGCTAGAAAACTACTGCTCTCCGATATCGGACCCGAGAGCGGTTGCAATAGACAGTCTTCTCCTAGATTGGACAGGATTAGACGGGTGCCTTTTCCCCCATTCAAGATCCTGGGAGAAGTGGTAAGAAAGTTTGCGTCTGCCGGAAGGCGCGAGACTGACCCTGATAGCTCCGCTTTTGCCAGCTCAAGATTGGTTCACAGAGGTACTGGAATGGATAGTAGACTTTCCAAGATCGCTTCCACACAGGAACGATCTTCTCAAACAGCCCCACTTCAACAGATTCCACAAGAATCTCCCCACTCTCAGTCTAACTGCCTTCAGACTATCGAAGGTCTGGTCAGAGCGAAGGGTTTTTCGCACAAAGCTGCGAAGGCTATTGCAAGAGCCAGGAGATCCTCAACCCTTCGCGCCTACCAGTCAAGTGGGAGGTCTTTAGAAGATGGTGCAGGACCAATAAGATATCCTCTTCCAGTACCTCTGTGACAAACATTGCTGATTTCCTTATCTTCCTAAGGGAACATTGCAACCTCGCTGTATCCACAATTAAAGGATACAGGAGTATGTTATCTTCAGTTTTCAGACACAGAGATCTGAATATCTCGGAAAACAGAGACCTTCATGACCTTATAAGGTCTTTTGAAACGCAAAATTCATGACTTCAAAACCTCCCAGTTGGAATCTAGACATAGTCTTGAAATTCTTAATGTCTAAAAATTCGAACCTCCTCATCAAGCTTCCTTCAGGGATCTCACCAGGAAGTCACTTTTCCTCTTTGCCCTTGCCTCAGCTAAGAGAATAAGTGAAATACAAGCCTTAGATGGCAAAGTTGGTTTTAAGGAAGGTTCGGCTATTTGCTCCTTTAAACCATTCTTCCTAGCGAAGAATGAGAATCCTTCTAAACCGTGGCCAAGAACCTTTGAATTAAAAGGTCTCTCTTCTGTGACGGGACATGAGTTGGAGAGGACTCTATGCCCTGTCAGGAGCCTTAAATTCTACTTAGAAAAGAAGAAATTACTGGGAGGATCGATTGAAAGTCTTTGGTGCTCTGTCAGGAATCCTTCACGAGCGATCTCAAAGAATGCGCTGTCCTTTTTATTAAGGACGTCATCAAGGAAGCGCATAGCTTCGTGTGAGGATGAGCACTTTAAGCTCCTTAGAGTAAAAGCACACGAAGTGAGAGCCATTGCTACATCCTTAGCTTTTCACAAGACGTTGTCTCTCCAGTCTATTATAGAGGCAACCTATTGGAGGTGTAATTCAACGTCGTGATCTCATTACTTACGAGATATTAGAGTAACGATGATAAGTGCTTCTCTCTAGGAGCATACGTATCTCATGGATTCGGTGCTGGGACAGGGAGCTGAATCAATCCTATTTAGTTTAGCTAATTCAGTTGTTTTTAAGGCTTGGTGGTGTGTGTTTTTTATGGTTGGTTGAAAGAGGGTGATGGAATTATGCTTCCCCTTTCAATTCTTATCACTAACAAGGTTAGAATTGGTCAGGTGGTCGGGATTGGTTGTCATGTTCCTTGTATTTTGTATGGACACCTAGCTCTGTCATGTAAGAGGGATAGCCCCCATTGATACGATTCAGGTGTAGGCTCGGTCATGTAAGTGGGTCAGCCCCCTTTGACGCGATCCGCTGTAGGCTCGGCCATGTTAGTGGGTCATTCCCCATTGGCACGATCCAGAAGGGCTGTCAGTCACAGGTCACATCCTCGCTGAAGCTCCTGAGGCAAGCAGACTCATAGACAGTATCCATGAAGTCTTCTGCCCAATCAGGTAAGAACCATGGTTTTTGTTTATCCTACAACATATGTTGTTTCCCGTTTTTAGTTATTTTCTGTCTCTTGCCCTCCTCCAAGGGTGCCATTCAGCTAAGTATATATCTGACGGGTAAGTTGCATGTACAAAAATGATATTTTTATGATAAAATAAAGTTTTGTACGTACTTACCCGGCAGATATATACGATTGATGGCCCGCCCAGCCTCCCCTCAGGAGACAGGTGGAAGAGAAAATCTGATTAGAAAACGGAATGGTTCCTATTCCCGCCACCCAGCGGCGGGTATGATTGATCACCTGACCTACCTGTGCGTGTGTGCATGAGTTTTGAAATTCTGTCGGGAGCGTCGGAGACTATAGCTAAGTATATATCTGCCGGGTAAGTATGTACAAAAACTTTATTTTATCATAAAAATATCATTTTTCAGCAAGACAACTTGAGAGTCAAAGTGCATAAAATTTATAAAGTTGTCAAAAAAAAAACCTGGTGGTCTACTTGATTTATAAAGGAGTATACTCTGTTGAATTTTTATTATGCTTTATTTTATGTTTCCAGAGCAAATCCAGAAGAATTCCTTAATAAATTTGAGAAAGGGAAAGAATTCAAAGAAAGTCAGCCTGGAGGTCATGGATTCTCTGAAGTAGCCAAAAAGGGCAAAGAGCCTTTGGCCAAGGCAGCATATACATTTGCTCCTCAAAAGGTGAGAATTTTATTTTGTGGATTGACCTTTTTAGTACTTTTGACTCTTTCCAAAGAATATTTAAGAAAGTGCAAGTTGTCACCCAGTTGTTAGTTATATATTAAACCCAGAGACATCAGTATCCCAAACTGATTCTTGAGTTATATCTTGTAAGTATTTGCTGTTACATACTTTAAATTAAATTTTAGGTTTTGAATATGTATAAATTAGTTTTTGATTTTACAGATTCCCAATTAAGATAGAGTCTGATCATTATGAACTGAACCTATAGTCAAGTCCTTTTTAATTATACTTGTTGTGGCAACCATGCTTTTGTTTTCTTAATATCACACAGTTTTATGCGTCTTTTCACTTTGTGATCATCACTTAATCATTATGACTTACCTAATATGAAAGCTCATTACTTGAGAGTTAAGTGGTGTTCTGAGTGAATAACAAGTTCTTTTCATTTACAAATTTTGATTGGTAACAAACTTGAATAGTGGCTTATTGACTATTGGCTTATTGAATATTGAAAACATGACTATAATAGTTACTCTGTTAATGCCATAAAGAAAACAATTTTTCAAAGGCGAAAAGAAAACTGCCTGTAAAAGCAGGTCTTTTTGTAGGGACATTTCTGTAAACTGTTGTCTAACAACTTACATCAAGCTGTCAGTCCCATAATTATCAGTAGCCACCCCCCACCCTCCCTCAGTATTTCTTTAATCAATTACATCTTGTTTTAGTCACCTGCTTTCATCTGTCAAAAGCATTCTGAGGATTGATTATTCTACAGTGCCTAAAATGGATGTTTTTATCACCACATCCCATCATTTATATACTGTATAGCCTTTATTTGTGGCCTGATAATGTCTCAGACAATGGATTCTTTTGTCTAGGAGACCGAAAAGGAATAACACCTCTGCATATCAGACAAAAGACTGCAGCTTCTTATATGTTCGAGGATCATGAATGTTGACTACATGAGTAACGGATTTATATGAAGAAATCAAATTTGATATATAAAAAAATTGTTTTTGTTATTGACATTGTGTGAATAAGAGACAGAATTTGAGGAATTTTTTTTGGATGCATTCTTGGTATAATTTTACAAATAAGTTAAAATATAATGTTGAGGAGCTTATCTTTTATGTATGTAACTATTCAACAAATAACATTTTTCTTGAATATTTCCTGCTAAAATGGGAGTACTGTTGCCAGGTCTTATTGTGATATCAAATATAGATTTGTTATAATACTGTTGCATTTGCTTTTATAGAGCAGTTTTGGTTATTTCTTCAATTTTTTGTAAGTGAATTCAATTCCCAGGTACTGTAGCGCAGTAATAGTTAATTGCCTATTTTTTCAGAAACTGGAGAGCATCATGAAAACTGACCTATTGAAAGACAAGTCAAATGAAGATGTTCAGTATGTAAGTGTTTTACAAGAACTATGAGTACTTAATATGTTTGATAATGACTCATTATGTGTTTTTACTCTGATATTTGGTGTATAGTAACTGTGACAGTGTGGTTCTGTTATGAAACCAATTAAATCTTGTTTTGGTCAAGGGAAGAGAGGTAGACAGAGAGAGAGAAAAGAGATAGTTTTTAAGATTCACACATCATTCAGCTTTCATTCCTCCAGTTTTTATCTTTTAACTTTATTTTCTCAAGCAGCATCTTGTTACTGAAACTGTCATAATCTTCCCTTCCAGATTTGGACAGAACATTTTAGAAATAAGGATGCTGTTAGCGGAGTCATACCATCAGTAACTTACGACAAATTGTATGAAAATGCTTTGAAGTACCCTATGGTAAGTATTGTATATGAAAAATAAATCTTACTACATAGGATCATTGGTTACCAGAATGTGTGAGAAACTTACTGTAGATTTCTTTGTTCAGTTTTACCTTAAGTTATAAATGCCCTATACAGTTTGTGAGTAATTCGTTGTCATTATTTTTTTAGATATTTTTTATAATAAATGTTCCCATGGTAGGATTACAGTTTCATGTCATTTAGAAGGGTGTTCAGAAGTATATGAAAAATGGCCTAGTTTATAGCTGTATTCTGTTCCAGTAACTAGTTGTCTTTTGCATATGAGGAAACAACACTGCTAAAGGAGTAGTAGATAAGAGAATCACAAAAAAATTTCAAGTTAAATTTATGTCCTTAATCCACATTTTCATTTCAGTTCTTGTTTGCCTTACCAAGAGACACAGGGTATGAGTTCATTGTTGTCCAGTTTGCTGGCCATGAAGCCCACTTCACTCCCCTAATAAACTATCAGGTAAATTATACTTGGCACAAAACCAATTCAATGTTTGTTTTGATTATTTGACTATGAGATGTTATATTGTATATGCAGTTTGTACTAATTGTTTAATAATGTTTATACCCTCAAGGCTTATCAAGAGAATGCTCCAGAATGCCTTACTTTGGTTCACTACCCAGATTTGAAAGAGGAACGGGGTATTGTTCTGATGCATGGAGAGTACAACAAAGATGTTGTGGTGAGTACTGAACATTTCACTTCCTCTTGTGACCATATACAGTATTTCATTACAGTATATCCTTGTGGTGGTGGGATAATAGTATTTATTATCATTACCATTTTTAACATCGGATTTTCCCTTTACATGGTTAGACTGGTTATGAGTTTTCTCCTCTCCCCATTCTGTTGCACATGTCTGAATTACCATCAGGCCACATATCTAAATTCCCATCATCTATACACTTTTCCCAAAGATTTCCTTGGCCCACCCACTGATCAAAATCTGTGATTGTCGTCTGTTTTTACTGATTTTTCCTCTCCCCTTCTTGCCACATGCCCAAACCATCTCAGACTTTGTGATCTTGGTCTGTTTTCCAACACCTGGGCACCACATCTCTTAGTACAGGCATATAATTCTTTCATGATTCAGAGCCTTTTCTAGTCACACCAGTTCATAATCTTCTCTGTTGCTTTTAAGTGATTGTATTTCTGCTGGTTGGATAAGTGTGTTGCTTTATAAATACGTGTGATTTATATACACTGTTTATCGAGGAATTTCGTAACACTTTATTCTCTTGCTGTTATCTTTCTTACTTCCACTTTACTGGGAGCTTCACAGTCCCATACAGTACAGGATATGTTGCCTAGATAACAAGACATTACACCTTCTTCAAGGCCTACCTTTGTTAATTCTGATCATCCTACACATTCATTTCCATCTAGAGTACCATCTAACAGTTTGATTTTTCTTTTATGATGTTCAAAACTGCACAATTTTATTAAGTTTTGTTTTGTCTGTGACCAAATTATTGGGAGATCATACCATTCAGTTGTCAAATCACTGAAACTTCAAAAGTTAAACATTGTTAAAAAGGCCATTCCAGTTGAGAATATGGGCAGACATGACAAGACCAGCAAAGAACATTTACAAGATAGTGACTTGTATTTCTTGTTGATCTTCCATCTTGTAATTTTTGATTGAAATAACAAGTACTGTATATTGAAGTAATTGCATTAAGCTTGGTTCACTAATTGTAATATTAGTTATTTTTGCAATGTCATGGATGGAAGACTGCACTGGAGAAAGTAGCTAACAGTATGGAAGGTCTCTTCTAATCTGTCTATCTTTCTTTCCATTTTCCTCAGAATTCCTTTGAAGCCCAGTGTTTGGTTAATCAGGTGCAGATGTATTATGGAGGTTTTGATCAAACTAAGCTGGAGTTAGTGAAAACTTTCCACGCAACCCCAGATAAATTTAAGCATCAAGATCTCATTAGCCAGCTGGAAAATCTTGATCTTAGTTCACTGCCAGGAAAGAAGGCATAAATGCACTGTGCATGCTTTCTTTTGAGTTGTTGAAACATTTGTTGTACATAGAACTTTCTAGAAATACATTTCTTCCAATGATGCCTTGTTTGTGTACCTTTATATATGTTAGAAACTTGGAAATGGTTAAAAAGCAAGTGGGTTTTTATCTGGTACAGTACATTCATATTTATAGCATGATGATTCCAGCCTTTTTTTTTATTTTATGTGCAATAACTTGGTAAGGAGTAGTAGCTGTAGTAGGAGTAGTAGCAGTAGGAGGAGTAATAGTAGTAGTAGTAGTAGTAGGATTATTACCATTATTAATAGTAACTCTACCAGGACTGCACCAAATAATAAATTATTCCAAATAATCTGACACCCCTACCCTCTTGGTTCCTAAAGTTTTGTTGTCCAGTCATGAGTAATTTTTATTAGTAAGTATAGCTTTTCATTGCTAGTAATATCACAACCAAAGTTATTCTTAACAAAATGTCCCAACATGAGTATATGACTCAACCACTGCCTAAAGCATTAAAAATATTAGTACTGCATTGCAATTACTGCACAAGTTATGCTTGTAAAATTCTCCCACCATCCCAGTTCTTAACATGTTTCGGTGAGTAAATCACCAAAACATGTTCAGAACTTGGATGGTGGGAGAATTTATTATCCTGTGTAGTTGATCTTATAACTATTATATCCTTACTTACAAAGAATACAGAGAGTTTTCATATTGAAATATTCCCCAAAGAGGATTCCCAAATGCCAGTATGTCATCAACAGAATTCATCCAAACTATGTTTAGGCACAGTTTGGTTTATTACTGCACTACTGTACTGTACTAAATTCCATATTCAGATTTGTGAGAATGGAGCTGTATCAACAGTTTATACTGCACCTGAATTTTTTAATATGAATACTGCCTTAAATGATAGAAATGCTTAATTGCACCAGTTTAAGGTGGGAGTTGTCATCATCAGGTCAATTTATTAGACATGAATGTTAAAACATCATTTTACTGAGGCGTAAAATACAAAAAAAAAAAATTTTTAATCATCCCCACTCTTGCTCTCTACCAATATGGTACTGCCCCTGCACTGATCCTCTTGGGGCCCAGAAGGAAAAGTCTTGTCTTTGGATATGAGTAGTAATCTAGGTCAAGGCCGGGTACCTCCACATGCACCGTATGCTTGTCCATCTATTATTTTCACTTTTGATAATCATTAATCATTTACTTTTATTAATCATGGTTTCCTGATGATTCGCTAAAAGTAATAAGTCTTGTAGTATAAGATAAAATGGTGGTTGTTTTAGCCTTACAGTATATTTGTAAAACTTGTTTAAGTCATAGAGGTGACTTTTAAAAATTATCAGGGCACAACAATACTTTTTATATCAGGGAAAATGTATGGAAGAATGTTGATTGAAATATAAACAGAAAGATTGATTGAGAAAGTGTAAATTTAGACAAGAAAAAGTGTACATGTATCAACTGCTTATGACAATTATATGAACAGTTTAAAAGTAAAGGGAAAAATTATGTATGTGGTAAACATGTACCTGAAAGAGTGTATGATAGAATCATTAGAGAGGCAATGTGTAATGGAATGGAATATGAAATTTAGGCCAAAGGCCAAGTGCTGGGACCTACTAGGTCATTCAGCACTGAATGGGAAATTGAGAGTATAAAGGTTTTAAAGGTGTAACAGGAGGAAAACATCACAGTCAAACTATGAACCAATTGTTAGGAGAGGGTGGAGAGTAAGATGGAAGGAGAAAGAGAATATGAATAAAGGTACAGTAAAAGGGATGCAGCTAGGGGCTGAAGGGATGCTGGTTAAGTAATGCCTACAGTGCACTGATGACATTACCTCCCTACTGGAAGATAGGCAATGTGGATGTTGGTGAGAATGTAGAATAATAGAAAAGTTGCTGATGCCAAATAAATGGTTGAAGTGTTAGGATATTTATAGATGGAGTAATTTCAATAGGCATCAATTTTGTCAAAGAATGGAAAGCTCTTATTGACAACTAACTGGGTTTCAGCAAAACGTTTGACTTAGTAAATACTTGTGCCTTTTTGTGTAAGTGTAAAGAAATGTTTCATCTGGAGAAAGTAATGAGCACACCTACACCTTATTCCTTATCTCATTGTCCCAGTTCAGTGAGAGACGCACCATATGATGCATCTGAATGTTGTAAAATATTTGTAAGAATAACTTCTGAGGTAAATAGAATAAATTTTCACCAAGAGCAGTTAGATGGGATGTATCTACGCAATGAAAAATTCACAGTTCTCCCATAGCTTTAATTTCATAACTGACTCATAGTTTTTATTAATTCCGCAGATAATGTGTACAGCATATGTCATTACTTTTACCAAAGAGCATTGTCTATATGTATATTTATGTTTGCAGGGTGTTGCTTGAATAGGTGAACAGATCTTGATGAAATACTTTTCTTGGCAATTAAAAGATGTCTATAGCCTAAAAATCTTTTTTTTAGTCTCTCATTAATGCATATAAAAATTATATGGTGTAAAAATAAATTAAATTATCCATTACTTCCGTTATATCATAAGTATTGTGTATATTGTTGCTCATTTAATGCAAAAATATTTGGGGAGGATCCCAGTATACATCAGCAACCAGCCTATGTAATTATATGTAATCTTAAGCATTGAAAGACTGTATATATTACAATGTTTTAATAAAAAACATAAATATTTGAATACATATTTGGTTTTATGTATTTTCTTCTAAGATAATGTGGAATCAGGTTGCACACTATTAAATAGTGCGCAACCTGATTCCACATTATCTCTATAAATGCAAACATTTATAGAGATAATTATAAGCAGTTACCTTTATGAGAATGAGAACATGTGTCATATCTCTTGCGTACATAAAACAACAAAAGATAAGATAGAAGAGTTCATGCAAGGTGCCATATATAAAATGTTAATGGCAAGATTTTGCTCCTCATCCTATTTTGATCATGATGGCCATCAGGTGTGCTTTGGCAATAGTACTCATTGCCCTTTCTTCAGTCAAAGGTGAGCTGTGATCACAAACTGGAATTTTACTTTTTGATGTTATTTCTTCTAAGTCATCCATTGAGTCATGAGAGACACAGCAATCTGATGTGCTGCTTCTTTATTAAATTTTGACAAGGATTGCTAATGATATCAAGGTTGTAAAGTTTTCCTGCTATTAAATAGAAATGTATTACTTCAGCATCACTAGTTAAGAGGATTTGTCTCACTAAAGACTATGAATAATTAATTATGCAGAGTTTTAAATAATTTAATCTGCACCAAAAGTTCTCAAGGGGTTTAGGATTCATTATGAAACATGTATTCACAACTTATGTCCATGTAATGTTAGTTATATCATTTGACACATACTGTCTTTCAAAAAGCATGTTGTAAGAGTGTGACATGGTATATGAAAAAATGTAGTGTTTATGTTTCATTAACTTCATCTAGAATTGGTGGAATATAAAATTTAGGTCAAAGGACAAGCACTGTGACATAGAGGTCATTCAGCACTGAAAACGGTTGTTGAAACAATTGTTAGGAGAAGGTGGAAAGTAAGATGGAAGAATGAGCATGAACAGAGGTACAGTAAAAGGATTGAAAGGAGTTGCAGATAGGGGCCAAGTGGATGCTGCAAAGAACCTTAAGTAATGCATACAATGTGCTGCATGAGGTGCACTGGAGCCTTCTGTCTTGTATGTCCATGTGATCCGAGTGTCTTCATTGTCTTTTTACATCTTTCACAACTGCCATTGTATAATCTTGTAACGTTGTGCCTAATTAGGATGCCAATTTTTTGTCAAGGGCAGCTCATTTCAGATCACCAGAACTGTTTTTGTCTGTAACAGGGCAGGATCCAGTGGAGTGTATCCACCCGTATGTAGAAGTGGGTGGACGTTGCCTCTTAATTGACCCTTGGGTCAAAGGATCTATGGAAACCATCAGATACATGTGCATATACCACAGTGGTGATCTTCTCTGGTTGGACGATGTCTACGATTGTGACTTTTACAGGGCTCTTATGGACCATCTTCATGAAAACAGTGAGTATTCATTCCTTCAAGTTATTGTTTTAAGCATATTCATAAATTGGAGAACATCCATTGTGGATTTGGTTTCTGCAGTTATACAAATTTTCCCTGAGATAGAGTACCATTCCCCTGTGAACATCCATTAACTAGAAATGGTTTGCTAACTGAGGATTCAATTTTATTATGTGGATAACGGCTTAAAACTGATCTGTTTTGAATGCTTTATGTATTGTTTCTCATTTTGTAGAGATTAATCAAAAGAGCAAAGGTTTGTCTTTTATCTATTGCTTTTAATTTTGTATAGGATGACTATTAACTTGAATAGTGACATGTTGATGCAGACAACAAGCTTCTCATTCTGATCAATTCCTAGGCAGTAGGCCAATGGACACTACAACAATGGTCATTTCACCAAATGCATATAATTAAGATACTAATTACTGAAACCGGAAAATCGTCGAAAATCGTCAAAAATCATGAAAACCTTACTTTTAATGCTCTGGGTGCATTGAAAATGACGTAAACGGATTTTACATCAAAAAAACCTTCAAATTATGATTAAACACCTTGGAGAAATTTTCTGACAATATATTTGAAAAAGCGTTAACATATCAACAAACCCTGCCTGTTTTCTAAAACGGACAAAACTATTTTACACTTAACATATCACACCCTTATTTTAACAACTATTCACTTGTTAACTATCTCCTTTGTTTCTCAAGTTTCACTGTAACCAGTAGTTGGTTGTTTGAATGCCCTGTAAGGCTTGCCGTAGCATTGATGCAATGAAGATGCATACATTATTATAGTATACTGTATTTTATTAATACAGTAACTCCTCATTCTTTAGGGATGTGTTGATGAATAATTCATTGTTTAGCATCATCTTTTTGTAGACTGATTAGTATTATGTCCCAGTTATGTATTAATTTAAGCTTGATATATATTAATGTACAAAAATAAATTGCAATGCATTGTTGAGAAACATCAATTGAATTTTATTGATAACTTTTAGTATTTGATTTAAATAACAGAACCTCTTCTGTAAAATTAAAGTTCATAAATACTGTATATTCTGTACATTACAGTTTTGTTTAGTTGTATTTTTTTTTAGCACAATTTTGCGGGTACTTGAAAATGCCTTCTTACCAATTACTGTTAAAATGCCTTGAAATGACCTTGACTGATTTACAACCAAAAGGTTAGTTGCCTTTATTAATACATTAAAATGATCTTTGCATTCCACATAGAACTGAATGAGCATGATTATTGGTTGGGCATCACTGACGAGCGCCATGAAGGAATCTGGAGGTAGGTATGGAAAAATGATTTCATTCCATCTGTACAGAAGTGATATTATGTGTGAAATAACTGATGACTTGTCTTGTCTGTTCTGTAGCTCTCTATTTTAGCTTGTTTGGTGTATGGTGAATTCACAAATACATCATCAGTTGATATGGAATTGGAATATAAAATTTAGGCCAAAGGCCAAGCGCTGGGACCTATGAAATCATTCAGTGCTGAAAGGGAAATTGATAGTAGGTTTTAAAGGTGTAACAGGAGAAAAACTTCCCAGTTGCACCGTGAACCAATTGTTAGGAGAGGGTGGAAAATAAGATGGAGAAAGGGAATATGAAAGGAAGTACAGGAAAGGAACGAAAGGGGTTGCAGCTAGGGGCCGAAGGGATGCTGCAAAGAATCTCGAGTAATGCCTACTGTTTGTTCTGTAGGTTTCTGCTTAGTATGTGAAGTGTTTATGAATTCACAATTACATAATCTTTAATGAAAGAATTATAGATTTTTATAACAAGTGGTTATACCCACTCCAGACCATTGAGTTAGGGCTTTCCATATTATGAGATAATGTGTCTCTCTGAGAAACTATTACTGCTGTTACTGTATCTGTGACTGACTTCATGTATTGAACATACTGTATCTCATTCATAGTCTTAAGTACAGGTTCTATCTGGTTGGTCAAGTACATATATCCAACATTTCTTGCTGTAATGTTACTTCAACAAGTGTAAATTATTATACAGTTTAATGGTACTATGAAATGTGTGTCCATATACTGAACCTCTTCTTTCATAAGACATGCATCACCTGTTACTGATTAGACTGATTAGACACTTAAGTTGACATAGATAACACAATCAAATGTCTGTCATAATTATCACCCATCAGGCTTCCTGATTTGTCAGATATGTGATCCAGTATTGTCAATTTATAGAATATTTTTAGAGCTAGTCTGTCATTTCTTAATTGTTAAGATTTAGAAATACTGCCTGATACAAAAGGCAGAAAGAATTATGTACTACAGAATACATACAATGATCTAATCTTGCTTATATAATAGCTTATATGGGGGGTTCTCTGCCTTGAACACTCTTCATGAAGTATAAATAAAAATACAAAACCAAGATACATTAGCAGTATTGCAAGATGAGGATTATAATGATTACATTTTTACCTGACCTTGGCATCCTGCATTGCTTGCATCAACAGGATTCAATTCATATAATCACAATGTTGTGATCATGCTGTGACAAAATGATTCAGAACGCTAGTGCTAAAACAGTAGTTCTGGTGTTTGTGTAAATACTTACATTTTAGCTATAGTTGTTGCCAACAAGTCTTTAGGTTTTATCATCAATCCCTGGAAACCTACTGGTGAGCAGTGCATTTCTTAACAGTAGGCTTCCAAGGCAGAATTACATTTTCAGACTCAGTGGCTGCAGTTCTGATGTTCCTCATCCCTTGAAAGGCTGCCTATTCCACATAAGGGCATTTATAATCTTACTTCACACTATATTGTTTTTTACTGCATCTCTAGTCAAACTTCATTTTTATTCCTACATATATGAAATTTTGCCCTTAACTACCCAATTCTGAAACCTCAAAAATTAATTGGTGCTGAAGCACTGTGAAACATTAGTTATACAGGTAGTGATAATGACTTGATTCAGTCATTTTTTTTAATATGCTGTCTGCTGTTGCTGCTAAAAAGTATAATCTTTACCTACACACAGGTTCAGTTAAAGCAGAGGTCATGCTACGAGCTAAAACTTTTAAAATTTTTCATTTAGCTTATAAAACTATTTTCTTTACAGGTACTTGAAGAATGATCAAGATGTGAGAATGGGAGCACCTTACTGGGCTGTTAATAACCCAGATGGTTCAGAAGCTGAGAACTGTGCTGCCATGCTCACTGGAAATGCATATTACTGGGCAGATGTCAAATGCGACTCAGAATATAGTGGTATTTGTAGATATGCTAAATAACATCAAAATGCTAAATAACATCAAGACAGGTGTCAGGAGTCATGTGATGTAACAATTTTGACTACAAAGTTTTCAAAATTAAAGAGATTTTACTAAATCATTTATTTTCATTGAAGCATTACTGTACTCTTTATTTCCTCTCAAGTCTGCAAAGCCACGCCTAGAATAAAATTTAAAAATCCTTTTAAAAAAGTTAATAAAGAAAATGCTACAAGTGTACTTTACATCTTTATTATTAATCTTTTACGTATGTACAATAATTCTATGTACACAAAACTGTGCCACAATACAAAAAGACACTGTAATTGACTCCTCAATCTGAGAATACATGGAATGAAAATAAATAATACAGAGCCAAATAGATTTGATGACATTGAAAACAAAACGGGCCTGAAATTGCTTATAGCCTAGCATTATTTTATACAACTTCTTATACCCTCAGCCAGTACATGCTAGAGCGAATACGGTTGTAGTCAGGAAGGGCTTCACAGGGCCCAACAGCAGCAATGGCAGGGCACTTGTCATAGACGTAGCTGTAGCAGGTGTCTCTTACTACCTCAGCTGTCACAGCCTACAATGAGAAAAAGGGTTGGAAATTAAGAAATATACATGGGACAATGCTTAAAAGAAAAAAAAAAAATCCCCCAAAGAGGGGTAGCACTGTCAGTGCTCCTCCTCCAGTGCACTGTACTGTAGGCATTACTTAAGGTTCTTTGCAATGTCCCTTTAGCCCCTAGCTGCAAAACCTTTCATTCCTTTGACTGTACCTCCATTCATATTCTCTTTCTTCCATCTTACTTTCCACCCTCTCCTATCAATTGTTTCATAGTGGAACTTCAAAGTTTTCCTACTGTTACACCTTTCAAACCTTTCTACGCTAAGTTTCCCTTTCACTGCTGAATGGCCTAAGGCACAAGGGCTTGTTCTAAGGCTTAAATTCTATCTTCCACTCCATTCCATATCTAGAAAATTCACCTTATAGGGGTGAAATGGTAGCATCAAGGTAATATAACAAATGGTATATACTCCTTTTACTCATGTAAAAACTGAAGAGCTCCTATTCAATACAGAACAGATATGAAACATGCAAAATAAAGGACATCCACTAAAAGCAAAACTATCTAGTGCAAAGACTCAACAGCCCCAAGATTTCTTAACAAGAGATTTCAATCAAATACAAACCATTGGTATTTTGTAGCTTATACAAATGAATCAACTGTAGGCTAAATATTTTCATAAGAACAATTCTACTACGATCTTCTGCACAAGGAGGCAATGGAAGGCTGGAGAAATGTTCAAAATGACACTTAAAAACCACTTTGAATTACGCCAAAAACTAAATGTACAGTGCTCAAAACTATAATATGCAGCAGAAAAACTGAAAAATATATCCTTAGAGATTCCAAATGTCATAAAAATTAAGTTTTTATAATAAAATAAAGTTTTATATATATTTACCCAGTAATTACTTAGCTAAGAATTTCTAACTCGACGGCAGCTTCAGTTTTGAAATTCACGGTAGCGATAGTTTTTTGTTTTGGGGTGAAAGAGAAACAACTAAGCCAAGAGCTTCACTTTTGTTTATGCTCTAAGGTCCATGTGAGGGGAGGAGGGCGGGCTCCATTTGTAATTAATAGTTAAGTATATAAAACTTTATTTTATTATAAAAATGTCATTTTTATATATGTAACTTTCCCAGTAATTACTTAGCTGAATCCACATTGAAGGAGGTGGGATTCATGGACATCTTGTACTCTAACATTAAAAATGATAATGAAATGAGAACAGAATAAAAAAGGCTTAGCATTGAAAAAATGCTTGTTGTTTCTTACATGGTGAGAAAGCTGCGCAGGTAGATACTGTCTTTGGTTGGCGCTCATTTCAACCGAGTTGCGGCACGGCGATATAGCCAGGGTCACCTCTACTGAAGTGAGCAACTTCGTAGTGGAGGAGTACTCTGATCGCTAATGAAATATGAAGTAAACTTTGCAACGAAGGAAACAATTAAATGCCCCTGCCCAGGGCACAGCACAATAAAAACAAAACCAGAGAAACAGTCACCTACACCACACATTAAAAGCACATATATAAATAAATAACCACCACCCTACACACAAAAAACTGGTGGGCACTCTAGGTACCTTGTACCCTCCAGGCTCCCCATGAACTCAACACCTTGACAAGGCGAAGAAAAAAGTAGGAAGCGTTGCTTTCTACGTTCCCTTCCCAAACACTAAGCCAGCCACAGACAATGGTCCGAGTGTACTGCAATCTTCGTACCTCGTCTCCACGTCTTGCAAATAATGCATAGCAAAAACAGATCTACATTTCCAGAATGTAGTCTGTAAGACTGAAGTGAGAGAGAGAGATTATGCTTAAAAACAACTGATGTAGCCACTGCTCTCACGTTGTGCACTCTAACCTTAAGTCCAGGCAGAACGTTCTCTCCGATTTGAGTGTGTGCTTTGAGGATCAGTTTTCTAAAGAAAAAGAATAAAGTGTTTTTAGACATAGGTCTGGCCGGGTTCTTTACCGAATACCAAAGATTCCTTGCTGGGCCTCTAATCTTCTCTGTCCTCTTGATGTAATGACTAAGCGCTCTTACTGGGCACAGACTTCTCTCCTCTTCCTCTGGACCCAGGATGTTCAATAAACCTTTAATAGCAAAGGAACGAGGCCATGGCTGAAAGATTCTCGTTTTTTGCCAAGAAGCCAAGGGTAAGGGAACAGAACACATCACCTTGGGGAAAACCTATCCTTCTGTCTATTGCATGCAGTTCGCTCACTCTTCTCGCAGTGGCTAGCGCAACTGGGAAAATAGTTTTCTGAGTCAGATCCTTCGACGATGATGAATTCATGGGTTCGAATCTTGAGTCAGACAGCCACTTGAGGACTAGATCTAATGACCAAGGGCATACCTCCTCATCAACCTTGGACGTGTTGAAAGACTTAATAAAATCTGAGATATTCTGGTTGGAAGAAATGTCTAAACCTCTGTGTCTAAAGATTAAGCTAAGCATAGCTCCATCTCCTTTTATCGTAGACGAAGAAAGGCCCCTGGTGGATATCAAGTAAAGAAGAAAGTCTGCCACTTGACTTATAGTGGTTTTGGAAGAGGAGATGTTATTCTTCTTACACCAAAGTCTAAATACTGCCCATTTTGTCTGGTAGACTTTGTTAGTAGGATGTCGTCTACATTTAGAAATAGCTTCTGCTGCAGCTCTTGAAAAGCCTTTCACTCGCAAGAGTGTGTGGATAGTCGAAACCCTGTCAGGGCCAGAGTGGAAGTGTCCTGATAAAATTTCCTGTAATGGGGTTGTCTGAGTAGACTTGGGATTGTTGGAAGAAGGCGTGGGAAGTCTACTAGGTTCGAGAAGTTCCAGGAACCACTCTTTCCTCAGCCAGAAGGGAGCTATCAAAGTCATCCTGGTGCTCTGATGCTATTGGAACTTCCTCAGAACCCCCTCACCATCCCGAATGGAGGGAAGGCATACACATCCAGTCCCGACCAATTTTGCATCATCATATCTGTCGCCCAGGGTCGTTGGTTCAGCAGAACGGGAAGACGGTGGTTTTCGGTGTTGTGAACAAATCCATCATTGGTTATCCCCACAACTTCCACTGGTTGGAGCATACTCAACATTCCAGAGTCCACTCTGTCGGGAGAATTTGTTTCCGACGACTGAGTTTGCCTGCCAATATGTTGCACTTCCCCTGAATGAACCGAGTTAACAGCTGGGTTTGGTTCTGCTCTGCCCAAAGAAGGAGACTCCTGGCAGTCTCGCAAAGGGATAATGAGTGAGTCCCCCCCCCTTGGAGTCTTACATAAGGTAAGGCTGTTGTGTTGTCCACATGCACCATTATTACTTTGCTGTGTGCTTCCCTTGCGAAATGTTTCAGTCCAAATGGATGGCTTTCAGTTCTCTGATGTTTATACGCAGAGCCTTCTCTTGTTGGGACCAAACTCCCGAAACTTCTTTTCCCTCCAGGAGAGCTCCCCAACCTATGTCCGGCGCGTCAGAGAAGAAGTCTAGGTCAGGGTCACTACCGAGAGAGACTTTCCCTCCGAAAGTCTATTTGCATCATTCCACCAGCGCAGGTCCTCCTTTATCTCTTGCATTATTGGGAAGATGCATCAGTCCTGATTTATCCTGCGATCCTAACTGACTCTTAAAAAGAATTGTAGAGGTCTCACATGCAGCCTTCCCAACCTCACTAACTGTTCAATCAACGATAGTGACCCCAGAAGACTCATCCATTGAGTGGCTGAACACTTCTGTAGGGAAAGGAAAAGGCTGACTTTCTTGAGGCAGGCTTCTATCCTTTTGGGGGAGGGAGAAGCCTGAAAATTCTGAGAGTTGATCTTCATCCCCAAATATAGACTCTGTTGAGGAGTCAGTTGGGATTTTTGAAGGTTCAACAGCAAACCTAGATCCTGAGTCAACAGTAACATCCTTTGAAGGTCCTCTATGCATCTCTCTTTTGTGGGCGAGCGTTTTAACCATTCGTCCAAATATAGGGAAATGTTCACTTCCAGGAAGAGAAGCCAACTGGCCAGTGGGGCGAGAACTCGGGTGAACACCTGTGGTGCTGTTGACAGGCCAAAACATAACACCTGAAACTGGAAAACTTTATTCCCATGAACAAATCTCAGGTACTTCCTTGAATCTTGTTGGATGGGAATGTGGAAGTAAGCGTCTTTCATATTGAGAGAAATAGTCCAGTCCCCTCGATGAATGGATGATAGGAAAGACTGGACTGTTTCCATATGAAACTTCATTTTATTTACTTACACATTCAGAACGCTCTCATCAAGTACCGGTCTCCATCTTCCTGAGGCTTTTGGTACTACAAAAAACTTGTTGTAAAAACCCCTGGACTCGGTATTCTCCACCACCTCTATTGCCTTCTTCTTGAAAGATGACACTTCTTCCGTGAGGGCTAAATACTTCATTGATCCTACAGAGTACACCGTCAATTTGACGGGAGAGCTGGATAAGGGAGGTTTCTCTTTGAAGGGGATAGAATACCCTTCCCTTAATACTTCTATCACCCACTGATCTGCTCCTCTCATTCTCCAACTTCCCCAAAAAAGTTGGAGTCTGGCTCCCAAGGGTGCATAAAGGACTGAAGGTTCACTTGCGGGTTGTAGGTCTGGTGGAGGGTCTCTTGGCTGCACACGGTGCGAAACGTACAGAAGTCCACGGTCTTGAGTGTGCTCTCTGTCTGCCTCCTCGAAAAGGTTGGGGCTGCAGAGGAGATGACTTGAAGGGGATTCCACTCTCTCAGATGCCTCGTAGATTGCGAGAGAAGGTCTTGTGTAGACTTCTTATGAAGGTGAGAAGCCACTTCTTCTACTGTTGCTTGCGTGAAAAGGTGTGTATTATCCAAGGGTGAGAAAAGGAGAGCTGATTTATGCGATGGAGTAATGTCCTTAGATACAAACGAGATTTAGAATTCCATCCTCTTCAAAATCCCCTTGGCATACAGTGAGGAAATCTAGAAAGAACCATCTCAAATTGCTTTATCAACACAGAAGAGAACACTTCTCTAGTTAGCAGCAACATCCTGAGGCAGATCCGAATCTCTGATCTTCTTTGCCAAGGCCCCTACGGCCCAGTCTAGAAAACTAAACACTTTGAACACTTTGCACATGTTCTTGAGCAAATGATCAATCTCCAACGCAGAGAACATGGTCTTTGCCAAAGCAAAAGCTGACCTACGGGCTGAATCAATGAGGCCAGAGAGGTCCCCCTGGGAGGAGGCAGCCACTCCCAGGGAGGGGGCCTCTCTGGTTGCATGTGATCTATATCTCCTGGCCAAAAGGCGATAAGGCAGAATACTAAAGCATGCCTTACCCTGACGTCTTTTCTCCAAGAGCCAGAGATCCACTTCTCTCATAGCCTTCTTAGATGAAGATAGAACCACTTTGGGAAGTCTTGATGAATCACCGGGGTAAGTCACTCGTCATAAATGAACAAGCTGGAGAAGAAGGGGCTGTCAGAGCAAAGAAATCTGAGAAATTATAAGTCGACTTCTTAAGAATACCCAAAATATTGTCTAACTGCTTCTGCAGTGGTGCCATGGAAGGGTCCAATCTGGGAGTAGACGAAGCAGTAATAGAATAAGTAGGTGAAGAAAACTGGTGTTTCGATGAGGAAGTATGTAAAACAGGAGCGGGCGTCAAACAATCCTGGCGCTCGACCGAAGGAGTGAGTTGGCGCTAAGTGATGCGGGTGCACTACTCATCTTCAGGGCACTCAGCTATTAGTGAACGCTTGGTCTCTACTGGGCGCTCGGCAATCAATAGGCGCTCAGCCGCTAAAGAGCGCTTGGTCGCTAAAGAGGCGTCCTCGATCCCAGATGGGCACTCAAAAGATGAGGGTGAACTATCATGAGAAGGTTCCCTATTAGCTGAAGAACTAGTCCTCTTGCTGGACACAGATGATGGTCTGGTAGCTACTGATTGAGAGAAACGTTCAGGACTGTCCCATTTGCTGCACGACGGCTGCGGATTACCGAGTCGTTCCCTGAATCTCTCGCCGTAACGCTGAGGGGACATGTCCCTGGGAGGCACTCGCCTTTTCAATGGGTGCGATTCATCCGAGAATCTCCACTGGTGCCCGTGAGAAGGGCTAGAATCTCCTGAACTGGACGAGAGATTATGAACACTAAGCACACCTTTCCAAAGGCTGCCTTTGGTTGACACCCAGGACGACACAGGTGCGACTGAAGGGACGACTACCCGTGGGCATACCCAACCAACCTCCCTTGGGCCTCCAGTATGCCTCCTCCCAGGGCTGGGGGAGTATGGCAGTGACCTTTGCCTTGGAGCATTGGTGGAACGGGTAGCCACCTCCTCCACAAACACATCACTAGAACTCTTTGCACTAAATTTGTCCACGAGGACATGCATTGAATCACCCAACTATGCCACTATGTTAGCAAGAACATCAAACTTCTTATCGAATTTTGATTCGAGACTGGCGTAGCAATCCGGGTCGGGAACGAGGGAACCAGGGCAGAGATTGGTGGGGCAGGAGGAGGGCTGGAAGTAGGAGGAATTACTTTAGCAGGAGAAGGGAGAGAAGGAATATTAACCTCACTAGATTTCACGTCTAGAGTAGCTAATTTAACCTCAGCTCTAGCATCTGCTTTCCTCTTACGATCCCTTTCCAATTTTGCTAGGTGAGATGTCAATGTCTTCCACTTTCTTTCGTCCCATTCACAGCATTCCTCACAAGTCAAGTCACATGAACAAATTTGTCCTCTGTATGTCGTACAAGGGTGTGTGAATCGTAACATGCCTTGGTCAAACGAGCATTGCAACCTCTGCTGCAATACCTAATACTCGATATGCTAGAGTCTGACATAATTACTAGCTAACAGAGTGGAAATAAAATTGAGTCAATCTCCTCGGAGAACAATTGTCAAAATTGGGAAAAGTACTATATAAATCAGTCAAGCAATACAAATCTGAAGGCTACCAAGCCAAAAATACATCACCAAAAGGTAAGACTTTCAAGCCGAAAACCAAAATCAAGCTGCTTCTTAACGCTGTGTTACTGTAAGCCAGCAGAAACAAAGTGAAGCTCTTGGCTTAGTTGTTTCTCTCTTTCACCCTGAAAGTGAGTGGGGTTAGTCACCTACATAAACAAAAAACTATCGCTACAACGAATTTCAAAACTGAAGCTGCCATTGAGTTAGAAACTCTTAGCTAAGTAATTACTGGGTAAGTTACGTTTATAAAAATGTCATTCCTTGAGATCCTGATAGTCTAAAGGAATACACCACAGATTATTCAATAAATTAATCAATATTTTTTGCTGAATAGGTATGAGGGTGCATGGAGGGGGTAGGGGTATGGTTTATCTTCATTTCTCACTGATGTATTGTTAGTTCAAAAAGAATTATAGCTAAAACCTGTTCTAAATGAAAAAAAAAAAAAAAAAAATTTTGCATTTTCCTTACATCTTTATATTAAAGAGGGCCATATATAGATCTTTAGAGAGGAAAGGAAATTTATATTTTGTAATGGTGCAAGAGGTTTTCTAAATTGTTACTTTTCTATTTACGTAGGTAAAAAAATCTGTTCTTGGCTCCTTCAACACATCTACAGTTCATCAGTTTGTAGCTTTTCATTATTAAACATCATCCTCTAAATCCAATTATTCAGCTTCAAAGCCAAATAAAGCCAACAACATAACATGAATATTATATTTACAGTGAACAATAAAAAAAAAAGATTCTCTCAAACTCGAGAAGTGGTAAACCACTTGAATCTCAAAAGGTCAAACATTGATGGAGGAGGAAACACTTGATTTGACTTATGGATATCAGGCTAAATCTAAGCACTGGGGCATTCAACGCTGGAAATAGTGAAAAAAGGGAGTTGGAGTGGTTGAACAAGAAGCTTGAAGAGTAGAAGTAAATTAAAAGACTAAAAAGTGAGATAATGGAAACAACTTTCAGTTAATGTCTACAGTGCATCACGTGAAATGCACCGATGGCACTAACCCCCTATGAGAAAGGAGGAAACATGTTAACAGTCATTAAGGTCTGGTGCCTACAGTTTACTCCAACAAATTAAGTGCAAAGGGAAATTTCATCTCTTATCTTTCCCAGTAAACTAATATGTAAGGATTATGATAGCTCAAGTCTCAAGACTTGTTATTTTGTCAATCAAGATACAGTATCACTGTTTCGAACAAAGTTTGGAATGGATGATAGGAATTATGCCAAAGGCCAAGCACTGGAATCTATGATGTTATTCAGCACTGAAAGGGAAATTGAAAGTAAAAGATTATAAAGGTGTAACGAGGAATACCTTGTAGTTACACTATGAAACAATTGACAGGAAAGGGTGGAAAGAAAGATATAAGAAAGAATATGAATGGAGGTACAGTAAAATGAATGAAAGGGGTTGCAGCTAGGGGCTGAAGGGAAACTGCATCTTAAACAGTGCCTACAGTGCACTGTGTAAGGTGCACTGCAGGAAGCTGTAACAGACCTCTGGTGCCTCAAGCTAACCCACAATGAACTAAGGCAACTGTGATACCAAAAGTCTGCCAATCAAGACATTACTGACTTTGCATAAAAGTTCCAAGACAAAGAAAGCTGCATTAATTTTCCATTACTTACCTGGACAACTATACCATATACAATGTACCTTGTCCACATAGTTGCTATTCTGGTGCAATGTCTAACAGATAGAGGAAAGCATTACTGCATCTGCAAGACTTGAACATTACTACTATGAGTACAGTACAACAATCCTAACTGTGCCCATATTTTACTTATCTGGAACACCTAAAAATTTCAAATTCCATCTCTCACCTCAATTCTGGCATCAAGTTCATGCAATGGAATACGTCTATTATAACAGAGCATCTGGCGCCCAATGTCTTCACAAATTGGGGTAGTGCCATCAAGCTGCAGCAAAAGGTTTGTCCTCAAAATGTTCTTTGCTCGCTCAACCTCAAATTCTGTTACATTGGTGCAAAGCCTCATCCACTCAGATTGAAGATTGAAGACAAAGTCCTACAAGGAGAAAAGATAAACAATCATTTTGGAAGGAATATAAGTATGTTCAATTATACTACATAAATATATAAATCATCTCTATACAGAATTTTGTCATAGTCATAATTAACTTATAATTCAAAAGGTCAGATAGCTAGTCAATATAAAATATAAATATTTCTAGTTCCTAATTTAGTGCAACTCATGACACAAAAATATAGAGTAGATACAGTTTTGATTATTAATGTAAAGCCAACTCAAGTGCCACAAATATCAACTCTAGGCATTACGGACCTACCTCAATTTTCAAAGGTTCGCATACGAAATACAGTCCCCAAAGACCAGTGTCCTTGTAACAGGTATTGAAAGACTGGAAGGAGTGGCAGAGATTCCCTGTAACTGCAGCCTGTAATAAAAGACAATATTATCTAAGAGTGCTGTTAAACTGCAAACATCCTAAAATTAAACATCATAAAAATTTTCAGAAAATTATAACAGTTACAACTAACTGGCATATTTTTTTCCATTGCTAAAACCAGTATTTCATCTTTAAAAACTTTTTTTTTTTAAATAGTTACAAGTATGCTTTCCTTCAAAGTCAACATTACTTTTACCAATAGACTGACTTTTGGATCCATCATTCCCATTCAAGCAGTAGCTTACCTATTTCACTCAAGTTCTCTTCAGATGCTCTCACAAATTCAAAGGTTTCTTTCACAAGATTTTTATCAAGTAATAAAATTAAAACCAGCAGTATTAACAGCATGGCAGTTATCCAGATTTGTAAACAAGAGTATAAATAAAAAGAGGAGAACCATTCAAACACTGAAATAATACTTGGTCCTTTCACTCTTCACTTGACCTACCTTTCAGTGGTATTAAGTTCAAGGCCAACTTAAAAGTAAAAATGCTTGTAAAAATGCCTGAAAGTAAATAAAAAAAAAAAAATACTACAAATATAACCATACCTGGGCAAGGTTAGATGCATTGTTAGCACCACCACCGTGGGACCTGTCCCAGGACCCAATGATGGTGTTTGCAATCATGAGTGGGATGTTGTCTGGATCTGCCCATCCTGCACCTTCAACTGCCATTGCAATGTGTGCAAGTGGCATACTGTCATCACGGACACGGATTTCAGAACCTATAATTGAAAAAAAAAAAAATAAATAACAGTAAACATTCCTTAATATCCAAATCAAGGATGGAATGAAATCTATATTTTGAAATACACAAAATATTAAACAACCTAAGTATACATTTACTTCACATACTTTTTCTCCTTTAGTTCACATGTTAATAAAGACAAACTTCTTGACATTTTTATACCAAATTGTTTATCAGGTGCTTCTAAGCACCTCAAAGCCTACTGTTCAGTACGTTTGTAAACTTCATTCAATATGTACAACTTTCAACAGACACCCTAAACCCTCAACACTCTGATACTAAGAAACTGCACTTAAAAAACACAGGAATCCTCTTGCAACTTACCAGTAAAACGACATGGAGCAACTTCAGGGGCATCTCCAACATAGGACCCTCCAAGGGCCTTGAAGTGTGTCTCAGCCAGTTTCACGAGTGATGCATGATCTACGCCACCAGCACCAGCCAGGACAATGCGTGGGCCCTTGTAGTGGGTTTCGATGTAGTCTACCAAATCTTTGCGGCTGATGGACCTGGAAAATTCATTAAGTGTTATATAAAATCATCCAAACGGAGAACAATAAACCACAATGTACTCTGAATTTTTTAACACAAAATCTAAGGAGCATTAACAAAATTAAGCTATACTAACATACAGTAAAGGGTACTTGCTTTCCAAGTTACGGCGGCCTACAGTAGGCACAAGGAACTATACAGTACATACAGTATACATAAGGAATTGGCTTCAAACTTCTCAAATAAACTTTATGTGATTTTGCTTAAGATAAATAAAACTGCAAACTTCTCAAATAAACTTTATGTGATTTTGCTTAAGATAAATAAAACTGCAATACACTTATGCAAAAGTTATGGCTTGCTCTCTCTCTCTCTCTGCTTAAGATAACAAATAAAACTGCAATACACTTATGCAAAAGTTATGGCTTGCTCTCTCTCTCTCTCTCTCTCTCTTAAGATAACAAATAAAACTGCAATACACTTATGCAAAAGTTATGGCAAATAAAACTGCTCACTCAAAAGTTATGGCTCTCTCTCTCTCTCTGCTTAAGATAACAAATAAAACTGCAATACACTTATGCAAAAGTTATGTCTCTCTCTCTCTCTCTCTCTCTCTCTCTCTCTCTGCTTAAGATAACAAATAAAACTGCAATACACTTATGCAAAAGTTATGGCTTGCTCTCTCTCTCTCTCTGCTTAAGATAACAAATAAAACTGCAATACACTTGTGCAATTGTGTTTCATTGCAGCAGCAAATTTTTAATGGAAGTTAACCTCTCCTTTAGATTTTCTTTAAACCATCAAGAAAACTGACAGTAGTTTGTGCCAATCAAAATTCAATAATTTTAGTTTTCACTACAGTAGGAATATGACCCAATCATAATGGCATGAAAAGAACTAGTGAGAGGATAGAAATATTGTTCAGGAACATGGGCTATGTGGAAGGTTAGAGCCCTATCTAAATCTGTACAAATTACACTATTTTAAGCAAAAATGATCTGGCCTGACAAAAAAAAGAAATTGTAGGAAAATAGTTTTTCTATATAAAAAGACTGAAAACAATTTGTATTCACTTTGAAACTGAAGCGCTGCAAGACCAACTTTCATTAACATGTGAAGCTGAAAACCGACACAATTAGGAAAAAAAAATCATTATCAAGGATCTGTTCTGGAAGCCTGAAATTCTGTGTCAGTACATACAGTATATATATTCATAAACTTACTTAATGTTCTTGGTTGGGCCAAGAATTGTCCGTCCTAGGGGAGTACCCTGGAATGCTACCGAATGAAGGTGATCGAAGACTACTTCCTGGAGATTGCTCTCGACTTCCTGCATCTCACGCAGGATCACTCCACGTTCACGCTCTATTTCAACCTAAAAAGGTGTGTCATAAAACAGTCAAAATATCACATGTCATGATAGCTGGGAGAATATTAGTTAGGAATACCGTAAATATAAGAGAGACAAAAAGAAATGAGAAGAGAACCAGTGATGTAGAGAGAGAGAGAGAGAGAGAGAGAGAGAGAGAGAGAGAGAGAGAGAGAGAGAGAGAGAGAGAGAGAGAGAGAAACAACACTTCCTGTGGCGTGATTGTGTAGCACAACACTGGCGAGTTTAATCTAAGCGCAAATCGTAACCAGGATGTTTACCTGCCTCACCTGTGAAGCTTACCTTTTAACTCTCGCCGGAAACTAAGACTTCCAGTGACGTCATTAGTACCCATCCAATTACACCCAAAAGGACGTTGTTAGATAAATTGCAGCCAATTGCACATCTAACAAGGCAGGACAGAAGCTACTGCCCGCCTATTGATGGGATGGGCATTTCCTTCAAAAAACCTTAAAGAAGGCAAGGAAGGAGGAAGAGAAGCAAAGAACAAAGAACAGAAAAGAAGCAGAGGAGTGAGATCGAGGTCCTCACCAGCTGTGGGTTGAGAAGAAAGCAAGACTCATACTTCGATTCAATTTATTTACAATTAAATAAAATGTATATTTTAATTAGTGTGTTAATGAAGTAAGAAAGCTGCACTATGTCTTCCTAAACCTCCTGGGACTCAAATGCTACTATAACAACAAGGCCAGAAAACGATAAAGCAACTATAAAGAAAAATATAAACTTCTTTACATGGGCAATGAATAATAAAATAAATAATAAGAAAGGAACATCATAACATTTTGAAGGTGGTTAAAAAGAATTACAAAAAGAACAAAACATAACATAAAATGGTGGCAACGGTGGGATCCGAGGAAGACATGAAATGGTGCCAGCTGTATGGAATCCGAAGAAGATGTAAAAAATGCAGTGTGAAGGACGAATCGACATGCAGACCTCAAGAAATTTAATAACAGATGGTGAAATGAATCATAACATCAACGCATGCATACCGCTACAAATGTCGACG
This sequence comes from Macrobrachium rosenbergii, assembly GCF_040412425.1. Classification (NCBI taxonomy): domain Eukaryota; kingdom Metazoa; phylum Arthropoda; class Malacostraca; order Decapoda; family Palaemonidae; genus Macrobrachium; species Macrobrachium rosenbergii. The sequence goes on from NC_089784.1 coordinate 35,127,704, forward strand.
ACCGAAACAGAACAAAGGAAATAACAGGCGACAAAGTGAAATAAGAATTATATAAACATTACCGCTGGAAAACCCACAACATTATTGAACAACAAGAAACAACGCAAGTATACCAGTGAAGCAGCAACAACACAGTAGCGTGTGTTTTGGTGACTATCGAAACACACCCAAATAGATTCTATACACAATCTGTTAAAAATGGACGAGTGCATTTCACATGAACGACGAAACATTCCCATTAGAGAATCAACATTACTGGTGAATTCTAAGAACAAGAATCCCTGATGGTCAGCGAAGCAAGAAAATGACAGTCATACCTTGAGCATCTACAGCGAACTACAGTGTTGATCGCGGAAAAGAGAAGTAAAACAGTTCCACGGCAACAGTGATAACAAACAACAATTAAGACTGAACAACAATAGAAATAAGTAAGTCGTGATTGGAAAGTTATTTTAATTCTCTCTCTCTATGAGTGTATGAAAAAATTTTATAATTTTTTCTCTAAGAAGGTATAAAACTTTTATAATTATCTCTCTCAGAAAGTATAAAACTTTTATAATCCCCTCTCAAAAATTTTTCTTTTTTTTTTTTATGTTTGATAGATAGGAATCTTTAATAACATAATATTCTTTTGATGAAATGTTTTTTGAATACTGTTGTGTATTCGTGTATAAATTTTCTTTATGATTTTTAGCATAATGGTAATATGCAGGATTCATTTGATGAATTGTTAAAATGCCATTAGACATAGACATTACCATTTAAGACCAACAACAGTTAGACATAGTCGAATTCCACTGCCAAGTTCACGAGTATCATTAACTCAAGAAAATACTAACACTAATAACACAAGTAACAATATAATAATAATAATATTAATAATACTAACACATTTCAAGTTAGAACAATGGTGCAAGCAGCGATCATTACGCAAGCCACACAATTCTATGGACGAGTTGAAAGTTCAAATCCTGCAAAAATAAGCTAGTATCGCATTCTGTGAACCAGTGGCTAACTGATGAAGGCAGTCGCATATCTACAGAGAGGATAACAAATGAAAGAGATAAAATTAACGAAGCCTTGCTTCTCCTTAGTTCAGAAAGCGGTGATGAACATACTGTAGAACTTTGAATTCAGTTAGATTCAGCAAAATAACTACATAGACTGAACTTAAAAACAATTGTTTATCAATCTGGGAACCAGTGAGTCAAAGTGATGCATTATATAATATTAATAAATTCCTTACCCAGCATTATGATGGAGAATCCATAGCAAATCTTCACACAGATGTTGAAGAATCAACACACAAGGTGATAGAAGACTTAAGGAAAACAAACATCACCATAGGAAATAAGAATGATTTTGGTGATGAAGAAAATGATTTAGTCAGTTTCAGATATGTTTTGAATTACTTGTCATTTAGAACGATGTATAACACACTCAGAGAAAAAGAAAAGAAAGCATTCAAGAAAGTTAAAATTGATCCTAAAAGTGTTAGCCTTAGAGCTTTACTATCAATGAGGAAAGAAATCGGGAAGAAAGAGACAGATTTTTCTAAGGAATTTGTAGGGGTAACAGAAACACAAAATGAAAGGAAAGGCAGAAATACCCATGTTTCATATAAAAGAAATAACAAGTATAATGATAATTCTAGACAAGTTGGGAATAGACAAACTTCCTATCAAAGGAAATATGCACAAAATACTAGGAAGAAATGAAATCTAAACCAGAAAGGAGGACAGAATCAATCAAGGAATGGACCATTCCTCGGTCCACCCATATCATAATGGTCAATATTCAAACAAATAATTCAAAACCAGAGAATAATTCAGCTCAAGAAACTACATCAAAAATAACATGTGAACACTGCGGGTATACCAATCATTCCACTAATGAATGCAGAAAGCCTAGAATCTATGCGTTTCCAAAAAGGTCGGGCATTTAACTCAAAACTGGTGGTTCAATAATAAGAAAGCCAATAGAGAGGTTATAGAGATAAGTAACAATCGCTCAAATATAAATAAATCATCCAGTCAGTGACAATTAACCCCTTTACAGAGAAAAGAAAGTAAATCCTTCAAGGTGATGAAAGTGAAAAAGGAGAAACAGTTACAATGGGAAATGAAGGTTCATCCGCATTTTCCTATTTACATAGCAAATTAGTAGTATTTTCCATGAAAGAGGAAGAAATAAGCAGAAGGGATCTGCCTATTATACAATGGCGGCAGCGGTGGGATATGTAATAAAACAATATTTACTGAATCTACAATTTCCTTGACAACAATTAGCCAACATTTTGAGATTATCCTCTTTCAGTGGATTAAAAAAATGATGACAGCCAAACCACTATATTACACACTAATGTATACTTACCTCACCAAACTTGCTGTTCTGGATAATGTCAGAGAGGAGTTCAACTGCCTTGGGAACATCACCAGCAAAACACTTGGCATAAAAAACGGTCTGCTCGCGAGAAGTGTAAGCATTGAGGTGGGCACCCATGTTTTCTACTTCCAACTCAAGATCAGTCTGAGATCTCTTGGCAGTTCCCTGAAAATTCAAAAAGCAAAATTTTAAGAATAACAGAGATCATGTTTTGCAGACTACTAATCACTACCTTACAACAATCTTATTCTAGTACAATCATCCATAGACAAAATGGTCTAAGATAGCACTTCCTATAAGAAATGAACTACATCTGTATAAACCTAACATGAATTGCCACCTTTTCAATATATACTTGTTGGTAATGTTATACTAAACTCTACAAGGGTAAGATAAAATTAATGAACATGAGCAATCACAAGTAAGACAATTAAGTACACTACAGCATAAGCTTTTACAATAGGGTATGATGGCAGTGTAACCAACTGTAGGTTAAAACTCACCCTCCTTTTAGCAGAAATGCTACCCTATAAATTCTTATCTACATAAGACAAGCCTGTATTTTTGTACAAACATTTCCAGTCCAAAAAATGGTTTCATTGTATGATTCAAAGGGATCATACCTATAATAATGAAGTTTAAAATGATAAAATGTGAACAAATTTTGAAATCTATACTTCACAATAATATTTATTCCTATTAAAAAACATACCTTAAATGCCATGTGTTCAAGAAAATGCGCTACCCCATTGTTAGCATCTGTCTCAAAGCGTGATCCGGTGTCAATCCATAATCCGACCGTAGCTGTTGGTGACCCAGCATCCTCAGTAGCTACCCTCATGCCATTGTCCAAAACTGTTACGCGGGTTGGAGGGACATTCAAGAGGGTCTGTTCGTAACTGGCCGAGGCAGCGACTCCATACCACCTGGCAGGCTGAAATTCATTAAAATCACTTAGTTGTCTTCCTAATCCAGATAATCATTCTTTCACATACAGTAATGAGTACCTTATGGAAACTAGACTAATATTGACACACAACCTCCACCAGAACTAATTCTCCTAAAATATCCTTAAAAAATAACACAACTCATGAGTTATGTAAGGAATACAAATCTTTCCAAGACAGCATTCACTAAATGACACAAATTATTGCTAATAATGCATATGTACCAAAACTCCTACGCAATAAAACATTGTTTACAAAAGGAATATAAATCTCTCCAAGACAACATTCACAACAAAATAATAACTACTGCTAAGTAATGAGCATGTGGTACCATACATACCAAAGAGAACAACCAAAGCAACATGAAATTGCATTCGTTTTGCACCCAACCTCCCATCCCACCCCAAAACCCCCTTGTTTCTGCTGTGGTCCCGTATTATTGTTAAACAATGGGTGTGGGATTGTAATAGGTTAACAATGCATTTCCAATGGCATTTACTGCCAAATTCATAAGTATTAAAAGATATCAGATAAAGGTAATTCTACAGAAAAGCTCTACAGGGTGCTGTGCTTAGTACAAGCCCTTTGGGGATAATGTAAAAACAAACAAATGCCAGTAAATATCTGAAATTGCCCCACCTGTGCTGCATTATATACAACCTTTTCTCCAGTACTTAGTCATTTTATCCTTACACATTATCTCCATGCATAGCTTTTCTGTATTATTAAAAAATCTTTCATTATTACTCAATTTCTGATTAAAGCAACATCTGTCATACTTTCTTACACCTGCTTCTCTTCAACAACATACCTCATGTTTTCTGCATGCTCACTGATGCTAGGCTACTCACTCATTTGTTTTTCCAATCCCAAATCCCTATTTTTCCCACTGTGGGTCTCATAACTGCTAGATATAGGGGTAAGGGAGACAAAAAAGTGAGCTGTTTACCCCAACAATGATAGTAAAAAAACCAACAACACAGCAGGCCGGGTTTAACAACTATTTCCCAGAATTCCCTAATCCCCCTTCATTCACAAACGATGAAAATGGCTGTTTGGCCATTTTCACCACTACACTGGGCCCCCCCTCCCAAAATGACAAATTTTTAATTAATTTGTATTTTTCATAGCTAACAAACCTAGGGCCTAACGTGAGGATTGAGAAAAGCTCTGCAGGGTACAATGTTACGTACTAGACCCTCGGGGATAAACATAAAAACAAACATAAGACGGTTACACATGATCGCATTGAATTTCTCAAATTATCAAGTTAAATTTCTCAAATTATCATCTTAAATTTCTCAAATTATCTTGCTGAATTTCTCAAATTATCCTGTTAAATTTCTCCAATGATCTCACCTGCACTACACTACGCTATACTGTATACAACCTATTCTAGTGTTCAGTCAAAAAATTTTAGTAAACAATGTCCGTGCCATGCTCTTCTGTAGAATTACCTTCATCAATTTCTGCTTTGGCCAACAAGGTAACTTTGCCTAGCTTATGCAGAGCCTATGCAGATGGAGGGGATCACAAGGTCTGGCCTAGGATACCCCTTGACTATATTAACATTTCAGAGGAACATAACCTAACCAGACCTATTTTCATCTAACCTACTCTTGGATGCAGTGCCCTTACCTGACCATGGTGGTACACACCCCCCATCACCAAGTTAAGTCGTGACCCCTCTGTCTGTACAGGTTAACCAACTACCAGCCTGTGATAAATGCAAATGAAAACAAAAATTGGTACTTCTAAGTAATAGCTCCGCACAGACTGTATGGAACAGTTCTGCTAATACAAAAGTCATTTGGGAGCCGTATGTTTAAGAAGGGATTGGCTATGAAAATCTATTATAAAAGGAATACTAACCTAATGTACCCTAACCTAACCTAACCTAGTAGGCTGTGTTACTTGGCCAGGGGCCCTACCACCAAAATCCCCTCGGTGCAGGAAACCACTTTTTACCAAAGTTACCCTGTAGCACTGCACATGTGTGACAACATTCCAGGAGGCCCAGCATACAAGAACATAATCAGTTCTGAGGTTAATTACAGTCGACCGACAAAAAATGACGATTAATTCTTGATAAGCAACCCATAAATATAGAAAAAGTCAATTTCCAAGTTAATACTTGATGCAGAGTTGACACTTAGTTCTACACAAAAATTCCTCGAATTATTAAGGACAGAATTTGAAAATTGAATAAAAAATCTCAAAAGGAAAATAAATAAAAACTACCATAAGTTTACCAGCCTACCCTTTATGTAAATAGGCTAGCCTAGCTTACACACCAAACACAGCATAGGGTACGGTAAGCCACCGCAATACACTACAACAATGGTAAATTCTAGACATAAAGCCAATTTGCCTTCTTACGCAAAATAATTCTGATTAAAATGTCCAAAGTAGAATTAACTGGGAAAATAGAATGTAAAAGTCTCGGCTGACCCGACGTCCCCCGATAACCTAGTCGAGAAACGACGGAGGTGCCATTGCGCTTCAGCTTATCTAAGCCATAAGTCATATCCTACGTTAAATTCTTTCCTAAATTATATACTAAAGCCACACTGCGACTAAAAGAAGCTCCTTGTCATAACTACCTTGAGGACGACGGTCCTGTTGGAGTAATTTTTGAGCAGAGCTCCAACCGGTCGAAGGATTCGAGACATTTTCCCAACTACAGATGATTGCATAGACCGGAGGCTCGACTACTAGCATCTTGTACCCTGATAATGTCTACATTTCTAATATACTTTGGTAAAATTGTGAGTTTTGTTAAGTTTATTATAATAATAAATTAATTAAATTCTTTTCTGGATTTCATTTTCTATGTACACTAAAGAATTATATTTTTGTCGTAAGGGAAAGGCAACTAACCTCATGTACCCAGATAATGTCTACATTTCTAATATATTTTGGTGTTATGATGAATTTTAATAACTTTTTCATCATTATAAATTAATGAAATCGATAGCGGGATTCTATTTTTCCATATAAACTCAAGACTTGCATTCTTCTCTTAAGGGATTTCCTCCTTGTTACGTCACGATAGGGTGACTCGTTTTTTTACCTTAGTTTTGTGGCAGCGTTTTTAAAAGTAGAATTTGCGATCTGCCGAAATTGTATTCATTATTAACGTAAAAATTAAAAATTCGTAAGCATTAAATAAAGAAGAATGTGGTGTAAGAAAACGGCAAGTAGATGAAATGAGATTTTAACGACATACTAGACAAATATAAATATAAAAGTATATTGAACGTTCCTAGAATGGAGAAAGTTAAACTGTAATTGTAAAGAAATCAACAGATTTTTCGGGATTTAACCGGTAATTACAATAAAACTAATTAAACATAAGAAACGTTATTTAAGCAAGCTAACAAATTAATAAAAAAGGTTTGGAATTCTCATTTCCCAAACTATACAATTCGGAAAGCACCCCGAAGCTAAATTATTAACAGAAATATTGAAATTACATCAATGGGAAGTTAAAGATAAACTTATATTACAGTGGGAAAACATGCACACGACTCTGATAACTAGAGCATAGTTATGAGACAATCCTGATAAGTCCTCACTCTCATCAATACTGTCTTTTTAAGCCCGGTTAGTGGTGTAGATTAGTATCACTGGGTTGGATTCAGGTGGCTTTGTGCCAGCAACGGACCCTTGCCCACAGGAGTTGAGGGGAATAATGGCTCTAGCTTATATCTCCAGACTTATACCAACCAAACGGGGTGCCTTCACAGCTCAGCAGTGTAGTAGAAAGTACTGATTAGGGACTAATGACGGATTAAGACATTTAGACTAACAACGATGGTAACATAGTCGTTGCCATGTTTAGCAACTGAATATTATGCTTTAGTTTTTTTTATTATGCCTAATCATTGTCATTACTGTTTACTGATGCATGATTCTCAGAGACAAATGTCAAATGGCATGCATCCCATTCATGGTAATTACTAAAAAGAAACTAAACTGACAAAATGTTATTACAACGTAAATAACACATATTACCATTTCAAATTATTCATTTTTAGCTCGATTTTCTGGTCCATTATTACTTTGATGTGGCTGAATGCTTAGCGTTTAAGAACAGATATGACCTAATTGACTTTACACTTAGAAAATTTAACAGCAAAGTTCAGAAGTCAAATTAAGATATAGAAGTCAAGCAATCTTGAATAATTTAGTGTATTATAACAAAAGACTGGGAATGCTTAGCCAGTAATCTATCATAGAAACCAAAATTCTTCTCAGCATCCAGATCTCTTTGACGTAGATTTTGTTAATCTCTTGTGGGTAGGAGCAGGCTTGGGATATATAGTTATGATATCATGTGCACTTTATTTTGCTGTTTCTATGAAATCTTTAATTTTGGTTTTCTGTTAAAGAAAACTATTGTGACGGCTTTGTCTCCGTCTGTCCGGCCTCAGATCTTAAAAACTACAGAGGCTAGAGGGCTGCAAATTGGTGTGTTGATCATCCACCCTCCAATCATCAAACATACCAAATTGCAGCCCTGTAGCCTCTGTGGTTTTTATTTTATTTTTTCAGTAGATTCATATTTGTTTTTAGAGAATATTCCCCTTGATTTCTAATCAAGGGGACGATGGAAAAGATTTAAAAGATGCCTCTCATAATGGGCTAGACATAATGGTTGGTTGGGGATTGACTAAGATGATTGTGCTGCCATTTGTGGATGTATGGATCCCATTCCAGTTCAAAATATTCTGTATCAAGGCATTTAACAGAATCCTTAAAAGATAATCTAAGAATGATGCTTTAACTTGTCCTTGCAATTAAAAACGATCCAAGCATATTTTGCCTACAAAATAAACCATGTGTTTTGGGCAGACTGAAAGTGGTAATCCTTACTATGGGATAATAATCCGGTACCGTATTATTTGCTTGATATCAACAAAACTATGAAGAAAAACGTTTTCTGGGACCATTTCTTCTGAAAAAATTAGATTAATATTTTTTAGCAATGGATATTTTAATGTACATTATCAACGATTTACTGATGAGGGTGCCAGCTTTACAATGGCACTCGAAATTGCAACATGAAATCACGAAAACTTCATCATCCCATATCTATGCCGGTTTCATATTCCACCCTTTAGTTTTCCATCTAGACTCTTTTAAGATAGTTGTCTTATTGAAATATACTTCTAAAGATTAAGTAGTCCTAATAGGGAGTAATATGGAATTAAAAGAGAGAGGTAATTGAGCTAGTATGAGTAGTGAGACAAACTTCATTATCCCAAACTATGAAGGTTTCATATTCCCCTTCAGTCTTCCATCTAAGACTCTTTTTGGGATAATTGCCTTGCTAAAATATATTTAATCTTAAATTCTTTTAATCAGGAATAATACAGAATTAAAAAAGAGAGTTAATATGAATTAATGAGAGCACCAACCGGATGTCAACAAGTAGAGAACCAGCGGCCATGTTTTTGAGAGCGATGTTTGTGTGTGTTTATTTTTGGACGGGTGTGAGTGAGTGTTTGTGATATTGACGCCCCCTCTCTCTTTCTCTCTCTCTCGCGGATTAGCCCCATATTAATATCGTAATCAATCAGGGACTATGGAAAGTGCCGAATTGGCCAGCAGGAGGGGGGCCAATTCCGGAAATCTTGCCGGGTAGGCCTATAAGTGGGGAGCCCACTTGCACTTCTTCGAGCTGTGCTGCTGCTGCTTCCTTTTTTTGTTTCCGCTTCGCTCGCTGAGGTATACTGATTCACCACTATAATAAGATATAGGCGGGTGATTTTGCCCTTCCCTTCCTCCTACCTTTCCTTTGCCTTTTCTTTCAGTGCCTGTGTTTCCTTAGTCTAGGCTATATTTTTGCCTTATTTTGCAGTATAAATCGGCAGTCGTGGTTTACTTAGCATAAGCCTAAGCCCGTAATCATTTGAATGTTGATCCTTTTTAAGTTACAGTCATGGCCTTTGGCCTATAGCCTATTTCCTTATTTTGTGTTATTTTGCCATATTATTTTGCATTAAATCGGGTGTCGTGGTCTAGGTCTTTATCATTTCAGTACCTTAGCATAAGCCTCAGCCTGTAATCATTTGAACTTTAATCTAGTTTTAAGATGCAGTCATGGCTTTTAGCCTATATTGCCTTATTTTGTCTTATTTTGCCTTATTATTTTTCATTAAATTGGCTGTCTTGGTCTACATAGGCCTATTTATTGTGCTCTTACGTTTGCTTAGACTAATTCAAGGCCTATAACTAATTAAATTTAGACGTACCCTATTTGTTATCTACAGTCATTGTTAGCTTTTATGTTGCTTTATTATTGTCATTTATTTGTTAATTTTATTTAAATCAGCTGTCGTGATATGTGTAATATACTAATATATGAGGCCAGGCCTAGGCCTATTCATTTGCAGGCTTACTGTTTGCGAGTTGCAGTCATGGCTTTCATGTTGCCTCATTATTCTAATTTTTATGCTTTTCAATGGGCTGTTGTAATCTTGCTTGATGCTGTCTTACATATAACCTTTTGAATTTAGGCTTAGCCCTAATTGGTAGGTGCCATTACCCATGGCTTTTATGTTGCCTTATTATTACTCTAATTTTTATGTTTTTGTGTTGGCTGACGTGATGTATTTAATTTTTATGTTTTTAATTTGGCTGACATGATGTATTTATTATGCTAATATGTCAGCCCAAGCATAGGCCTAGTTATATTAGGTATATAACTATTTTAAAGTATCCCCATTATGGTCCTGGTCGTTTTGGCCATAAGTCATTTAGGCCGTAACATCGAAAACAATGTGAGACGTTATGTTTATGGTATTTACCATCATTATTTTATGGTTTACGTACATCCCCAAGGGACTAGTTCTAAACATGGTGTCCATCTCGGTAATTCTAAGCCGGCTGTCCGCGGTGAGCTAGACTATGGCAATTGACGTTTTCCTATGTTATTTTACTTCCTTTAGAAGAATTTAAAGTAATATTTTGTCGGCCGGCTGTAACTAAGCTGTCATTGATCTTTGAAGACTACACGACTTGTATTACCTAACGTGGGGTAGGTCTAAGCCGGCATTCCACGGCAAGCCCCCCCACCTCCATAGCTAATACGGCAAAATTGTAACCAGTAAACCCCCCTAAAAATACCAACCTAACGTATCCTAGAGGTGTTTACTGGTTACAATTTTGCCGTGTTAGTTATGGAGGGGAGGTGGGGGCTTGTTATGAATGCCGGCTTAGACCTACCCCGTGTTAGGTACTTAAGTCGTGTAGTCTTCAAAGGTCAATTACGGTATATTTACAGCCGGCCGACAAAATATGACTTTAAAATCTTGTAAAGCAAGTAAAATAACATAGAAAAACGCCAATTGCCACAGTCTAGCTCACCGCGGACAGCCGGCTTAGAATTACCTCCATCTCGCACATAAACGTGCTTACGGCCTAAATGATGCAGCCTAGCCTACTGCCGAAATGGCCCGAACTTGCTTATTACAGGTGCCGTTGTTTGACGTGTTTGCTAATCTAGACTTGGCAAAGTCTGTGTTAGGTTTAGACGTATTTTGGAATTGTGTAACCTAGTATGTCATTCACCAGCCTTTATGAAACCATAGCCTGAATTGGCTAGTCATGTAAAGATAGGCCTGTGAATGAGAGAAAACTTTATAACTTGGGGTATGCCCATTAGACAATCAATGCTAAGATAGACCTAGGCTAATCAGCAGTATTTTACTTGAAGTCAGGACTATAAAACCAAAGTAATTAGTATATAGTACTGTAGTATTTCATGTTGAATACTCAAACTATATATTTCCATATTGCTTATCTTGTGTTTTACACATTGATGACCATTAGGTCTAGTCTTATTGTTGTAGTAAACTACCTTTAGTACTTATTTTTGGGTTGGGTGACTCTAATGGGAAACCTAAAATGTGTCTTAAAATACTTCAACCAAAAGGCAATCAGTAAAAAAAAATCACAGGGTCGATGTTTCTGATCAATATCATTCATAAAATATATAATAAAAGCACAAAGGTGTCTCAGAGCCAATTACGGGTACAGTATGCTTTGGGTCCTGTTGTAGAGTGCCATAAATACTGAGTACCTTTCAGGGATGCACCCTAATTGTTCTGGTCCTAACCTTACCTAATAATGCTTTGATTCCTGAGGAGCTTCTGTCATGTCTTACAGCCTAATCTTCTTATGGCCTAAAGTTGTAATGGCCTAACAGGTTCATAGCCGGAAATGATACGGCCTAATCGTCCCAAACTCACCTAGAGTATGGGATCCTATCTGACCAGGTGGTTGGGTAAGGAGGCTTACCCCCTCCCCCACCCCCAAAGGCTTTGGTGTGAAATAAAAGAGTTGTATCATTCTAGGCATCATATAAATGTTTCCTTTTATGCATTTATACATGAAAATGTGTTATTATATACAATACATGAAATGTTATCATGCATTACATATATTTTTATAATTGTGGATAATTACCAATTAATTATACTGTAATTATGGATAATTACCAATTAACATATACTTTCCAAAAATCTATTTTTGTCTGGGAACACGAGAATTATGCATTCTGTATTAATTAGAAAATATTTTGTTATGAAGTCCTAAAAAGTGCACATATAATTATTTTAATAAATGAGTACAGTAATAGCTTAAAACCCAAGATATGGTGTGTATTCTTATTTGGGAATTAACTTTGTACTGTAGTTGGTTGTGATGCCATTTCTGATTAGTCATATAGACTATCGTCTTCACATTACTGACTGGTATAAGATGAGTCATCATTGCATAGTTGCACATGCATAGTGTAAGTGTTATGTCATCCTTGTCATGTTTGTTTAGGCTGTAGTTTAATATCAATTGTTCTGTCATGTGTTAACATCGCTGGTACACATGTAATTGTGTCATTTTACTTCCAGAGGTTTCTTTCCAATATTGCAATGCATTCATTCAGTTATAATGTGTTTGAAAAGTTTTACCCAAAGATGACAAACTGTATATGTTGTCATGAAGTCAGCTATTGTATAGTTTCCAATGACACTTGGATTTCTAGAACTGGTAAGATAGTCCTTACTGTGATTATGAAAATTATTACGTTCTATTGCAGTCAGTAATGTGAAGAAGATAGTCTGTATGACTAATCGGAAATGACATCACAACCAACTACAGTACAAAGTTAATTCCCAAATAAGAATACACACCATATCTTGGGTATTAAGCTATTACTCATTATCAAAATAATTATATGGTTAACATAGTACAATCTACTGTCTAACAGCGATCAGTCCCCCTTCCCCCTCCTCATGAGGTAAGACTGGTATTGTAGGTTAGGTAAGGTTATTGTATACTATATCCATGTTTTATTTTATAACCTCCCTCCCCCAAAACACACACACACCCCCCCCAATCCCAATGTCTGACTGTGGCCCCTATTATCAATAGTTAAGTGGGGTTATTGGGTTGACCAAACATTTCTACGAGAAATTAATATGAAACTCTAGAATCACTCGAGAAGTTATCAACAAGTTACAGTAAACCCCCGTATTTGCAGGGGATGCGTACCACACCCCCCATGAATAGTTAAAATCTGCGAATACTTAAAACCCCTCTAAAAATACGTAGAACTGCCTATTTTGATATTTCAAACACAAAAAACCCTCTAACAATGCTTATATCTGAGTATTTTAATAGTTTTATCTCAAAAAGTGCATTTAGTCATGGAAAAGATATGAAAATACAGTAATTAGTGAATATTTCTCTGTGAAAAATACAGCAAATGGGTGAATTTTCCGCGAATAATATTATACATGTTCCATAGAGAATTCTGCAAGTCGTGAGAACTTGAATATGGGGTTTACAGTATAGTCCACGTGTTGTATCAGGTGGAAACCATGGCTTTTTGTATTTATTTCCGATATTCATGACAATCAAGGTGGGAGGAAGACAGGTGAATTGCACCGTGAGGCAAAAAGAATGGTCATGAATGCATAAATCATAAGATAGGCAGTCAGAAAATTATAGCTATGGTTCATGCATTTAGTGAGAAATTACTTGGTATATAATACGGGGAAAATAAATCATTAACATTTTCTTGTGAATGTTAATTATTTTGAATTTACCTAGTTTTAGTAACTATCATACTATTTAAATTGTTTTGGCTTCAGTAACATTTCACTTATTACTACCCTTAAAAGTAGCAGTTCATTGTATTCAGTAATGTATCCATTCTGCTCATAATTTCTTTAGTTTTCATCAAGTTTGTTACTTTATAGGATCTGCGTATGGACAGGGAGTGGACATATCGTCCTCCCTTGTTAGTGGGAGAGCGAGTTGTGTGGCTCGGCGGATCTGCAGGATTAGGAGAGTCGGAACCTTGTGATTACGGACCTCACCATGGTTTTGTCCGTTGGATTGGCCGAGTGCCTGATATGGGCGCTAGCTGGACAGTGGGTGTAGATTTTGTAAGTAATATTTATTTTACCTTGTTCATATGTTCATACAAAATGCAAATTTTCTCTCATTTATGCCTAAATGTTTGTTTAGGGCAGACTTCTTATGTTAGGAGAACCAAAGCACTTTCACCTGTCACGATCTTATTCCCTAATTTAACATTTTTCTCCAGGAGTTTGATGTCTAACTTGCTCTTAAACACTTGGAATCTTATGACTTTCTTTCTGATATATAGTAGGCCTCTGAATTCTCAAAGGCAATAACTGGTTAGGTCCTCTGCTGCTTCCCTTTGATCTGTTACTCCAAATGAGCTTCCCATCGATTCAGGGCATTAGATTTGATAGGATGGAGTCATTTTTATGTTCGCTTGGCGTAAGTTTCCCTCCCAAGAGTCCCGTTAAGTTCGGGTGTTTTCCAGCATTGGAGGAAGGGTCAGCGCCCCTACTTTATTCTTGCCTTGTCCTTGGCACATCTTGTCTTACTTCCTTGTGGCTTGGAGTAACAGGAACCGAGACATGTCAGAAAGTGGTTAAGATCTGTGCCCATCGTCTCCTTCTTCAGTTTGGTCTGGAGTCTGCTGCGGCATCCAGGGTTAAAGGCGCCAATTTCAGAGTTAGAGGTGCCAAGTCAGCATTAGTGGTGCCAGTTCTAGCACCAGAATTTGTTCTTTGATAGGATCACTCGGGTAAGAATAAGAGGAATCTCCCAAAAATTTTTCCCTTTTTAATTTTACCGTATCGGATACGCATGGTAGCTGTGACGCTTCAGCTCTTTTTGATAGTATTCAAGTGAGTTTAAGCCACTTTGTCAAGGAAAGTTACCTTTTGCTTTGATGAATTTTGCCTCAATCCCCTGTAGCTATGGCTTGTGCGCCTATCATGCCCACCTATGGCTTGTATGCCTATTGCTTGCACATCCATGGCTTGTATGCCTATTGCTTGCACATCTATGGCTTGTATGCCTATTGCTTGCGCATCTATGGTTCGTGCCCCCATCGATTATACGCCCATCTTGTGCGTGCCTACGGCTTGTGTGCCTATCACTTTTGTGCTTATAGCTTGCGCGCCCATGGCTTGCACTCGTATCGCCTGTGCACCTTTTGTTTGCACGCTTATCGATTGTGATACTTAATCGATTGCAATACTTATCAAGTTTAGAGGATCCAAGGAATATAGGATGTTCCTAGTAGTACAGTACCTTAGTGGCTGTAGGAGGATTGATTTTGCGTTCCATTGCCTCTGCAGTGTATATGTTGATTGTTCTGTACCAAAAATCCGATTTAATTGAGTACCTAAACAATGTAGATGTTTTAATTATGTATTTTCAGGGTCTTTTTGCTAGAGTAATAGTGTTTAGTTATATAAGACTAATTTTTATATTAGTAACTTACCCAGTAATTACATAGCTATTAGTTTCTTTCAACCAGTAGCTTAAAATTTTGAAATTGCGGGTCACTCTAGTTTGTTTTGGTTATGGCGACGTGCCTCACCCACTTTCGGGTGTAAGAAGAGGTACAACATAGCAAAGAGCTTCAATTTGTTTCTGCCGGCTGTGGTTGGCAGCAGCTTGAATTTTGAATTTTATACTTTGCTGGTTGTTTGCTCTATCTTCGATTGGTGAAGTATTTATTTTTGTAGCCTTTGGGCGCAATTTAGTAGTGTTAGGCAAGTTTTAATCATTGGTTTACAGTACAACTTTTTGCCCATTTTTTGGACTTGTCTTAGAATTTTCCAGGATGTCTGAAACTAGTAGTTCAAGTATTAGGTATTGTAGTAAAGGCTGCAATACTAGACTGACTAAAGAATCATACGACTCTCACACTGTTTGTGTTCAATGTAGGGGATAAACATGTTCAGTGGATTTACGTTGTGAGGAATGTAGTGACTGGGATTTAAAGAAGTGGAAGACTTTAGATTCACATATTTAGAAACTAGCTAGGGATAGGAAGAGGAAAGCTATTGCTAGGGAATCTAGTAAAGCTTTAGCTAGTCAGGATTCATCCACTAAGTAGGATGCAATTGCACCTGTAATTTCTTCCGATCCCATTCCATCTGCACCAGTGCAACCCTCTCCTTTACCCAGTTCTCACATTTCCGATCCCAATCCCTTCGTCAGTCTGGAGTCGGAAATCGACAATCACTTTGAGTTAAGTGTGCAATCGATCTCTAAATTACCGTCATTGGTGAAAGTGTTAACGGATAAGAGTGAGTCAGAGCGCCCCATGGTGCCCAGTGCAATTGCAGTGGTAGTGGAGGAGGTGGCTGTTCGGCCTGCCAATTCTCCTAAGCCAAGGTCCCTGACATACTCCCTAGCACCTGGGAGGAGTCAAACTGGCAGTTTAAGGGAGGTCAGTGGGGTCTGTCCCTAGCAGTCGCCCCCTCGGTTCCATCTGTTGATGAATCCCAGACTGCAACCAAAAGCCGTTGGAAAGGCCTTCAAGTGAGTGCTCACTGTACGTCATCCAGCTCTGAAGATTTTAGTCCCAGGCACTCATGGCACTATGCGGACAAGTCACGTCTGCTGAAAAGGCTTGGTGTGACGTCTGCTGAAAAGGCTTGGTGTGCAGTGGATTTCGAGATTTCTTTTCCTGTTTTTTGTAAGAAGGGCAAGGATTCAGCGTGCCCCTCGTGCAGTCACTGGGATATCCTGGAGCAATTCTCTTCTACTTCTTCGGATGATGGTCATAAATTGGCGCCAAAGCACCTTGTGGCACATAGACGTTCTTCATTAAATAAAGGAACTACTTCATCAGGAGTTGTGCACCCAGCATCTTCATCTCTTCAATCAGCACCCGAGCAGCCAGCAACTAGCGTCGAAGCGCCAAAGCTCCTGTTTGTAGATGAGCGCCAACTGGCGCCCATTCGCCAGCAGGTTTCGTCAGTGGCTCCCATCTCTACAGTGCTTCCCGAGCGCCCATTGCCACCTTCTCCTCCACCACTTCATTGTAGTGTCATCTTGGACATTATTCTCCTTCAGTTGACCCAGTTCAGAGCAAACTGGATAATATTCTAAGTTTGCCTCAGAAGGCTCCTTCTGCAGCTCAGATGACAGAGGACTTATCGCTTTCTCCTGTTCCTTCTGATGAAGTTGTTCCAGATCAAGATGCTCCTTTGTCGGGCGTACCCTGCGTTGTTGAGGCTCCTGCTAGCGACTTTTCCAAGCTTCTTTTCGCCAGCTACTCCCTCCTCTCCTGCTTCGACTTTCTTTTTGGAAGCCCCCTTAGTCGGTTCTTCGGGTTTGCCGAAATTGAATCTCTCCTCTTTAGTGAAGAAGGCACTGAATGAAATAGAAGGGTGGTTTTCTGAGAAGAGGAGCAAGGTAAAGCAGTTTTTTGTGTCCAGATTGAGTTACAGGTTTTATGGAACCGGAGAAGTGCCTTCCCTGGGAGTCTCTGTCTCTTCTCAGGAGACTTCTCCAGCCTTATCAACTCGGCTATGAGATCAGCTTTCTCCTCAGCCAAAATTGTGTTTTCAGCTTCGGAATTAGCCCACCTTCTCAAGAATATTTTTAAGGTTTTTGAAGTGATGAGCTTTCTAGACTGGCGGTAGGCACACTAGCACGCAAGCTTAGAGACTGCTCCTTGTTACCTCAAGAAATTTCTTCGGATCTCTTAGGAGTACTTTCCTGTATCGACAGGGGCATTTGCGATAGTATGCAGGAGTTAGCTAGTCTTTACACTGTAGGTGTGCTTAAGAAAAGAGAGCTTTGGTGTTTTCACTTATACAACTTACCCGGTAGTTACATATAGCTGTTGTCTTTGACGTCACGGCAGTATTCAAATTTCGCGCTAGTGCTATCGTTACAAAAAGGTGATCCTCTACCCCGCCCTCTATCGGGTATCGGGAACCGCCCCAAGAACACGCCATTAGTTTTTTGCCGTGCCGAACCGGTAATCTGGTTCTGCTGCTGGTAGTATTTCTCAACAATTCGAACTTCTAATTCCTTTTTTGGTGAAGTACTCGGTTTGTTGTTTTTTGCTGGCGCTAGTTATTGCTTGAGAGTTATTATTAGTTAGACTATTATGTCTGATTCTGGTTCTAGTGGTATCCGGTTTTGCAGCAAAGGCTGCAAAACCAGGCTTGTTAAGCTTAGTTTAGATCCGCACACTTCGTGCTTTTCATGCAGGGGCAAAAATGTTCTGCTGATTTGACTTGTAACGAGTGCGAACTTCTAACTTTGTCTGACTGGAGTGCTTTGGGGAAGTACATGAAGAAGCTAGAAAGAGATAGGGATTAGAAGGCCTCTTCTAGGTCTTCGAGGTCAGGAGGTAGTCAAGAGGTTTTTGTAAATCCTATTATCCCTGCTCCCCTGTAGTTCCTGTAGTTTTACCTACCCCGACACCGTTTCTCCCAATCCTGATACCGTGTCAGTCCTTAATGCGTTTATGTCTTCCATGCAGAAAATGGGGACAATTTGCAGTGGTTAGTAGACCGCAGTGATAATGCGAGTGTTGTGCCTTGTGTAAGTGTTGTGGAGGAGGTAGCTTCGGCCCATTCACGCTCCCAGGTCTAGGCCCCTGTCAGGCCCCCAGGTTCCAGGGGAGAAGGCATGCCGAAAGCCGAAAGGAGGTGAGTGGGACCTGCTCCCGAGTAGTTGCCCCCTCAAGCAGTCCTGTTGCCGCTTCCCAGGCTGCTGGCCCTCACCACCGAAAAGGTGAGGAGCGGAGAGTGTCGAGTGGATCCAGTTGGAGTTCCTCCCCGCCTAGAGGTTGGCGTTTTGCGACTCTTCTAGACCTTTGAAGAGGTCTCGTCTGCTTTCTCCATTGAAGATTCCTAAGAAGAAGGCTCTTCTGGAGGATCCTTCCCCTCCTGTAGCTTTTGGGCAGAACCGAGAGGCTTTCTTTGGTGTCCGGACTCGTCTCATTCGTTATCGGGCGGATCCTCCCTATCAGACGATTACATCTGAGAGACCTGCTCCTTTGGCGCCAGCGACTCCTGTGACTCCTGTTCCTGTGGCGCCTGCTCCAGCATTCGATGAACCTCAACAGCTCGTGATTGACGGAATTAACGCCCGCTTTGGACTCGATTTTACAACTTTTGTCTAAAAATCAAGTCTCTTCTTTGGCTCCTCCTCGATGCCAGCGGCGCCACCTCAACTCCTCGTTCTGTCGCCTCGGTAGCGCCGCTTGCGCCTCCGTTGGCGCCACCTTTGGCTGCTGTGCCGATTGCGCCTCCTTTGGCGCCTCCTGATATACCAGCGGCGCCCTTTCGCCTCGACGACTATGTCTGCCGCTCCGGTAGCGCCGCCGCTTGCGCCTTCATTGACGCCTCCTGTCGTTGTGGTACTGACGGCTCCGCTTTGGCGCCACCTTCGTTTGCTGTATCAACTGCGCCTCCTTTGGCGCCTCCGATGGCTCCTCAACAGACTCAAACTCTTTCGGTGACACAGCAAGAATATGTCACTAGCCTTCCAGCCCCCGCTCGTGTAACTCAAGTCTCAGTTCAAGGAGACTTGGATGAAGATGTTGTCCAGCTGGACTTATCCCCAATTTCTGACGAACTCCTCTCGGGCTTAGAGGAGCAGTGTAAGGAGGAGAAGTCTCCTAAGGACATAACTCTCTTCCTACAAGAAGCTCTTGAAGTTCTTTATTGAGAACTTCCCTGATTCGTTCTCGCCTGCGGCTCCTCCGTCTCCTGGGTCCCAGTACAAGAGGGACAAGGCTTCTGTTTCTTCTTCGGACTTTACCAAACTTGTCTTGTCCGTCTCGGCAAGAAAGGCCTTAAGAAGATGGATGCTTGGCTGGCCGAGAAGAGGGAAATTGGAAAGAACGTCTTCTGTCTTCCCCCTCCTCGTCGTTCCTTCCGTGAATCGAGTTGGTATGAGACTGGGGAAATGTTTTCCCTGGGTGTGGCTGCCTCCGCACAGGGGACTTCTCCAGTCTCATGGATGCCAGTAGGAGGACCGCACTTAATTCTCCCATGCGAAGGTCTTCTTTACGCCCTCCGAACTGGATCAAGTTTTCAAGAGCGTATTTCGGACTCTTGAAATTGTGAGCTTCCTGGACTGGGCGATTGCGGCCTTAGCCAGGAAGATTAAGGATTTTAATCTTCCTTCCGAGCTCTTGGATGATGTGGTAGGAGTAGTGGATTGCATGGATAGGGGCATCTGCGACGGTGCAGTAGAACTGGCCTCTTTATTTACGACAGGGGTTCTCAAAAAGAGGCAACTTTGGTGCTCCTTCCTAGCAAAAGGTGTTTCTTCAAGCCAGAAGTCGGCTCTCTTGTTTTCTCCTTTAAACAAGGCTCATCTGTTTCCATAAGAGTTGGTTGCTGCAATTTCCCAGGCGTTAGCCCAGAAGTCAACCCAGGATCTTTTGTCGCAGTCTGCCAAGAAAGCGAAGAGACCTGTGCTTTCTACCGCTTCTGTGCGCGGTGTTTCGTCCCCGCTTTCGTATGGACAGTATAAAGGAAGACCCTCTAAACGTGTTTTTGGCAGGGCCAGAGGAAAAGGCAAAGCCACGCCTAGAACCTCGACGGCCCCAGAGAAGAAATGAACCTTTGTCCTCCATTCAGCTGTAGGAGCCAGACTGCAAAGGTTCTGGCAAGAGTGGCAACAGATCTCGGCAGACCCTTGGGCGATCCAAGTTTTAAAAAGAAGGATATGCCATCCCTTCCTTTCTTTCCAAACCCTCCTTTAGTGGAGACTCCAGTTTCTTTACAGGCGTACTCGCACAACTCCATGAAACTAGACGCCCTTCGCTCAGAAGTCCGAGCCATGCTGGAGAAGGAAGCGATAGAACTGCTTCATGCCCTCTATCTCCAGGTTTCTACAATCGTCTGTTCCTGGTTACGAAAGCATCAGGGGATGGAGACCCGTCCTGGACGTGAGTGCGTTGAATGTCTTCGTCAGAAGACAAAATTCTCCATGGAGACAACTCAGTCGGTCTTGGCGTCTTTACATCAGGGTGATTGGATGGTTTCGATAGACCTCCAAGACGCTTATTTTCACGTCCCGATACACCCAGCTTCAAGGAAGTTCCTGAGGTTCAAGTCTTCGAGGGACAGGTTTATCAGTTCCGTTCCTCTGCTTCGGTCTGTCGACAGCCCCGCAAGTTTTCACAAGGATCCTGTTGTCAGTAGCCAGACATCTTCACCTGGAAGGAATTCGAGTTTCCATGTACCTCGACGATTGGCTGCTCAAAGCTGCTTCGAGGAGAGCTGTTTGGAGGACCTATCAAAGACTCTTCAATTAACGAAGTCTCTAGGCCTCATTATCAACGAGAAGAAGTCTTGCCTTACTCCCAGTCAGCAGATTGTCTATTTGGGAGTGAGTCTGGACTCTCAGACTTTTCAGGCTTTTCTGTCCAACCAACGGATAGCCTCATGCCTGCAGAAGATCGACGACTTTCTGCAGAGGAAGATTTGTTCCTTGAACGAATGGATGAGCCTGTGGGAACCTTAACTTCAGTGGAGAAGTTTGTAAAACTGGGGCGCTTTAAACCTGAGACCACTGCAGTTTTACCTGCAAGAGAAGTGGCCCAGGAAACAGTTCCCGAACTCCTTCACATTCGCCATTTCGAAAAGATAAAGGAGTGCCTCCGTTGGTGGAGGTCAGAAGGAAGGCTGTCACAAGGACTTCCTCTTCAGCTTCCGAACCCAGACCTAACTCTTTTTCCGGCGCCGGACAAGGGCTGGGGAGCGACTATGGGGACAAAAGAAGTTTCAGGGCCAGTGGCAAAGAGAAGAGAGAAACTGGCATATCAATCGAAAGGAACTAAAAGCGGTTCACTTAGCCCTGTTAGCCTTTCAAAAAGAAGTGGAAGGCAAATGTCTTGGTCCAGGCGGACAACACGACCGCTCTGGCATACATTCGAAACAGGGGGGCACTCACTGTGGTCCCTCTACGAGACCTCGAGGAGCTTCTAGTTTGGACGGAGGAGATCGGGACCAGACTAGTAACGAGATTCATTCAAGGGGAGAAAAATGTAGCAGCGGACCTTCTCAGCAGAAAGAACCAGGTCCTATCCAACGAGTGGACTTTACATCCCCTAGTTTGCGAGGAGCTTTGGAAGATATAGGGGGACGTCCGCTCATAGATCTCTTTGCAACCGACAAAACGACTGGCTGCCCCTTTACTGCTCTCCAGTTCCAGACAACAAAGCGGTTTTCATGGATGCAATGTTCATGGACTGGTCGGACCTGGACCTGTATGCCTTTCCCCGTTCAAGATCCTGCGGCAGTAATCTCGAAGTTCTCAAGCCATCGAAACGTAAGGATGACTCTGGTGGCTCCATTCTGGCCGTCCAGGGAGTGGTTCCCGGACCTTCTAAACCTACTGTCAGACTTTCCGAGACTTCTGCCAGAGAGACCAGATTTACTCAGACAGCCGCACTTTCAGAGGTTCCACCAAAACTTGTCCGCTCTTCATCTTGTCGCCTGCAGACTGTCAGGAGACTCATCAGAAAGAGAGCTTTTCAAGAGAGGCTTCGAAGCTATCGCCAAGCCAAGAAGAGAATCCTCCGACAATGTTTACCAGGCGAAGTGGACACAGTTTAGGTCCTGGTGTCGAAGAGAAGGCGTGTCTTCTTCTTCTTCGACGTCTATAGCCCAGATGGCCGATTTTCTCTTGTTCCTCCGCAGAGAAAAAAGCTTGCTGTACCTACCATTAAAGGGTATAGAGCCATGTTAGCTTCGGTCTTTCGACATAGGGGTCTTGAAGTGTCTTTGAATCAAGACCTTTCAGATCTGATTAGATCATTTAATACGTCAAAGAGAGACCAGAAGAGACCAGTGGCGTGGAATCTTGACGTAGTGCTGAGATGGTTCACGGTCTCAGTCCTTTGAACCGATGGCTAACATCTCCTTGAAGGATCTCACAAAAAGACTCTTTTTGGTAGCTCTGGCTACGGCCGGGAGAGTAAGTGAGCTACATGCGATTGACAAAAGAGTAGGCTTTGCTAAGGGGAAGGCAGTATGTATGTCTACTCTTGGTTTCTTAGCCAAGAACGAAGACCCGTCTAGACCTTGGCCAAGAGAGTTCGAAATTAAGGACCTTTCCCAATTGGTCGGTCCCAAGAACCCGAAAGGTACCTCTGCCCTGTGAGAGCTCTCAAGTTCTACGTTCAGAGAACGAAGAAGCTCAGAGGTCCCAATGACCACCTCTGGTGCTCGGTTAGAGATCCTTCTAGGCCTCTCTCTAAGAATGCCCTTTCTTTCTTTTTGAGAAGCCTGATAAAAGAAGCTCATGAGCAGTGTGCTGACTCGGAGATGAGTATTCTTAAGGTAAAGCGCCTGAGATTAGAGCGGTTTCACTTCTGTAGCCTTTAGCAGAAACTTATCTGTGAAGGACTTGGTTAAGTCCACCTTTTGGAGATGCAAGTCAGTGTTTGCATCGCATTATTTAGTGGACGTGCAAACTGTTTTCAAGAGTGCAGTGCGCTGGGGCCCTTTATTTACTGACACAGTGTTGGGGGGGAGGGTGAAAAGGAGTCCGCTCCTTAACTAACATTTTCACCTTGGTGTTGGGGTTGTTGTTTTTTAAGGTTGCCTGGAGATACATGATGTGTTAGTATCTTCCAGTTTTTAATCTTTGGTATTGGTTTTATGGTAATGTTAGGTGATCCCTCGTTTTGTTGTTCGTTGTACTGCGCCCTGATCAAGGGCATCAGACTTGTCCGTACGCAGCCATGTTCTCTCACGGCAGGTACTGTTTTTATTGTGTCCGACACACGGATCCCTTATATCCTCTCGGCACAATATAAAGGCCAGCAGACTACAGAGGCAGTAACCACTGAGTCAGCTACCTTTAAAGGTAAGGAACCTATGTCTAACTTGTTGCAAGTAGATAATTCCAAGAATTTTATTAGCTGCCAGTGCCCCACCTCCTCAAGGTGCCAATCAGCTATATGTAACTACCGGGTAAGTTGTATAAGTGAAAATGAAATTTTTATGATAAAATAACGTTTCACTTATACTTACCCGGTAGTTACATAATCATAACCCTCCTCCCCCCTCACCTGGGCAGTTGGGCAAAAACTTATGACGTGTTCTTGGGACGGTTCCGATACCCCGATAGAGGGCGGGGTAGAGGGATCACCTTTGTAACGATAGCGCTAGCGCGAAATTTGAATACTGCCGTGACGTCAAAGACGACAGCTATATGTAACTACCGGGTAAGTATAAGTGAAACGTTATTTTATCATAAAAATTTCATTTTTTTACTTTGAAAGGCGTCACTCCATCTCGGAGATCGGCCCTCCTCATCTGCCCCTTGAACAAGACGCATCTTTTTCCCCAGGCTACAGTACTGGACATTGCCTCTGACCTGCAGAAAAAGAACACTCAGGACCTGCTCTCCCAATCTGCGAGACGCCCCAAGGATTCTTCGACTCTTCCTCCCAGATCTTCGTCTCCACTGCAGCCTTACTCCCTTTCGGAGCTCATGATCTAGAATACATACTAGAACAAGAGCATATACCCGTTTCCCACAGTATTCCATCAAGAAGTCTTCCTCCAAGAAATGAAGTCATAGTCCTCCGTACTCAGGTAGGAACGCGGCTCCTCCGCTTTTGGGAACGGTGGGAACAAAAGGGAGCAGAACCCTGGATAGTGTGTTTTCTGAAGGAGGGCTACGCTATCCCCTTTTTGAACAAACCTCCTGTAGTCCGCAAGCCTGTCGAATTGACAGCTTACTCTCCAGGCTCAGAGAGACTTGCTGCTCTCTTGCTAGAGGTCGAGTCTCTTGTTCAGAAAGAGGCTATAGAGGTAGTAGAGGACATTCATTCTCTGGGATTCTACAACTGTTTCTTTGTAGTGCCCAAGTCATCAGGGGGCTGGAGACCCGTTTTGCATGTAAGTGCTCTAAGTGTATTTGTCAAAAACAACATTCAAGATGAAAACAAATCAATCGGTCCTTGCATCCATTCGCCAGGGAGACTGGATGGCGTCCATCGACATGCAGGACATGTACTTTCACATTCCAGTGCATCCAACGTCGAGAAAGTACCTCAGGTTTGTGTTTCAGGACAAGGTGCCAATTTCAGGCCCTGTGCTTCGGTTTCTCGACGGCGCCGCAAGTGTTCACCAAGGTATTGGCTCCCCTAGTGAAATGGCTTCATTTGATGGGGATAAAGATCTCCCTATATCTAGACGACTGGCTACTACATTCCCGCTCGAAAGCTTAGTGTACTGAGGACATTCGCACAACTCTTCTCTTGGCCCAAGAACTAGGTCTTCTCATCAATCGGGACAAGTCACTCCTGACGCCTTCTCAGGAGATTTCTTATTTAGGAATGGTGATCAACTCTCGGGAATTTTGGGTTTTTCCAGTCCCAAAGAGAACAAACAAGTGTCTCCAGACAGTAGAAGAATTTCTGGAACTAAACGTTTGCTCAGCCGATCAATGGATGAGTCTTCTAGGCACTCTCTTGTCCGTGGAACAATTCATCACTCTGGGAAGACTTCACCTGAGACCTCCCTCTCCAATTCTTCATCAGAGCCAGCTGGAACAGGAAAATTTTCCGTACTCGTTTGTGTTCCCGATAATGGTGGGAATTAAGGAGGACCTTCATTGGTGGAATTCCAGGAAGAGGCTATCAGAAGGGAAATCTCTTCAACCTCTGAACCCCAACCTAGGGTTCTTTTCAGACACGTCGAACCTAGGTTGGGGAGTTCTTATGGGGTTAAAAGAAAAGAAGTGTCAGGTACCTGGTCTCAGGAACAGCAAAACTGGCACATCAACATAAAAGAGTTACTGGTGATATTTCTGGGCCTACAGTGCTTCGCTTCAGAAGTTTGCAGGAAGACAGTAGCAGTGCATTCAGACAGCACGACGGCACTGGCGTACATCAAGAAACAAGGGGGAACCCACTCTTTCTCCCTGTACGAAGTGGCAAGGGGTCTTCTTCTTTGGTTACACCAGAACGACACTCAAGTGACAAAGCGTTTTATCCAGGGGAGACTCAACATTCTGGCGGACGAATTGAGCCATCAAAGACAGATCCTTCCCACAGAATGGACATTAGACCCGTAAGTTTATCTGGATCTGTGGAAGCTCTGGGGGAAAACCATGATAGATTTGTTCGTGTCCTCCAGGAATCGCCGACTTCCTCTCTTCTGCTCACCAGTACCAGATCCTTAGCATGGGCGACCGATGCAGTGTTGTAGGACTGGTCGGGCAAAGGTCTGTATGCCTTTCCCCCATTCAGTTTAGTGAGACAAGTCATCAGCAAATTCTGGTCTCATCAAAACCTGTCCATGATTTTGATAGCCCCCTTCTGGCCAGCAAACGAGTGGTTCCCGGATCTGCTGGAAGTTCTTGTGGACTTCCTGAGACTGCAGCCACAGAAGCAACAACTTCTCAGGCAACCTCACTTCTGACGGTTCCACCAAAACCTGTCTTCTCTGGCCCTAACAGGATTCACACTGTTAGGCGATTGCTCCGAAAGAATGGCTTTTCAAGAGCGGTTGCAGACGCGATTGCGAAGTGCAGAAGACGGTCATCAGATAATGTCTACCAGGCTAAATGGTCCATCTTCAGGTCTTGGTGCAAACGAAATAACTTGTCCTCTTCTACAGTAGTACCTCTGTAGAAGAAATAGGTGGACTTTCTTCTGTTCCTACGCTCCTCTAAACGACTTTCCACCTCTAACATTAAAGGCTACAGAGCTATGCTTAGCTCGGTTTTCTGCCATAAAGGAATGAACTTACCGTCTAACCAGGATTTGTCCGACCTTATTAAGTCCTTTGGTACCACAAAGCTTTAGGAAAAACCTTTGCTGTCCCGGAATCTAGATGTGGTACTTAGTGGCTGGCCAGTTCACCTTTTTGAGCCCATGCAATCTATCTCTTCAAGGGATCTTACCATGAAAACTTTTTCTGGTTGCCATGGCCACTGTCAAAAGATCCAGTGAAATCCATGCTTTGGACAGAAATACTGTATTGGATTTTCTCAGGGGAATGCAGTTTGCTCCTTTTCCCTAGACTTTTTTGCTAAGAATGAATCGCCATCGAATCCATGGCCTCGTTCTTTTACGATCAAGAGCTTGTCTGAGATAGTAGGCCCGTCTGAAGAAGAAAGAACTCTCTGTCCAGTAAGGGCCCATAAGTTTTATCTTCACAGAACGAAGAACATTCGTGGTACTTCAAGGAACCTTTGGTGTTCTGTGAAATATCCCTCTCGACCCTTGTCTAAGAATGCCCTGGCATTCTTTCTAAGGAACTTGATTTCAGAAGCACACTCCATGGTGAGGGAAGACTCTCTCTCCTCTTGCAAGGTAAAAGCCCATGAGATAAGAGCGGTCGCTACGGCTTTGG
Organism: Macrobrachium rosenbergii; assembly: GCF_040412425.1. Taxonomy (NCBI): domain Eukaryota; kingdom Metazoa; phylum Arthropoda; class Malacostraca; order Decapoda; family Palaemonidae; genus Macrobrachium; species Macrobrachium rosenbergii. The sequence goes on from NC_089784.1 coordinate 35,154,735, forward strand.
CGCTTAAGCGCAATTTATCCCTCACGTCAGTTGTGCAAGTGACGTTTTGGAAGTGCAAGTCAGTATTTGCATTGCATTACTTAAGGAATACCGAAACTACTTACGATCAGTGCAGTACCTTGGGTCCGTTTTATGCTGCTGGCATGGTGTTGGGGGAGGAAACGTAAGCAATGTCCTTTCTTTAATCTCTTCGCCTTGCTTAGGTTGTTGAGTTTTTTGTGGAGCCTGGGAGTACTATGCACTTGGAGTACCCTCCAGTCCTTTGGTTTTAATGGTTGGGTATTGGTGTTTTTAATTTGTTTTTTGGTGGTTATGGTGACTATATTTGCTCTGGGCAGGGCCATCTTGTTTTGCTTTGCTAGCCCTCGGAAATTAGTCCATTGCTACAAAGCACCCACTGTAGTAGTAGGCCCTCAAGGCTTTACCGCCTCGCCTCTACTGGATAAGATGAGCGCCAACCAGAGGCAGTATCTACCTGTAGCAGCTCTCTTATCAGGTAAGGTTCAACAACATTGATTCAGTGTTAGCAAATTTCTATTCTCAAACTCATTACTATTAACAATGTTTTAGGGTAGATATGTCCAACCTTCCCACCTCCATTCAATGTGGGAATCAGCTATGTAATTACTGGGTAAGTTACTTATATAAAAATGACATTTTTATAATAAAATAAAGTTTTATATCTGCTTACCCAGTAATTACATGATCGGATCCTGCCTGCCTCCCCTCTCTTGGACATAAGGGCATAAACAAATTGAAGCTCTTTGCTATGTTGTACCTCTTTTTACACACCCGAAAGTGGGCGGGACATGTTGCCATAACCAAAATAAACTAGTGAGACCTGCAATTTCAAAATTTTAAGCTGCCGGTTAAAAGAAACTAATAGCTATGTAATTACTGGGTAAGTATATATAAAACTTTATTTTACTATAAAAATGTCATATTCACTCATTCATTTAGAGGTCAGTATGTTAATTTTATTATTTTTTTGTAGGAATCTGAAATGACTGGTGGCTGTGATGGTGCTTGGAAAGGTAGACATATATTCACTTGCCAGCCAGGCCAAGGTCTGTTTTTACCGGTGTTGTCTCTGATTAAAGATGAGGATTTCTATGGCAGAAAGCAGACTACGTCTTCAGCAACAGTGAGTCAAACTAAGTAAGTGGTGTAGTTTTCTAATCTTTGTTATCTCGGTCATATTTGACTCCTTTTGTGTATGTGAAATGATTTCATTGCCTTTTTTAGTAAGGAGGTTGTTTATATTGAAAAATTAGTGTGCCAACCTCCACCATAAAAAATCTCAGTGGATGCTGAAAACCTGACCTGTGTATTCTTGTTATTTATGTATATGAATATAGGATGAATAAATTAATAATTCTTTTTTACTTGTTCGAGTGAAAGATTTTCATTTTACATGCTTGAGGCCTTAAGGTATTCTGATAAGAGATTGTCATACATCATTTTAAACAAGACATTGCAGCACATATGTAATTTTTGTAGGACAGCTGTCTCATCTGCACCATGTTCTCCGCAAAGTATGGACAATAAGCCAAAACCTAGTTTAGATATAAGCCTAGCTCCTGAACCACCGCCGCCCAAAGTAAGGTCTCCCTCAGCTCCGTCTTACGAAATCCATACAAGAAATTATCTGAAGGTAAGTATACTTGCGTTATTCATTGGTACTGTAGATTGACGTGTCTGTGTTTATTTGAAGATTTAGTTCTTGTGGCTTTGTTACAGTGATGACAAATTTTTTTTATTACTCAGCTAGAAGTATTTTTCTGTTAAATTTAGAAAGAATTCTTCCTGATATTGTATACAATATTTCTTTTAGAATCTCAGAGAAAGGTTAATTGTGAATTTTTGTGTAAATCACAATGGTGGCTGTTTTTTCAATGAGTTTAGTTAGGAGTTGTGCAGATGGCTCTAAATACTCTGGCATGCTTTTCATGTTTTACTATTTTTTCTTGTATAAAGGTCTGACTTTTATTTAAAAAAGAAAAATTGCTGATTTGTAGAATTTCACTTTTATGATGTTGCCAACGTTTAAAGAAAATCTGTTTTTACTAACCATAGAAAAGTTTATTTTTATCAAAAGCTTTGACAGAAGAAAATAGATGCAAGTATAATTGTTTTTGTTTGAAATTGAAAGTTTGTGCTTGAGTATATCTGAAAAATACTTTTATGTAGGTACAATTTAACCCATTAATTAAGATCTATTATTGACTTTGTCTCATAATGTTAAAATTCTGAGGAAAACATTCCAATGCTGCATAGGATCATGTGACTATACCAGCTTGATTATTTTTAGTTGCAGAAAGATGTAGATTTGTTAAACTTAAGTGATGCATTTTTGTATTTTTTCTACAAGAGCTCTTGAATGAGCTTGCATGGTAGTTTTGAGTGTGTGCATGGCAGTTGGAACTTACACACTGCTTGCAACTAATACTGTATTTTACTAAAATAAAATATTGATTGATTCATGTTTGCATTTTATTATTAACCTTTTTGTTAATTTACCAAGAAAATGATGGCCTTTTGTTCTTCAGAGTGTCAAGGGTCTGTTGTTTTTTTTCTGATGACATCAAGGATAACTGAATTTTTATAACTTATCACCTTAGTGTAATGTTGACATAGAAATGTGGCTGATAACACCTCGCTTCTTGTAGGCATGTGATTTTGCCGCTTGTCGTTTAGTCTTTGTTTCACTGGCTCTGTTTCTGTCAGGCATACAGCTGTGTTGCTTTGGACCATTGTTTTTTTGGTTTAGTTCGGTACACTGAATTGAGGAACAACAAAAGCTATCCTGTGTTGGAGGATGTAAGTGTGTTACAGTGTATTTCTGTTGATACTCCTTTAGTGATATATGTGCACTGTTCCATGGGCCTTTACATGTAATATACAGCAGTATAAAAATCAGGTAGTCATATGTCTCTGAGTTTGGTACAGTGACTTGCTCATGTTCAGGATGTCGTTATGCTAGGGTCCTATACTTCTCTATGAAACTAAATTGAATATATCAGTTGATCTTTTGACTGAATTTTGTAATGGGAGGTATATTGAACCTTTTGAATAATATGTGAGTGGCAAGGAAAAAGTTGAAATAAGTTTAGAGGAAGTCTTGGCATTGGAAAAAAAAGTATTGATACACAAAACTGAAAAAGAGATTACTGTATATAACTCTGCTGAGAAAAATAAGTAAGAAAAGACGACCCAGATCCATAAGAAACATCGTGTGGAGGAGAATTCAGGAAAAAACAGCTAAAAAATATGGAGGGGCCTGAAGAAGACCACCAAACAATTTAGAACCTGAATCACAGGGTACCAAAGAAACAGTTTTGGGGAGACTACCTTTTATACCAAGCCAAAAGTAATACCAACAATGAATTGATTGCCATTAGTGAAGATAAGGTAAAATAGAAAAAGCTGTTCCCCCATCTTTAGAAAATAAACCAGGATGAAAATGCTAGTTAAATCAGGAATTAAAAATTACCTAATACAGTACAGTAGTAGAAAAATTCTAATAAGTAGTAATAGGTGGTGCATTAAGTACATTGGAGCCTGTATCAAAATTGAGATTTACACCCTCCTTAATGCAATAAAATTGGCTTCATTAAAATAGTCCATTAGAATGAGAGTCACTTATCCGATGTTGACAAAGACAAATTTAAATTAAGTCGCCAATAATTAGCTATTTAATGAATTACAAAATTCAAGAATTGACTAACCAGTATGTCAAAGGTGGAATGTGAGAAGAACGTACAATATGTGCCATTAATTGGAATTGTAACTCTGAAGCAAACTGCTGAAATTAGTAAATTATCAGAATCTAACCAACCTCACAAACATAAAACATTTATATACATGAAAAGTTAACAGGTTCAAAAGCTACATGTGTCATGTTCAGTTACCTTTGTAGACCATGTACTAATAAAAATGTGCTTGCAACAGCAAGTAACAGTTCATTCAGTTGATAACCCCCATAGGGGTAGTGTCATCAGTCTACCTCATATAGTGCACTGAAGGCATTACTATACTTGAGGTACTTTGCAGCTTTCCTTCAACCTAGCTGCAACCTCTTTCATTCCTTTTACTGTACCTCCATTCATATCTTTCTTTACTTTCCACCCCATCTTAAAAATTGTTTCATAGTGCAACTACAAGGTTTTCCTCCTGTTACACCTTTCAAACACCTCTACTCTTAGTCTCATTTTCATCACTGAATGACATTGGTCCCAGTGCTGGGCCTTTAGCCTGAATTTCATAATCTGTTCAGTTTATAAGAGTTTAGCATCATCAGGTCACTAGGATGACTGTTCCAGTGGTAATTGAAGATACAGTACGTACACAAAAAAGTACTACTGTTGACCCCAGGTGTTTGCCAGGGATGTGCACCACTACCCGCCGTGAATAGCTCAAATCTGCAAATACTTATAACCCCTCTAAAAACGCTTATAGCTGCCTGTTTTGATAGTTCAAAGCACCAAAAAATCTAAATTGCTTATACCTGAATATTTTAATAGTTTTACCACAAAAAGTGCATATAGTAAAAAATGATATGAAAGTTCAGTAATTTGTGAATATTTCTTTATGAAAAATACTGCCAATAGGCAAATTTTCTGCAAATAATGTGAATATATGTTCCACAGAGAAATCCACGAATATGTGAAGCTGCGAATTGGCGGGGGTCCACTGTATATAAAATGCATTAAATGTCTGAATTTGTAAAGTCAGAACTATGAGATTGGCCCATGGAGTGATTACGTTTTTACACTATAATTTATGTAAGGAGCCATTTGTTTTAATCACATACAAGGCATATTCGCCTATTTTCAACAGCCCTTAATTAATCAAAAGCAATTTTAATGCTAACAGCCAAGTTAGGAATTGGTAATTACCACTCAGACTCAACTCTTAACATGATTTCAGGTAAAGTAATTGATTATAAAGTAATTGATTGTAAATGGTTTGTGCTGTCTTAACAACAGTGAAATATTTATGTGGTTTTGTAAAACACATGAAATTTTATTAGTTTCATGATTTGTATTTGCCCAGTATTGTAGACAGTCAGATTCCAATCTGAAGTCTCCACAGAATTCTGTGGGAGTTATATATACTGCCTGTAAGGTGAAGTGTGAATTTAAGGTTTTGGTGGGAATAAATGTGTCAAGAGAATTTAGTCACAATCTTTATTGTTATCGACTTGCCCAGGTATCAAATGTTTGCGGAATACTCTATCAAATAAGATTAAAATTTTGGTGTTAAATCAAGCCCTTTATGCAAAGCGAATAAGAGTCAAGAATATTGGTCAGTTGTCTGACTGAACTACCTAATAATGATGATATGCCTCCTACGGTATAAATGTCTGAAAGATTGGCTAATAAGCTTTATATAATGTCCATTTCAAGTGTTGTTAGTGAATCTGTCACTCTTCCCTTATTTATCCTTCAAAACCTGGCGTTCTTCGGTTGTCTGATACTTATCAGGTCTGTTGATTAATTAATTCAAAAGAAAGATGACCAGTATACTAATTGATATATTTTGTCTCTGTAAAGTAAATAACAATTTAACAGGCAACCAAATAGTACCCAGATGTAATGAAAATGACAATTTTACAGGCAACTAAGTACCCCTATCTTTTGCCAAGCCAGAAGAAAGCTCTAAAATAAAAGTGGCGGAAGGAGGGTGCGGCTTAACCATAACAGAACTGGTTCCATTCCCTCTGAGAGGATGACAGAGGTTATATGTTAGGAAAAACAGGAGCTGGAAAAAATCCATGGTTGGTAGTAGAGAAAAAGAAACCCTCTCTGAGTTCAAAAAGACTGACCAAGATACGAGCCAGGAAAAAAAGAGAGAGGGAGAGAAGTTGCCCAGCAGTGAAGAAAATACAGTTGAGAGAAGAGGTAACAGCTTAGTCATTGATAAACTAACTTGGTGTCAGTCCTGTTGTGGAGGAGTAATGTTAGTTTACAGGTCACATAGATATTAAACAAAGTGTAGATACTTTACTAAAAAAAAAAACTAAACCATGATTTATGAAGACCTGGTAGGTTATAGCCATCCTTTCAATGATTGTGTAGTATCACTTAAACCTATTGTGTTTAATATGTTGTACAATGAATCTGATCGTAAAAGATTAGATCCACATTTTGATTGTGGCATTCATTTCAAAACAAGCACTGTATTTGAAGTATGCTTCCAAGTTGGTCACACTTGTGCATAAAATGTAGGTCACTCTTAATTATGTTCTCTGTGACTGGCCCTGACCTGCCAGAAGCATAAAAGTGTGCAACATAGAGGTAAGTGACACCGTCTGTGTCTGGCGGGCTGAGAAGGTGAGCCTTATGTGGAAGTATTTGAAGCAGCTGATGCTACAGAAGTTTTCTGTAAGGGAGCTTCATTCTTAGTTCAGGATTTAAAGGATGAACAGCACAGTGATTGTTGTCCTTTTTGCTTGTAAGCCACTTAAGTATAAAATACTAGAGAGGAAAAGGTGAGCAATTTAGGGAAACGGAGAAGTTGTTCGACAGGGAAGTACCAAATCCAGAGAGAAAGGTTTTTGAGCAAATGGAACTGAGAATAAATAATGCTAATGGGAAGACATTGTACATAGTAATACATTCTCTGGTGAAATTGAATTTTAAAGAGTCATGAATTAGAAAGAGGTAGAGCTGAGCAACACAAGAGAGGATGAGGTTAGTTTAGTTTGATAACTTGTAAAGTGATTGTTGAGAACATGAGGGCAACTAAGGCATAAAAATGGAAAGGCACCAGGTGTTGATTGGTTTACAACCTGAGATACTGTAGTGCAGTGATGATAGTGAGCCAGGATTTTTAAAAGGCTTGCCTGGATTAGAGAAACATCTGAAAGAATTGTTGAGGGGAATAGTTATTCCATTTTTTAAAGGAAAAGATGATAGAGGTGACTATAAGAATTGTAGGGGGTGTAACATTACGTAGTATATCAGGGAAGTTGTATGGCTGGATTTTTAGTAAGACAGGTGAGAGGATGGTTAGGAGCAGAACAGTGTGGGTCCAGACTAAAAAGATTTGCAATTCCAGTGTTTTTTTACGAGTGTCTATATGGTTGGTAGAAAACAAAGCAGGTTTTTATAATTTAGGAATAAATGTAACAGATGACAGTAGGTTGGAAGAAGAGGCGAGTCACAGGATGTGTGAAAAAGACTGGGAAAAGACTTTGGATATCTATGGAAGCAATGGTGTGAATGTAACCATCTCTCCTTCATGGGAGTGAGGTGTGAAATTGAATGTGAAAAAAAAGTGATTCATAAAATATTACAACAAGAATTTATTTATGGGTAGTTGTTCAATTGTAACGCTTTTCCAGATAAAATTGTATATTGTATATTTCATAGTAAATGTTAATTGCGGCATAGTATATAGAGAAAAATCCTTTATGTAAAAAACATCAATAGCCCAATGCAAGAAGCCTTACTGTGTAACTTACTGGAATTTATTTGCAGCGATCTGGGCCCGAGATGGATCCGTCCGTATGTACTGCCCTTGGTGTGGATGGGGTACTGGACAAGAAACAGCCAAAGTTTACCCACCAGGCCAAGGATAAGGGCTCTAGCTTCTTTTCCACCACTGTCACTTCATCTGTTTCTTCCTCACCAGCCGCCACCACATCTACAACCATATATTCTTCTTCCGTATGCTCATCTACCACCTATACAAGTAAGGAGATGGTAGCCGGAAAATTAACTCATAAAGGGGCTCAGGACACTTCTCAGATTTCCAGGAGTGTAGAACCAGAAAGTGCTGTGAAAAGGGAGAACACTCAGGCATCCAGTGTTGGAAAGAGTGCAGCTTATTGTGAATATGAGGATTGGTCCGAAACTGGGGAGTACAGTAGTGAGACTATGATTAGAAAGTCGAGCTTATCGTCTAACTCAAGTGTGAAACAGTTGTCCTACAAAGCAGGCCAAAACAGACAGTCGAGTGTATCCACTCCGTCCAGCCCGAACCTTAGTGATTACCAAAGAAATTATGGAATAAAGTCTAGTGTAGGTATGCATAGTTCAATGCTGGACATTGAAAAGAAATCTGCTTCTTTAGGAGGAGGCAATGCGAGGAACAAACCAACTCTCCAGAGAGAGAAAAGTGGTGGATTTCTTAATATATTTCGTTGGTTTAGGAATAAAGACAGAAAAAAAAGGTCATCCTCCATTGATCGAGTGAGCACCAATAGTGGAGGAAGTGTGTGTAGTCTTACCAGTGCAACAAGTAGTTTTGCATATGTACCAATTATGAGAAGTAAAAGTGCAGATAATAAGATGTCTAAGAGAGGATTAGAATTTGGTATATCCAGCAAATTACTGACCCAAGAATTATCATCAGAGAAAATGAAAAAGAATTGTAAAGATGAAGAGCTAAGTAAGAGGCTTTCTACCATCAGTGCATCTTCTGATTCTTCTTCAAAGGGAGGATCTCGCAGCACTACAGTTAGTCGTAAGAAGAGGCCAGCACCGCAACCCCCAGGATCTCCAAAAAATAGTGAGTCTGGATCTCTGAAGTCTCACAAAAGTTGTGCAAGCCTCCCATCTAGGGATGGTAGGCCCATTGCTGTGACTGATGAGGCCTCAACAGGTATGAATATTCAAGGTCCAGATGGAAGGAAGCTTCAGAAATCAAAGAGTGAAGGTCTGATTTACACCAAAACAAAGCGAAGAGCTCCTTTACCTCCGGCCCATTTGGTTGCAGAAAGAATGAGAGCTCTAAATTCAAATGAGGGAAACCAGGAGGTCCAAGAAATAGCCAAAAAGCGCCAGGCCCCTGCAGTTCCCACCAAAAGGGGAAATCGCCCAATTAGCAACGTATCTAGTGTAAGTTCCCTTTCTCAATCTCCATCTTCAGCCTCCACTACCTTGAAGTCTCATAGCAGCAGTGTGGCTTCTAGTGAGACTACAATTAGTCCTTATTCAACTGAATCCTTTAGGCTAGAGAGTGGTTACCTTACCCAAGATTTAAAATCCTCTTCAAGTCCAAGCATTCCAGAAGCAACAAAAATGAATCTCTCTCCTCGTCCATGGTATAAAAGAAAAAAGAAGCAGAATAAGGAAAATACCAAAGACTTGAAAGATGTCGTAAAAAAGGAAAGAATCTACGAGAGCTGGATGCCTGACATCCAGTTCTCCCGTAGCAAGATAAGCTTAAGTGGAAGTTTTAAACTTGGGAAAACCTCAGATGAAGATACACTGAGAAAAACGAAAGAAGACGAGAAGAAAGAAAAAAGGAAGTCTCAGGTTTCTCTTCTAGCAAATATTAGTGAGTTGGATCGAGCTGCTTCTGAACAAATGCAAAGAGAGTTGGAAGAGAAAAGAGCAAAGAAAGAATTGTATGACAGCAAATTCTATAAGAGTAGTGAACCTCACATTCTAACTCAAACAGATTTCTTACCAGGAACAGGCGAGCTCTCAGACATAAGTACTCTTAGTTCAGTTGGTACTAGTACAACTTTGAAATCTTCTTCCAAAGTGGAAAGTGATGAGGAGCTATCAAATAAAGATAATGGGATATATGACAATTTTAGAAGTGGTGAAGAAGAAAACATCACCATACAAAGTTATACAGAGCAAGCAACTCTGAAGATAGAGGAAAGAAGTAAATCTTTAAACAGTGAAAATACTTCTGCACATGGCACTCCATCTACTGGGTCCGTCTCACAAACTCAAGCTGTAAGAAGTGACTCAAGTGACACAGATTCATCTCCTACCCCACCTGTGCGTCCAGCCAGGGAGTCTCCACTACAGAGGGCTTCTTTTGATGCAGAATTATTTTACAAACTTGCCAAAGATACCCAAAATGTCTCGGGTGGTAAGTTAAGGACATCACCTGTTGGAACCAAAGACCAAAAAAGACAACAGAGTGATGATGATAATGACCAACCTCAGGAATCTCTGTTGAGTCAATTTCGAAGGCAGAGCAAAAACTTCGGTCTTCGGATGAACAACTTTTTCTCTCCCGATGTTTCTACCATACTAGAAGCATCCGAATCCATGACGTCATCTGCTACAACTCCTGCAGATGACATTTATGATGATCTCCCTGTACCTTCTTCAGTTGGTGAGTGTGGCAGAAGGGACTCTGTACAAGATGAGTTACATAGTGAGATGAACTATGATCTCCGTCTTAACACATCTGAAGCAAGACAAATTATGAAGGAATTAGCAGATGTAAGACAAGAAATTGCTTGGATAAATCAGCAGGAAGAAGAAGAAGCAGCCAAGAAGAAGGAAAAGAAGAAGGGTGACAAGATAAGGGAAGAAGTCCTGTTACTCCGGGAAAGAGATAATTTTGCTCAGTGGCAAAATGTCATGAAAACTACAACAACAGACCAACCTGAAGACAACTCACCTCTTCCAGTTGATGCAGAGTACAATGAGCGCAAGTTGAAGTGGGTTTGTGAAGTGTGCACTTTAATAAATCTACCTTGGAGGCTGCAGTGTGAGGCTTGTATGGTGCGGAGACCACTGAATCCAAGAAGAATTGAGGAGGACAACAAATCTGGAACAATGGAGCACACAAGTTCGCAGCCGAGCGTCTCTGATGAAAGTCCTGTGACTGTAATTCATGAAGAGGAGGCTCCAGATGATAACAGGGAAATTGAAGCAGATGTTGTTGTACCAGCAGAAGCTGAATCCCAGGGGGCTGAATCAAGGCCTACAGATAATAAGAAGAAGCGAGATATTAACTGGGAAAAGGAGCTTAGAAAATATTTCATGACATTTGATGAGCATGTGAGAGGAGGAGGTGAAACAGAAGAAAGTTCACAGACAAAATCATCAGGCAGTAAAGGTGGTACTGAAGGTGACACTCCATATGGAAAGATTACAAAAAGCTCAAAGATAGCAAAGCCTTCGCTTGCAAATGATGTCAGTGCTACAGGTGCAAAACCAAAGACCAATAAAGCTTTCATTAATGGTGAAGTGCAAAAGACTACTGTGCCAGGAGACTTTGCAAATCACAAAGATTTTGAAACAGAACCTAATTTAGAGGTGCTGAGGAAAGCCAGAACAGCAAGATTTATGAATGGTGTCAACAGCTCTGAGAGTATAAACCTGGAGGGCACTGACAATGAAATAGCAGCTGATGAAAAAAAGTCTATGAAAAAGAAAAAAGGTGTTTCAAAGAACAAAAAAAGCAAGTCTTTAGACAAGGAATTTTACAATGGACCTGAAGATGAAACTGCAAACCAGTCAGGTACAATTAACAATTCAGAACAGCTGAATGGTACTTCAGGAAATGACTTTGGCATTGGTATAGCCAATGGAACGGAAAGTTCAGAAGACAGAACATTTTACACCAAGAATTACCGTAAACCGCTGGTAATGAAGCCGAGTGGTGTAGTTCATAACGTCATCAGCATCTTCAATCAACTAGAACAGTTACAGCAAGTCCAAGAAAAACCTAAAGTGACAAGGAGACGCTCATTCAGTAACGTGATAGGAAGAACTAGAGCGTTTGAGCAGATGAATTCAGCTAACAATAGCCCTGAATTACCAAGGAGTCAGAAAAGTTTCAAGGAGAGTCCGAGTTTTCCTAGAAAGAATGATTTGATGAGAGACAAGGACATTGTTGCAGCTATTGCAAAGTTTGATGAGATGGCTGCTATGGCTGAGGTGGAGAGAATTGAGAAGCAGAGAGTAAAGAATGAGATGTCCAGAAGGAAACCAAAGTTCTCCTACTTATTCTCTAATAAGACAGATGTCAAATCAAATGGAAACACCTTAACAGACATTTCCAGAACTAGTAAGCAGGCTTTGTCAGGTATGCAATCCTTGCATGTTCAGCAGAATGGCAGCCATTCCAGTACATCCTCAGATGCCATTGTGAGAAACGGAGTGTTACACACTGAAAATAGGAATCAGTCGATGTCAATAGGATCTGGTACTTTTGAACTTATTCAGGCCAAAGACTTTGAAAGTATTGAGGCTCAGCACAGTGAATGCTCGTCTCCTGCAGATACAAAGAGTACGACAGTAGTCCCTGCTTCACTTCCCACGAATGCTCAACCCTCTGTGGTTGTACCCCAGATTGTCGTAGAGACAGCCCAGGACCAAACTGCTCCTCTCCCTGTAAATAATGATAACCTATCTTCCACAGCTAGCACAGGAATTGAAAAGAAAGAACAAAGCCAAGATGAAAAACAGGAAGTTGAAAGATTAAGTCAGCAGCTCACTGTTGCTGATGGCATTGCTAATTTCAAAGGTAAGTTTGTAAGTTTTGACTGGTAGGCATGTATTGATCTTTTTTTTTATTAGATTAGCTTTATACAGTATTCAAACTATATGTGAAACGTACATTTTGTACCTTGTGTTTACATCACAGTACTGTAAACTAGTCTTTTAAGTAGTCATCACCTAAATTCATCACTGATGAAAAAAGACTGAATGAATTGCATTACAGTACAGTTTTCAATTTTTTTGGACTTGAAATTTTCATGCATGTTAAATTCAGGTGATTTGTCATTTTTGAAAAACCTGTATGATTTCTCCTTGTCAAATTGCTTTTGTTCTATTCTTGTCCAGTAGAGCTGTATATTTAAACTTCTTACTGCATCTTTCTGTAATGTTGTGATTATGTAAATTGCTTCACCTGCTTTACCTGCCAGATATTTTTTATAACTAAGTTAATGGTATATTGTCATTATTTAAGGATATGTTAGCTTTCTTTCTTGCTTTCTTTAAATCTTCAGCTGAAATCCGTATGGATAAAGTCAACAGACTGTAAACCCAAGATGGCTCCAAAGAGAAATCAGCCTGCAGAGAGAAAGTTAAAGGAAAATGTGATAAATTAATAAATATGAAGGAACAGAAAACAAGACTGTTACACCTGATTTCAAGAGACGTCAGTGGAAAGCAGGAATGAATTTGCTCCTCTCTTAAACAGATGGAGGTCACAAGATTCCACAACTGCACTAGGCAAACTAATCCACATTTTAGTTGTAGCCAAAAGAAAACTCCTAGTAAAATGAGTAGTATGAAACCTGATAACTAGAAAATGACATACTGTTTGCAGCAGCAGTTGGCCTAGACATTCCAGGAACCAGTTTGCCTTCTGGGGTGGTCACTTGCAATATAACATACATGACATTCTGTTGATGGTACTATAAATGGCATTCACATCATCCTTTCAGTCACAGCTGCATTGCTCTGTGCCTGTAACTTCTCACCCACTTCTTTTGGTTTCATCCCATCCAGCTGTCCAATTTCTTTAACTTTAGCCTTTCCCATATTTTCACCTCTTTCAAGAAGATATCCTTCATGCCAGCCCTAAGGGAGTCTAGAAATGTGACTCAGTGGCCTTATTAAACTAGTTTCTAAAAATGAATGATTATCCAGGAACTAGCTTTGATGTTACTGTGACACGATAGTAGTGGCTAAATGCATATGCATCATGTCAAAGTGTATCTTTTATTTTTCTAGAAATGATACACAGTTGGTGTTTTTCATCATTGGTTTGTTCACCTTGACTGGCCTTTGTGGAAGGAGCACTTTTTTTTTTGGAAATGCCTCCACTTCATAGCATTTCTGTCTCATAACTTTTTGACCTTGAAGAAATACCCAAACTACACTTTGGCATATTCAGAAAAGGGAAAAATACCTTGATTTTCTTATTAAAACCAGGAAAAGTTTGGAAATTGGCAGATGGGAATGGCACAAAATATAAAAATGTTTAATTGTGACAAGAAAGCAAATTTCCTGCGCAAGATAAGCATCTGAAACAGTACAGCAAATGGCACAAGAAAAAATCATGTCACTGGAGCCTGTATGTGGCATATGTCACTTGTGTATTGCAAGACAATTCTTTTTTTGATACTATCATAATTTTTAGGCTTCTATAAATCAGTGAAGTTTTTTTTATTTTGGGTTTACTGTACTTAATGGTATAGAAAGGAGAGAGCTGCCATTGGTAAAGTGCTTCTTGTTTGTCGCTGTGTTCATGTACTGTGTTTATGAAGGTTGATGATTATGATTGGCCTTTTAGTTAGAGGGGAACTTTTCATGGAAGTCACTTATCTATAGGCTATACAGTCGACCCCCGCCTATTCGCATTTCCCGATTCACAGACTCGCTGATTTGTGGATTTCTCTATGGAACATATATATATACATTATTTGGGGGAAAATTCACCTGTTTGCAGTATTTTTCACTGAGAAATACTCATTAATTATAGTATTTTCATATAATTTTCATGACTAAATGCACTTTTTGTGATAAAACTAATAAAACATTTGGGTATAAGCATTTTAGAGGTTTTTTGTGTTTGAACTATCAAAATAGGTAGTCTAAGAACTTTTAGAGGGGTTTTAAGTATTAGGGGATATTAGCTATTTGCGGGGGACGTTGTGGTACACAACCCCCGCGAATACCGGGGTTCAGATGTACTGTAGTTTGTCAGAGATACCTTATGCAATTATCATATTCCATAAAGCTCTTATGTCTACTTCAGGAAGGTATTTAGCTTTTATTGTTATCAAATGTAGATTTGAAATTTTCTGTTTGAATACATTATTGTACAAACTGTCTCGAGCACATTTCATGTTTATCATTACTCAAAGAATACCCTATATATAGATATGTTATTAAGCACATAACATATGTAAGTTTGAATGTAGATAGCCTCTATTTCCAATATTATACAAGTCATATATAGGCATTATGATCACTATTTTCATACAGAGAGCAAATGCTTATAGTACTCCATGATTTTTTTACTGTTAGAGTACGTGGAGAATCAGAGCTCTGAGTCAAAAGCAGAAAGTCTTTGTGGGAGATGTTATAAAGGTAATGAACTGCTTAATATGAAAAGTTCTTTACAGTAAGTATAATATTTGCTGCTTGTGTTATATGAGATGTAATCCTTGCATTTATTATGGATTACAATCAGGCTCACAGGTACAGCACTGCATATTAGTTTTACGATGAATACCAGTCAGAAGAGGACAAGAATCGACACCGTGTACAAGGTCCTTTGCAGCAGCCCTTTGGTCTTGAGTTGCAATGCTTTTGCCTTATTACATTGAATCTGTTCCCTTTGATTTCTTCCCACTTAACTGTCAAAATTATTTTAATTTAGCCTCACTCTAGTTTTCAGTTCTTATTTAAGAACAAATCTTCTAGGGGTGCATTGCCAGTCTGGATAAATGACTGTGGTCCCATCAAACTTTTAGGTATGGGGACCTCTAGAGTTTAGTCACCTAACACTCCCTGCTAAGATCCAAACATAATATTATGTCATTAAATAAATGTGTGTGGTTTGAGAAAAATATCCTTAGACTCGACCAAATGGTGAATCTTGAAGTACAAGCAGTCCCTGACTTATGGCAGGAGTTCCGTTCCGGTAAGTCGATTTCTGCCATAAGTCGGTACTTATTAAATAAAAATGATTATGGTGCCATAACTAGACACTTACAGTATTCCTGTTGTAAGTGCCGTAAGAATGGAATGCCATAAGTCGGTGCCACTGTAACATGGGGGCTCCCTGTACCATGTTAGAAAGAGCCTAAGGCAATGATTTGTATCTTTATACAAACTTAAAAGTCTTAAAAATTAGGTTGATCATTTATGCTTAACATACTGAAGAGACCTTTTGTATTTGCACCTTTGGTAATGATTATAATATAAGTGGTTATTTAAACAAATTACTTTATTTATACATTGTGTAAAAATGTACATAGTTCACTTCTTACTTGGGGTCAACCATAATATGATTGGTGGAAAAGTGCAATTATGTGTTTAGTTTACATTATTTATTAATGAAACTATTCATTTTTTGTGGTTTGTCACCTCTAGGAAGATAGAAATCAGTGAATGTACCTAATGGTGTGTTATGTGTAATGAAAGGGCCAAAACTACTTTCTTACCTTGTCTAACACCACACTTATTTTTTCTGAATTTGGGTATTATTGTTTTCATGACTACTTTTTCTTACAGCAACTTTGAAAGTTGAAGAACCAAACCTAGGACAGATGAACACGTTAAACATTAATCGCCTTCTCCGGAGATTGGAGGCAGCCATTTCTTGTGGGAAGCATGCCGAAGCGGCGAAACTTGCACATGAACTGGCTGAGTTACGTGTGTCCTGCTCTGTTACTCGCACTCCCAAAGACAAGACTAGTTCTGACACTGGGACCCAACCATCTGCCATTTCTTCATCACCTCCAGATGTTAAAAGTAGTTATTTAAATCCCCAAAACAATGAAGCAGAGGTCCCAAGATCTCACACCCCCCATAGTAATGTGTCTGAATGTTTCTATGATGCTTGTGAAATGTTGGAAAATGAGGAATATGATGAGCATTATAATGATATGTCTGTGACTGACACTGTTGATAATACCCAGACTGTAAGTTTGCTTTCACACAATGCTGTCGTATTAAAAGATCATATTCAAACGTCAACCTCAGCTCAGTCCGTTAGTGGTAAAGAAGACGGCATGCACAACGTGCAGGAAGATAACCCAACAGCAAATACCCAGCAAGCAGATTCCAAGGAGAGCTCTTGCTCTAGCGTAAGAGAAAACCGAGTCGATCCGGCAAGACGAGAGGTAAAGTCTGACACCATCAGTAAATTCCCTGATGGCCCAAGCGATGTCAAAAATGTTTTTGAAGATAAGGACTTAATATTCAAGTAAGTTATCTGCTTTTATTTAGATTTTCTTTAGTAAATGTGAATAAATTTACAAATAATGCAGTGTTTTAGTACAGTGTAGAAACCTCTTGCTTTGATTCTGCTTTAGTTTTCATAGTGTAGTCTATTAGTTTTGGGAGTCCCATGCTCATTACAGTATATCTTTAAGCAATGTTTCCACACAAGCCCACTAGTTTTGCAAAGCCAGTTCTTGCATTTGCTTGATTTCCATAACAAGAAGAACCATTCCCTGGTGCCAGTGTAACCAGTTACATCAGGTTTCTTGGTAGCTAACTGGATTACCTACGAGTCTGTTGACCTTTCCAGGTCTGTTTTCCGTATTTTTGGATTACACTATTACGAATTTAATTTCATTATTTGATTCAATTTTCATTGGTATTTTTCCTTATGTAATAATGAAATGCAGCATTTTGAATTTAGGTGAAAATCAGTTTTCAGGCTTTGTTCTTTTGAGTGGTAGGTAAATGGCAAGGATTCCTAGGATTGTTGTACCTTAAGAAATATAATTATGTCAATCATCTAAACATTTTCTCATGTCAGTTTCAGTTTTGTTTGCATTTTTGCACACAATCATTTGTCATCTGTTGCAGAAATATGTGCTAGTGCTTTGTATTATCATGAACTTGTCCTCTGCTGCATAAGCATTTACCAGTGAGGTCTGATAATGTGGTGTTAATCCATGAATGTAAAAAAATTAACAAATCAAGTAACTGCTTACTTCAGAAAAAGTGTGACTGTAGCTGCTGATATAGTGGAAATTGTATGGAACATGATTATTATCAGTACTAGATAATAACCAATAATAGAACTGCTTGTATTTTTTTTTGCTTTGTAGACAGTTGATCATAAAGTACCCAGGTGTGATTTGGTGACAGGTCATGCCATCTTCAAGGATGGACACTACAGGAGAGGCAGCTGTGATGTTTGCTTAAGTATCAAAATGGGAGATTTTAATTTCTTTCTTTCCCGTGTTCTTGAGAAAGCACGAAGGCCATTTTCTACTACCTGTTGAAACAGTTGTTTGTAAAGAAGGCTAAGTAACTTGGATATTGTCTCTAATAAGAGACGTTCTCCCAATTTTTGCTCCTGTGGAGCCCTCAGTTCTTACAGATATCCTAAGACTTAGAAGCCTGCTTACAGTTAGTAGAAGGGAGGAAAATTAGCAGGTGTTATGTAATCATTCAGAAATTATGTTGTCAGTTCTGAAAGAAAATTCTAATGCTAATAATATCTAAAAAAATCAGCATCAATTAATTAACTCACCTGGTATTTATACCTCTTTTAAATGAATCTCTTGAAGACCTTTGGTATCACGGAAAGCTTAGGTACTTACGCCATTGACATTTAAGACGGCTGAGCAAGGGGATTACCATTAGCTAGATATTAATTGAAGAAGGCTTACTATCTCATTTCTTACTGAGGAGTATTTTTTGGCTAGCACCACGATATGATGTCGTTGGTGAAATGAGTGGTTTGCAGTTCTGGAGTTTAAAAATTGTTTAAAATATATTTACTGAGTACTGTTTTGTTGCATATATGCATTATATTAATTTGAAATACTTATCATGATTATTTTGTCTTTTCTAGTGTCAAGATGTATGTTGAGGACAAGAACAGCCATCAAGGGCCATTTGCCTTCTCTGTGATGGTGTCCATGACTGTTGGTGAATTACGAGATAAGGTAAGTTTTGATACTTGATATAAAGACACTACAGTTGGAAATAGACATCTCATCAACTAAATATGGTGCATTTATTTACTGTATCCTGTATGGTGTAGAACCAGGATAACTCTTGTAGTGATATCAAGACCTCGAGGAAGGGTGAAAAAGTATACGTAAATATGACTGTATTTGTTACAAAGTTGATAACAAGGAAGCGAGAAAAATGCACTGAATAAGAAGGAAATCAGTGAACTATGGGGTAGGGTGAGAGTTATGGAGGTAGAGGGAGTAGATGCTGTGTTCATGAAGTTCCATGATGGAATAGAAATTTGAAACCTTGTAGTAGGATGCATCATAATTAAAAGTTTTGGGTAAAGGACTTAGTAAAGGACCTAGTCTACTGTATAACCACTTTTATTATTATTATATTATACAGAACATGAACCCTATTCATATGGAACAAGCCCACAGGGCCCATTGACTTGAAATTTAAGCCTCCAGAGAATGTGGTGTTCATTTGAAATAAATAACGGAAGTAATAGGAAATACAGATAGAAGAAATCAGTTTTAAGAAAAGTAAAAGTAAATTAACAATTAATTAGACAATTAAAATACAAGGAGAATTGTTTTAGGGTAGTAATGCGTTGCATCTTTGCTTGAACTTTTGAAGTTACTTAATGGAACTTAATGGAACTTTTGAAGTTCTAAAAAAAGTACAGTTTTAAACTAACAATTTTTTTCCCCCCTACAGGTTTATCAGGATTTTGGTTTTCCTCCTCAGTTTCAACGGTGGATCCTAGGTCGCCGACTGGCAGACGATGATAGTCTCACCTTAGGTCACCACAAAGTAACTACGGAAGGATGCCCAATTTTCCTCTATCTAGTAGCACCAGCACCCGAACCTCAGTCCCGTAGCAAGATTTCCCTTAATGAGGAGAACTATGCCAAATACTCTCTTAATCAGAGTAATTCAAGGTCTTCCATTGACAGTTCTGGTCCAAATTATGAACGTGTATATAGTGCTGAAGGTGTGAAACCGAAATTTTATAATCCAGATACTCAGAGGTATGAGCTTAGTGTAGATACTGATTACAGTGATTTAAATGATGATGAAGAGGATGAAGATGATGAAGATGGTAACAGCACTGATAATGAGGATGAACTGCAAGAAAGTAATGTAGAAATGTACCAGAATGTAGCTAATGCTTACAATGGACATGAGGTTCAACAGAGTGTAAATAATAGACAACTGCTTTCAGAGAATATACAAAATGAAGAAGAGCTTCCTACTGCCTTTTCAGATACAAGTGGGACTGATGTTGCCTCCATGAATTCCTACGTGAGAAATATGAGTAGCAAAGATGGCACACATTCTGAAACCCAAGAGGGGACATCAGGGAACCCAACATACACAAATGTAGACAGACTACCTCCCCATCAAATTGAACCAGTTTATCAAGCAAACGTTTACCAAGACCAGGTGAAGTCTTATGAGCCAAATCAAGAGACTCGGAATGATTCGCCAGGTAAAAAAACATATTACAAACAGGCTTTGACACCAGAACTCCTAAAGCAGAAGAGAGTAATTATGGAGTTGCAGCATCAGCAACATTATGTACAGGTACCACTTGTGAAGCAAATTGATCCTGAATCTCATTCCATGCAGTCAGTGTCACATCAAGAGCCACAAAACATTCCCCTTACGACATCCAATTTGCCGAAAGCTGAAGAGCCTTATTATAACTTACAGCAGCAAGTAACTCCCATAAATCCTCCAAACCCTGTTGAATCAGTTAAGCCTCCGCAACAAGTAGTTCGAAAAGACCCACAAAGTCAGTCTCAGGAAAAACCTGCCCAAGTACCCACTCCAAGCCGTTCTTCCTCCCTTAATTTCCAGCAGAAGATAGGGCAGATGAACCAAGCCCAGCATTCTGCAAATAACAGCCAAGCAAAGTCTTTAAATAACCAACAGACTTCTCAGTTGCTGCCATTGTCACCAAACCTGCCTAAAAATCCTTCTGGAAGTAATAATTCTACCTTGTATCCTGTACTTCCTAACCAACAGTCTTCACAGAATGTGCAGCCCCCAAAGACTGTCCCTCTGTACAGCCAAGTTCAAAAAAAATCTAGCCAAGCCAGTGACAAAGATGTCTTGCAGCAAACAAATTTGACTACAAAGAAAAAAATGGAGCAGGATTCACAATATGCATCAACATCTCAACAACACAATAAAGGAAGCAGTTCCTCTGGGCCACAAGCTGTAGACGGAGCTTCATTTAAGAAGGATCAGGCATCTGTCGTGACTCCTTCAACTCCAGTACATGGATGGGTTTGTCCAAGTTGCACTCTTGTCAACAAATGGGAACGGCCAGGCTGTGAAGTATGTGCCACTGAGAGACCTAGTGCAGCACACAGCGGAACAGCTAGCGGTAGTGCAAATAAGGTACAGTAGTAAGTGCATGCAAGGTAATAATAGTAATAAGTTTATGTAAGGTAATACAGTCCCCAAAGTTAGTTCCCCTTTGAGTATGACAGATTCATATCAGTACTAATCTCCATAAAAAATTCATGAAAATGTATTGCATTGATGAAATACGGTATAATGTTTTATTTTCTTCATGCTGGATTTTAAACTTTTTTTTTACAGCTGTCTGGCATAGGTGCCGCAATGTCTGTTCTCGAACTTCAAGGTTGCGTTCCTAATCAAGAGCCCTTCGAATGTCTCGTGTGTTTTTTGGATATTGGAATTGGTGAAGGAGCAGTCTTACGGGATTGTCTTCATACATTTTGCAGGTAAATGTTTGTCATTTGTACCTAAATACTTAATAGTGACACAGGGAATACTAAAATCTGTTGTACCTGCATTGCAGTACTTTCAGTTTGTTTATATTTGATATAGAATGACAGTGTCTTCATACCTGAATGAATTTGAGAAATTTTGTTATAGTAGAATAAAACTTGAGGGTCCTGTTGAAGCAATTGTTATCTAACAATTTATTTAGTGTGGGGGAATTATTTTTAAAACAACCATTTTGTTATATTAGTATAAATATGCCATCTATGTAGTAATTTTTCTTTAAAATCTGTAATCTGTTGAAAAGATGTAATTTTGATTGGGTTCATGTTGGATTTCCAGATGATGGCATAGCACATATTTTTTTCCTCTTGCTACTCTGAAAGTTAAACTTTTGTGAGCTGGCATTGTCAGTTGACAACTGTTTATAGCTTTGGGGTGATTTCCGGTTATTGTCCTCTGACTATCAACATTTCGCTCCATACAGTTTGAAAAAATTGTGTGACTTATGCAGTAAATCTAGTAGCTCAGTAGAGGATAGAGGGAGATCAGTTTGAGATGTCATGGGGGATTGTACTGCAGCTCCCCATCACAGGACGTCTCATAAATATTTTACAATAAATATACTGTACTCAGAATTTGTTACTGATTTTAATTATTACCTGTTATGATATTGTGTGAGCTGTAATTATAATTTTACAGAATAAAATTTTAAAAATTATTAGAAGAAACATTTATAACTTGGTAAAATTAGCATATTTTTAAGACTACCTTTTGGAAAATATTCACTTTCAACTTCCTGTGGAAGGTACAGAAAATTTTTTAGAATTTTTTTTTCTTATTTACCGTGTACATATGCATATCTTCCCCTTACCATTGATGTGTTTTTTTAAATTGGCCAACCTTGAATTTAGCCCGGTCTAGGGGTGTGCTTAATATATATTTAGCCCATCCTGTAAGGGTTAATATAGCTTATCATTTTGCATACAATCAAATCTGTCATTGATTGGGTGATGTTCCTTTGAGACCAGTTGTGAAAGAAAGTACTATATTGTATGTCATCACTGGGAATTGTTAGCTCCAGTGACCAAGACAGAAAGAAGGAATGTTGGAGTTTTCTGTTACTGGGAATAGATGCATCAATTTATGAGTGAAACTACACAGTTGGAAAGATGGTGAGTGAGTGAGTGAGGTCAATAAAGGGGCCATGTCTTATTGTTATGGAAAAGAAAAACTATTATTTTGATAGATTTTTAGCCAGCTATCTTTACCAGTACTGATGTATTAGGCTCAGGCAAGACAAAGGTTTATATCTGTGAAACCTTAAAGACAGTAATGTAAACACTACAGTCATTTATCTTTTCTTTTAACAGGGATTGCCTAGCTAATGCCATCAGGTTTTCTGACACTGCCGAAGTGAAATGCCCATATCGGGACAACCAGTACTCGTGTGATTTTTCTCTGCAGGACAGAGAGATCAAAGCTGTAAGTTTTAGGTGGAACCGAGAGGTAGTGAAAGATAAGGGCCATATTGTCCATTTTTCAGTATTACACTTGTATACAGCAATTCCAATGTTGTTTGTAATATGCTTTCTTTTTAACACTCATGAATAATGACCTTTGTATCTATGGAATATATTGTACTACTTAGAAAGTTTAACAAACATGAATGATGACTTTACAAATTGTTTTTCTAATAGCTTTTGACCCCACAAGAATATGAGAAACACTTGAACAAGTCCGTCAAGCAGGCAGAAGGCTCAATGCATAATGTTTTCCATTGCAAGACCCCAGACTGTTTAGGGTTTTGTCAATTCGAAGATAATGTCAACGTGTTCCAGTGTGATGTCTGTAAACGTACTAACTGCCTCACTTGTCAGGTAAAGTTTCTATTTTAGATACAATATTGAAAAGCCATTTAAACAAATTCATATATGCTTATTATTTAGTATGAATTTTCTTTATATGCAACAAGTTGTTTATTAAATCATTTCTTATGAAAGGTTACAAAGGATTGGACAGACTTAAGACTGCTAATTTGTGATTTTTTTCATGTTCATGATAAAGATACTTGATGTTGCGAGATAAAATAATTTTGACAAACTATTGTAATGTTTTAGCACTCTTGAATTTTGCTAAAGTGAGTCTTTTTAAATGAAGAACAGGAGGAAATATTGAAAACTCAGCTGCTTATTAGCTGCAGTATGGAAATGCTGGTTTGATTACCCTCAGTATGCTAAAGCTTTCTGAAATATATTCCATCAGGCACAGCATGAAGGGAAGACCTGTCAGGCGTATCAAGATGAACTGGCTGGGAAGGTCGATGAGGCTGCCATGAAAACAAAGAAGTTTTTCGATGTGAGTAGATTTCTTTATGAAGACTCCTTGAATTTAGTAATACAGTATTAGATTCCTCACTCTGTAAACTTCAGCTTAAAATGATATCTAGTTTATCATATTTTTGCTTGTAGCTTTTGTCCTTGCCTTGTTTTTATTCTTTTGCTTTTGATATCCTTCACATTTTTACTATCCTTTTCTTAAAATTTGTTGCTTATAGTGTTAGTGTTTTCTTATACAAGGCAATAATTTTAGAATAGCAATGTATGCAGTAGAGTCTGAAGACCAGACATGTACCATAATTGAGCAAATAAGTTAGTTCTTGTCTAAGCAATGTTATCATTGTTAAAAGACATACTCTTTGTCATTAATGAGAAATTCTTGTTTGTGTGGTCTTGAGTGGAAAGAATAGCTTAAATTTTGTGTATCATTCTTGATTTTATTTTTATGTTATATTGGTACTGTATCAGTATTTGCAGTTACATATGTGATCAAATATTTTTATGGATAAATTCAAGTCATCAGTATTTGCAATATGTGAGTGTTTGTATAGTAGTACAAGGGTTCAGTTATTTCTGATGCTGATGTTCATTGTTCATGTGTATATTAAATGTATTTCTGTTTAATTACAAGTAGTGTTCTGAGTACACATGAAGGACACATTGTGTTTACATTCTTGCTGTAACTGTAGCTTCTATAATTAAAACTGTCTTAATCCAAGAAATGTCATGTATTCTTTGCGTTTGACCAAAGAAATGTCACTTTTTTTCATTTAATCCAAGAAATGTCACTTTTTTTCATTTAATCCAAGAAATGTCATATTTTCTTTGCATTTATCTAAGAAGTGTCATGTTTTCTTTACATTTAATTCAAGAAATGCCAGGCTCTTTTTTTGTATTTACTCCAAGAAATGTCACATTATCTTTGCATTTAATCCAGGAACTGTCACATTTTCTTTGTATTTAATCCAAGAAATGTAATTTTTCATGCATTTAATCCAAGAAATGTCATGGTTTCTTTGCATTTAATCCAAGAAATGTCATGGTTTCTTTGCATTTAATCCAAGAAATGTCACATTTTCTTTGCATGTAATCCAAGAAATGTCACATTTTCTTTGCATGTAATCCAAGAAATGTCACATTTCCTTTGTGTTTAATTCAAGAAATGTCATGGTTTCTTTGCATTTAATCCAAGAAATATCAGATTTTCTTTGCATTTAATCCAAGAAATGTCACATTTCCTTTGTGTTTAATTCAAGAAATGTCATGGTTTCTTTGCATTTAATCCAAGAAATATCAGACTTTCTTTGCATTTAATCCAAGAAATGTCACATTTCCCGTGTTTATTCTAAGAAATGCCATGGTTTCTTTGCATTTAATCCATGAAATGTCATGGTTTCTTTGCATTTAATCCATGAAATGTCATGGTTTCTTTGCATTTAATCCAAGAAATGCCCTGTTTTTTTTGCATTTAATCCCAGAAATATCACATTTACTTTGCATTTAATCCAAGAAATGACATGTTTTCTTTGTGTTTAATCAAAGAAATGTCATGTTTCTTTGCATTTAATCCAAGAAATGGCATGTTTTCTGTGCTTTTAATCCAAGAAATGTCACATTTTCTTTGCATTTAATCCAAAAATGCCATGTTTTCTTTGAATTTAATGCTAGAAATGTCACATTTTCTTTGCATTTAATCCAAAAATGTCATGTTTTCTCTGAATTTAATGCTAGAAATGTCACATTTTCTTTGCATTTAATCCAAGAAATGTCACTTTTCTTTGCATTTAATGCTGGAAATGTCACATTTTCTTTGCATTTAATCCAAGAAATGTCACTTTTCTTTGCATTTAATGCTGGAAATGTCACATTTTCTTAGCATTTAATCCAAGAAATGTCACTTTTCTTTGCAGGACATGATTCGAAGGGGAGATGGTTTACCGTGTCCCAAATGCTCGGTGATGCTCGTTAGGAAGTGGGGGTGTGACTGGATGCGTTGCCCTATGTGTCGCACGGAGATTTGTTGGGTTACGAGAGGGCCAAGATGGGGACCTGGGGTGAGTGTGATGAAAAACCCTTTCTAAATTTGGTTTAAACAAT
Organism: Macrobrachium rosenbergii; assembly: GCF_040412425.1. NCBI lineage: Eukaryota > Metazoa > Arthropoda > Malacostraca > Decapoda > Palaemonidae > Macrobrachium > Macrobrachium rosenbergii. Next base: position 35,180,302 of record NC_089784.1, read on the forward strand.
CTTTTGCATAGTTTTAAAGTGAATGAAGGTATAATACTCCAGATGGTTTATTTATGAATAAGAAAATTGTTAAAAAGTGGTAACATTTAGTAATTGCATATTTCAGATATATCTATGGATCAGAGAGCCAGGGTGAAATTGCAGATATAATTTAATTTTATGCTATTCCTTTTAGTAAGTAGTTTAACCAGACCATGAAGTCAGAATACTTAACTTTCCTTGTGCTGACCAGTAAGAAGCAATGAAACTATTGGGGAGTGGGGTAGAGCCAAATTGTTTAATAAGAAATGATTGTAAAAACTACATAGAATGTTTATTTGGGTACTGTGCAAGAACCGCAAAGTTTCTGTAATGAAATTTATGTACAGTACAAGGAAACATATAGAGAATTCAAAGTTAGAAGCTGAAATAAGTTGACAGACTGAAAGAAGAAAAAGGGGAACATGCAGAAAGACAAGGAGAATACGATAAATACAGGAAAAATAATGAGGCTATCCAGAACAGGCTTAAAGTAGAATCCATCCTTTAAAATGGAAATGATTGCATAGGAACTCAGTATAGGGATAACTGGAAGAACAGAATAGCATAGACATTTTTGAATTTTTTCTTTTCGTACATTTCTGAAGGAACATTTTTGTTATAGTGTTAAGTATAATTTAATGTCAAAGCCAAGAATTTGAATATTATGATGTGTAAATGTATAGAAACTTAAAAGGTTGTGCAGAATTTCATTTTATGTTTTAGGTTAGACCAGTTTACAAAAAGGCTCTAGTTTCCATATTCATGCAAAATGATATACAATAATTCTCATATGTATTTCAGTATTACACATTTTAATCATCTTCTTATTTATCTTTTGTCCCATGCAGGGTCCAGGAGACATCTCAGGAGGGTGTAAATGTGGTGTCCGAGGACAGAAATGCCATCCTAAATGTACTTACTGTCACTGACAAAAATTTTTACCAGACTTAGTCTGGAAGATTCAGTTAATTACCAATATAAAATTTAGGTAACTAATTGTTATGGATTCGCTGTGTAAAACTGAATTTTATGTGGGTTTTCTGAGCTGAGTTTACTTTGCTCTAGATAAAATGATTTTCAAGAAATCCTTGGCAGAAAATTGACTTGGAGATCAGTTTTGTATGTGTTAAAAATATGTTAATTCGTTGTACTCTATGTAATTGTCACAAATCTGTTTTCTAGACAAAATTGGCTGTATGAAAAGTGATCATCCAGTTAGTTTTCAAGGCAAAGTGCAATATTTGTTGCTTTCCCTTTTGTCTAGAGTAACATGCAGCTAGACTTAGTCTACAGCTGTTGGGTTGCAGAATCATAACTCTTTTAATTTTTCTTAATTGAATGGCCTTTGCCTGTGATGTAAGGTGATGCAAAATGTGGTGTAATTTACTTCTTCAGGAAATAAATTACAGAATAAAGTACCAAAAAATACAGGGTAAGAAGAGCTGCTGCACTTGATTTGAGCTGTAGGAAACCAATCCTTTGCATAATGCAAAGTTGGTAAAAAGTAAGCGAGACTCATTTGGGTAATGGGACACCTGAAGAGTCTTGATTTGAAATATGATATGTGATAATTGGAGTTTTGGCTAGACATTACTTTTACAGTCTAGTAGGTATGCTTCAGATGTTTAGCTCTTGTTTTTCGAGTGATGGGATGTGAAAAACTCAAGTTACAAAAATAACAAAAGGTTGATCAAGATGATGAACGTGTTTTGTGTGATAAGGAAAGAAAGATATTTATTTTGAAGTTCAGTATGAAGCTATAATAAGCAAGGTAGAAAAGAATTGGAGGTGATTATTATTATTATATATAAAATGATTGAAAGATAAAAATGTCTGCATTAAAAATTCAGAAGTAAGAAAGAGTTATAATTGACTTTGATATTTTATTGAGATTACCACTTGTGTTTTAGTTTTAAAGACACTTCTCATTATGTTCATCTAGTCTTGACATTTTCTAGTCATCAGTTGGTGACGGGTAATATGTGATAAGGTACATTACTAAATTTATTTGTTGTAAAAAAAATCGCCAGAGAATATAAATTGCAAGCAGTCTGTTATATGATAAGACAGCCAATACACTTAATTTTTTTATGTAAATACTGTACTGTATACTGCAAAAGACAGCAAGATATATTGTTATATGGTTCTGTATGTATTGTACTGCACGGTGTTTTGGAGAGAATGCCGTAATGCTTTCCGGGTCTTGGAAAGGAAATGTTGTTGGTGCTTTTAAAGCAGTGCGTCGGATAATAGGTTCATGAGGTGATATTTCACAGTCATTTGACCATTTTGTGTGCAGCTTCTTGGAAGTTCTCCCTCCGTATTGTAACATTGTACATAGCAGTGGTTTTGATAGGTACGTTAGGCTACGTCATTTTGTACGTTTTTACTTTTGCACTTGATTCCTCTTAAAAAAAAACCTCTTGTAAATTCTTCCTCTTAGATTGTAATGACTTTATTTGAGCTTAAAGTATGCACTGTACATATGAGAGTAAATTTATGTGTGTTGGAAACTAATCTTAATACCATGTTAGGCTGAATATTGACTGCAACGAATGCTGTACTAAATATTTATGGTGTTTCTGATTCGTGTGTTAAACTGACATAACCTGTGATAGTAGTAAATTGGTAGGTCACGTTGTATGAATTATTAGCATTACCTAGCAAATGTATAAAGTAACTTGTTACAGAATCTATTGTTGATGAGTGAAACTACAAGTGATAAGTGTCTTTTTTAAGGCATTCTCGTCTTATTAAGCTCGTCATGAATTTAAAACGTTTGACTGCTAATTTGGCAAGGGTTCCATAAAGCCGCTCTGTCAAGTATGATAGTAAGTGACTTGAATTCAACACTGTGGTGAACTTATTTGCACTTACTTGTAGTTGTAGTTGACCATGTGAATTCTTGTCCGTATCTAAAGCGATCTGAGGTTTTCTTTGTACTAACTAATAGTGCATTTGCTTTTGTTAATGAGCCATGTTTCATATGCAGTGCCAACACATCTTTTGTGCTCTGCACCAAAAGACTGTGGTAACTCAGTTATAATGGGTGATAAAACTGTGGTGCTAATAGACTTCCATTATTTATATTAAAAGTGTTTTATTGAACCACATTTATGATATATTGTGCCTTTAGACCTCTCTTAATCTTTATAATCCCTGTACGGGGTAGCAGTGTTGTTAGTGCACCTCACGTGGTGCACTGCAGGGATTACTGAAGGTTCTTTGCAGCATTTCTTCAGCCCCTAGCTGCAACCCCTTCCATTCCTTTTATTGTACCTCTCTTCATTTTCTTTTTCTTCCATCTTATTTTCCACCCACTCCTAACAATTTTTTCCGCCATTCATATTATCTTTCTCCCCTCTTGCTATCCACCCTCTTCTTACAATTTTTTCATAGTGCAACTGCAAGGTTTTCCTCCTGTTACACCTTTCATTCAAACTTACCTACTCTCATTTTCCTTTCCAGCACTGAATGACCTCATAGGTCCTAGTGCTTGGCCTTTGGCCTAAACTCAATATTCCAAAAACAGTTGTTTCATATTGCAAGAGTGAGGTTTCCTCCTGTTACACCTTTCAAACTTTTTTACTCTCAATTTCCTTTCAGCTCTGAATGACTTCATAGGTTCCAGCGCTTGGCCTTTGGCCTAAATTGTATATTCCAGTTCCAATTCCGGAATTTTATTTACATCGGTGGTGAAGAGTGTTTGTCAGTAAACACAGATTTATTGATAAATGTTTGACCACTCCGTCAGCTGCAAAGGTTATTTGCAAAGTCGTCTACAGAAGCAGAGGTGGAAACTGCGGCCTAGGAAGAAGGCAGGATGTTGGTAGCCTATTTCTCGAGCCAAAATGATGTAAAACAACCCATAATTAAGTAGGTAAATTAGTAAGTTTCTGCACATAACTGGATTATAAAATGGAAGTGATCCCAGGTGGTAAATTATATTGCTGCCATTCAAGTTGCTCAAGTTAGCAAAATCATTTATGCCTCTCATTACATGTAGGAAAAGATTGCAGCTATATCTCCCTGTTGGGCAAGTAATTACCTGGTAAAATTGGAAGGTGTTTTTCATTATACTGTGAGGAGAGCTTAAAAAAAAAAGTACTGAAATCATTCACAGATACAAGTTAAGTACAATAATTGCTGCACGTTATAGTAAAGATGGATATAATCAGATGAACAAGAAAATATTGAATACAAAGAATAAATAATTGAACACAACTGAATATCGAAAGTGGAATTCTATAACTATGATTATCAGAATAATACACTTTTAAGAGGCTGATAACACTTAAATACAGACTCGGATTTGGTCAGGCAATGGAAACAACATTGACAAAAGCTGGGTATTAAGGTTTCAACTCCATCTGAATTGAGTACATCCCGTAGGTGGGGTGGTAGTGCCATCAATACTTATGGTGTGCACTGTAGGCATTACTATCTTGGCAGCTTCCCTTCGGCCTAGTTGCAACCCCTTTCGTTCCTTTTAATGTACATCCATTCATATTATCTTTCTTCCATCTTGCTATGCACCCTCTCCTAACAATTATTTCAAAGTGCAACAGCGAGGGTTTCCTCCTGTTACCCCTTGCAAACCTACCAACTCTCAGTTTCCTTTCCAGTGCTGAATGACCTCATAGGTCCCAGTGCTTGACCTTTGGCCTAAACTCTCTTGTCAATACTTGACAAAAGTGGGGTAACAAGGTTTCAACGCCATCTCGAGTGAGTGCAACAAAATTGCGCAAGTTACAAGAACAGTAGACTACCTTCACTATCTCCTACGCTACTGTGCTTCCCTGACACAGTGATTTCAAACTTACGAAATCAAAGATTAAGGAAAGTGTAAAATGCAATATCTGTCAATATATTCCAGGTAACTGTACATTAATGACTGGCCCATTTTCTCTCTTGTCCTTACTTGTGGTTGAACATTGTAATATATCTGGCCTTCTCTGCGGACTTGAAAATATTATACAACTCTGTTTTATGACAGTTAATTTGCAGAGTTCATCCCAAAAGCAAATAACACTTGAGTCTACACATATAACTGTATTCTAAGCTTATAACAAACAGCAGAGGTTTTGAGAGCTGGAATAAACAAAAATATTTTAATGACAATGGAATGAAAGTACTTGATGTAAAATATGCTCTATGGTCCTGCACTGCTACGGGCTTACTCGTGACTCATGTTTATTGATATCACAATATATACTAGAAATATATATATATATTATATATATATATATATATATATATATATATATATATATATATATATATATATATATATATATATATATATATATATATATATATATATATATATATATATACAGTATATTGATTAGAAATCGATAAGTTTGGACGTTTTGGACCAAATATGTATTTGATAAAAAGTAACCAGTAATTCTCTCTCTCTCTCTCTCTCTCTCTCTCTATATATCTATATATATATATATATATATATATATATATATATATATATATATATATATATATATATATATATATATATATATATATATACATACTGCATACAGTATAATCAGGTTATCATAGACAAAAACTGAGCCAACATTCAGCTAGTAAAGGGTAAGTGAAAGGTTAATATGCTCACCATTGTAATACACGTAATTATCAATACTTCCTTTTTCAGCTGATTAGTGATGATTGTCCAGTAATAAAAGAAAGCTAGATATTCAAGGTTTTATGCATGAAAATGTAATTTTTTTATTGGGTAAAAAGTTCAGTACAACTGCGTAATGGGTAACAAGTATCAAATCTCTGGCAAGTTAAAAGTTAAAATCGTGCATTGGCCTAAGGCTGCTGCGGCTCGAAATCTAGACTTACCGAAGGTTGCTAAGTTCTGCAGACATCCCGTTCCACGGAAGTACACAAATGTCGGTATTTAAAGACAAAGTTGGTGGACTTGTTTTCGATGACATAGTTCGTTATGTACAGACTAATATTGGTGCCGGTCAATTAATTACAACTGTCAATAAGTTCTCGTTAGATTTTTTCATTTACAGAAATCTATACTGTTAAATACTGTACAGAAAAACTGATGGCCACTGTAGAACGCAAGAAACGCTGTTGAAGTAACGGTACCGAGAGGCTACAGGAAAACAACAATGCTAAACAGCCTTGTCGGCGGGCTCTTTCACTGCCTTTTTTCATTATTATTTATGCACCGGTTTTTGAATTAACTGTCCAGAGAGGAAAGGAAAGGAATCATTGATATTCGAGTAGAAAACACCTGGAACGGGAAGCGGGATGGGCTCAATGAGATGGGGGTTCCAGGTGGATGATGTGACGGGGGAATGGTGGAGCCAGGAAAGGGGGGAATAACTCTCTAGCGGGTCACGCATCTAATAGTTGCCAGTTTCTAATTTTCAATATTTTTTCATTTTATCTTAATAGTGTATGAACACGAATAATAATACTTAAAAATGTTTATGATACTAATCTAATGTATTAGATATAAGGAATGTTCTATTTTATCTGTATCAGGTGGGAGAACAAAGGATTTAATAATTTCAAAATGGCACAACTTCGAGAGCGTCACCTCTAAACTTCTCAAGACTTGCTCCTCCAGAATTCAGTGTAGGCCAAAGAGTGTGTGGGACTTGATGTATATCATGTTTTCTTGAGCTTTCCCTGCGTAATTTACACCCAAAAAGCAGAACTATGTGACCTGGAAGTGTGTGGAATATATTGTGAAGTGTACGCAAATCAAATTCGAGTAAGTATGTTGGAAAAAGTGTATTATCATGCATTCTTTTGAAGCTGGTTGAATAGAAAGGTGTTTGCGAGGAAATGTCAATATGAATCGTGCCCGAAGAAGCCTTCGTGTAGATGAATCATACAGACTTGCGTATTCGTGAAAAAATTTGCCACATACCTAAACAGAGTTAGGAATCATAACGTTATTTAACCGTAAGTCACATTAAAAAGCTTTTAAGCGGTACTTGTGATGGCATGAGTGATAAATTCGTAAGTGGGTTCCTTCGGCTAATAGCTTTCTCCCCTCCCCCTAACCTACCTGTTCCGTAGGCCTAGGCATGCAGCGTTACGTTAGGTAACGTAATATTATACACTGCCCTTTTCTAGGGAGGCTAAAGTTACGTATACACATCGTTTGGATGATAATTCAATTATTATATTAATATCTTTTATTCCTCCTGTGACATTGAGGTCAAGGACGCATCCCAAATTCGGGAAGAATCTTAACGGAACAGTTATCTCCACCTGTGAGAATTAGGGAAATGATGTTTCTCGACATTTTAAGACGAAAAATATTGACACCGATTGAAATTTATATATATATATATGTATAATGTCTACTATTTTGGCCAACTTACAAAAATATCGAAGTATGCGATGTACTGTACATCTTGGAACATTTGCTACTTACGTCCCTGTTGAAATCACTACAGTAGAGGAAACGTCAAACCTACTTAAATGGACAAAGTGATTTCCTGCCGCATCCTAATAATTAATTATTTTATTTTATTAGATACGTCAGTTATTATAATTATTAGTTTGATTTTCTTTAAATAAGGTAACAATGATTAAGCGTCGATAATTAACTGAGTAGTTGTAGACATTTACTTAAATGTCATTCTTTTTTTCCGTCTTACCAAATTATAAAAACCCCGTTTTTTTCACATCTTATGGCTGACACGTTTTTGCATATTGAATGTAACAGGAAAACAAGACTGATTATTATTATTATTATTATTATTATTATTATTATTATTATTATTATTATTATTATTATTATTATTATTATTATTAACGGAAACCTTTTCAACACTGCTTTAAAAGTTTGTCACTTCGGTTTGTCTATTATCAGTAGGATTAAGATCAAAGTGAAAGTGATTTATACATTTTTAGCATACACTGTTTTTTAAATCTTTTGACAGTAAAACCTAATAAATTATGCATTTTTATCACATTATTTTTCAATCCTTGGATATTAAAACGTGATAACCGGAAGTAGATAGGCAAAATTGCTGGTCATATTAGCCTAAACTGCTGATGTAGACAAAAGTATGTGCTACAGTAAATATCTTTTTTTTTTTTTTACGCTCACGGATAGATGTTCAGAGATTTTTATAGTCATTGCATGACTATACTGAATATGGTTGGATCTCTCTCTCTCTCTCTCTCTCTCTCTCTCTCTCTCTCTCTCTCTCTCTCTCTCTCTCTCTCTCTCTCTCTCTCTAAATTAGTTTGACAATTTCTTAAGTATAAAGTGTGAGAGGGTTGCTCTCTCTCTCTCTCTCTCTCTCTCTCTCTCTCTCTCTCTCTCTCTCTCTCTCTCTCTCTCAAAATTAGTTTGGCAATTTCTTAAGTATAAAGTGTGAGAGGTTTGCGTTATTTTATCGTCTATTAGTGGACGCTATGGAGTTGCTTAATTGCTCCCTCGCGCTCCGGAATTCATAACACCTCCGTGTTCCTGTAGCCCAATCGTTTAAACGTATTTACAAGCAAGGATTTTGTCAACATTGCACCCATGTATCGATAAGTTCTAGTTATATTACAGTTAATAATATGTAAAAATGACAGGTTTAAGTTTTTTCACCAAAATATAGCCTACATGTCATCAGCAACATGTATTTATTTCAGAATATATTTTCTTATAAAATATGTACCACAGATATTGTCAAGAATAAAATTTAATATTTTTATTAAATTTTGGATTTTTTATTAAAATTTAGTATTTTAAAATTTATTTAAATGACGTCTGATATTTAAAACTCATTGAAATACAGTTATGAAGTCAAACGTGCTTTTATCCTGATTTATCCGAATGCTTGGAAGGAATATAAGAGAAAACAAGTAAAAAATGCCCTGAAGTTTCTTTGACACAATCGGGTTTTCTGTACAGCCGCTACAGCGTATAATCAAGACCACCGAAAATAAACATATCTTTCGATGGTCTCGGTATAATGCTGTATGATCCGCGGCCCATGAAACTTTAACCACAGCCCGGTGGTGGCCTATCCTATATCGTTGCCAGAAGCATGATTATGACTAAATTTAACCTTAAATAAAATAAAAACTACTGAGGAGGCTAGAGGGCTGCAATTTGGTATCTGATGATTGGAGGATGGATGATCAACATGCCAATTTGCAGCCCTCTAGCCTCAGTAGTTTTTAAGATCTGAGGGTGGACAGAATAAAGTGGGGACGGACATACAAAGCCGGCACAGTGGTTTTCTCTTACAGAAAACTAAAAAAGGGAAAAAATAGGACAGTTAAGTAACCTTATGATTAGTTTCTATACGTAGATGCTCAAGTACTTGGTACATACCAGTTTGGTAAACTTTTTTTTCCAGTGTAATGTACTGTAATTGTAACATTATTTTCACCCTTCAACCTGTGAACTTGAATCTAGTGATAGATATGCCCATTACCAGAGAGAGAGAGAGAGAGAGAGAGAGAGAGAGAGAGAGAGAGAGAGAGAGAGAGAGAGAGAGAGAGAGAGAGAGAGGTTACAGCGTTCTGTTCATAATACACACGATATGGAATGAACTTGCGAGCACTGTTTTGACGCCACATTTACATATTTTATTTTTCTTGGAGCTAAACTTACTTCAAGGTTTATCACCCTTTAATTATATATAGAATAATCTCACTCTGTTATCTAGATTCTAGAATGCCTATATTTAGTGCTAACTTCTTAATATAGCGTCATTATTTAAAACTAACTTCTCGCATAATGAGAAGTTGACATACTTCGTTTTATCTCTGCACCAAATATGCCGTTATTCCCATAGGGGGTTAGTGCCGTCAGTGCACCTCACGCGGAGCACTGTAGACATTGCTAAAGATTGTTTAAAGGGTGTTTTTAGCCTTTTAGTGTACCCCCATTCTGCTTCCTTTCTTCAGTCTTGCTGTCCAACCACTCCAGTTTTATCTTTTGACTGTGTTAAGCGCTGAATGACTGAAAGTGCCCCTTCAGTGCTTGGCTTTATAGTAATTTTTTCATAAATCAGTCACCAACCCATAAACACGTACGCATTATATAATATATATAAATGTTATATAATATATATATATATATATATATATATATATATATATATATATATATATATATATATATATATATATAATATATATATATATATGTATATAAATGTATATAAATGTATATATATATATATATATATATATATATATATATATATATATATATATATATATATATATGTATCTGTTCTACAATTACATATATATAATATATATATATAAATGTCTCTTAACTACAGTGTAATATGAAAATAAGAAGGCCCATAAAACACTATTTAAACGTTGAAACCATATATTTGTTTCTTGGTAGAATATGGACAGGTGGAAAGTTACAATTTTTGATATGGCCTTAGGCCTGATGTTAAGGAGGTGGCGTTTCTTAAGAAAGGAGTAAAATTCCTAGTGGTTTTTGCAAGCTCCGGTTTGGCGATGGATCTGGCGGTCGCGTTTCTTGGGTCATCTTCTTCAAAAGGGTCCGAGGATTAAAATAATGAATGTCCTCCTGACAGGTTCATATTGTTGGTTTGATTGATGATAGCAGATTCCAGCATCTTTCTTTTGTACGGACAGCTACCCGTGTCACCGTAATCACAACGGAGGTCAGGTCTACCTGTCTCATACATGAATGTCAACAATTACGGTGACCTTCCTTGTGATTACGGTGAGCGAACTGATGGATTTGGGATAATGGAAAATGAAAGGATTATTAGAACTGAGTTGCTCGGTGGCCTTTTGGATGTTTTCATCGTATGGAAGCTCAAATCTATTTGTCCACCTCTGTAGTATATTTTATTTGCTTTATTAAATAGAGCAGTTGCGTTAGGTGTTGGCGGATCGTGTTAAATTCTTGATCCAGGTACTCATTTGCACTTCGTGGTAGCTTAAGAAATGAATGTAGGAGACAGCGTAGATAAAACTTTAAAACTTATCAACCTCTGTGTAACTAACAACGTGTTTTTCTTTCAATGGTCTTTTACAAACAAAATTTGGCTGTAGCATGGGAAGTCCCCTATCACCCCTTCTAGCTTTGTAGTGACAATAGCATATCTAAATTCCCAGTTCCGACCATAAAATTTAAAACAGAATGGGAAAAGGAAAATAAGAAAACAGAACAGGTATGCATTTACAAGAAAATTCATTTCTTAAGCTACCACGACGTCGAAAGTTAAGATTTATGTTCAAATGAGTACCTGGATCAAGAATTTAACACGATCCGCCAACACCTAACGCATTGTGGCTATTACAATTACATAGCCTATGTATCTGGTAAAATTTTGTGACCAGTAGATTCTACATATAGCCTATACATATATATATATATATATATATATATATATATATATATATATATATATATATATATATATATATATATATGTGTGTAATAAAATATATATAAATATACATATATAAAATACTCATTATATCTAAATATATATTTATTTATATATATACATAATATATATTATATATACATATATATATATATATATATATATATATATATATATATATATATATATATATATACATTATTTAAAAGTTTTTGAAGAAGATGACTGTAAAAGAAAACTATTGTGCCGGCTTTGTCTGTCCATCCGCGCTGTATTCTCTCCTCCCTCAAATCTAAAAAACTACTGAGGCTAGAGGGCTGCAAATTGGTATTTTGATCATCCACCCTCCAATGATCAAACATGCCAAATTGCAGCCCTCTAGCCTCAGTAGTTTTTAATTTTATTAAAGTTAAAGTTAGCCATAATCGTGTTTCTGGCAACGATATGGGACAGACCACCTCCGGGCCGTGGTTAAAGTTTCATGGACCGCGGCTCATACAGTATTATATCGAGACCACAGAAAAATAGATCTATTTTCGGTGGCCTTGATTTCTTCGGCGCAATTTTTACTTATTTTTATGTGATTTAAAGATCCACTGTTGTTTATACTATTATATATTTCAGATTATATTAACAAGATCTTTCGCATATTTTCCACCATGCCTCTTTATGAAGAGGCGTGTTGGAAAACATGAGAGCTCTCTTATTATATTTACTAATATACAATCTTTTATGCATCCTGACATGTGTTTAATAACTTCGTTTAATATTTTACCCCTGAAAAAAACTGAGGCGGCTTAAAGTGTAGGAACAAGAAATATTATGTGAGAAGTTAGTTTTAAATAATGACACAATATTAAGAAGTTAGCGCTAAATATAGATACTCTAGATCAGTGGTACCCAACGTGGGGTGTATGCCCCACCAGGGGGTTAATTTGATTTTTAAGGGGGCAACTTAAGAATGTTTAAAACCAACTTAATGGCCTTTTAGGCTTCCTCCGCGTGATAGCCTATATGAGAATTATATATCACCACATAGGGCATCAGGATTTTAGAGGTGATTAGGCGGGGCATGGTCAATAAAAGGTTGGAAACCACTGCTCTAGATGATAGAGTGAGATTATTCCATAAATAATTAAAGGGTGATAAACGCTAAAGTGAGTCTACAGCTCCAAGGAAAATTTCTTTGTATTTGACAGTGCGTTCTACAAGATCAGAGATTACGTGGAAGCTTAGTCAGCAAGGGAATCCCAAAAAGTTAAATATTTAAGCGAACTTGTTCTAGGAGTATGATTTTCAACTTGTGTCTTTTAATAGTTTAGGTCTTGCATTTTATCACGTGCACGGAATTGGACTGGATTTCAGATGTTGTTTGTTACGTATAACATAAGTGCTACTTGACATGAATAAGATTTTGCAAGAAAACGAAACCTATTTTTTTCTGTCGAGTTTTAGTTTTCTGTAAAAGAAAACTATCGTGCCGGCTTTGTCTGTCCGTCCGCACTTTATTCTGTCTTCACTTTTTCTGTCCGCCCTCAGATCTTAAAAACTACCGAGGCTAGAGGGCTGCAAATTGGTATGCTGATCATCCACCCTCCAATCATCAAACATACCAAATTGCAGCCCTCTAGCCTCAGTAGTTTTTATTTTATTCCAAGTCAAAGTTAGCCATAATCGTGCTTCTGGCAACGATATAGGATAGGTCACCACCGGGCCATAGTTAAAGATTCATGGACCGCGGCTCAGGCAGCGTTATACCGAGACCGTCAAAAGATAGATCTATTTTTGGTGTCCTTGATTATACGCTGTAGTGGCTGCACAGAGAACTCGATTGCGCTAAAGAAACTTCGGCGCATTTTTTACTTGTTTTTATGTGTAACTGCGTTGCAAATTTGATCAGATGAGACGAATTGCATTATAAATATATAACACGGAATTCACGCCAATAAAGCAGTTTTTTCTTAGGTTGCAAGTTACAATAATTCCATTACGTTAAGCGTAGATACATTATAGCCATTTGTCTACGTTGCTGAGTTGTAGTAATAATATCACTGCGTGCATTCTCTCAGATTTTGCACTGCCTTGAAATTACCTTGTTGTGCCTGGAATGTTGTATTTTCTCTCTCTCTCTCTCTCTCTCTCTCTCTCTCTCTCTCTCTCTCTCTCTCTCTCTCTATATATATATATATATATATATATATATATATATATATATATATATATATATATATATAAGATAAAATATAATATATATATATATATATATATATATATATATATATATATATATATATATATATATATATATATATATATATAATATATATATATATATATATATATATATATATATATATATATATATAGATATATATATATATATATATATATATATATATATATATATATATATATATATATATATATATATATATATATATATATATATATATATATATATATATATATATATATATATATATATATATATGTATATTATATATATTTATTTACCTATATATTAGATATTGAAAATGAACTCAGGGCTATATACACATACACCTCTTGTACACTTACATTGTCCATCATCGTAGGTATGTATAGGCTATACACAGCCTATATTTGTATTTATGTGTGTGTATATGCAAACATTTTGCCGCACTTTTGCATCAAACGAAGCTGTTCTTAAGAGATTGGCAGAATTTCACCGACATTTGTGCAGACTGGGACATTCCCTGGAAGTCTTCTTCTTTTTCTTCTTCTTCTTCTTCTTCTTCTTCTTCTTCTGGATTGAGACATTCCTTAGAAGTCTTCTTCTTCTTCTTCTTCTTCTTCTTCTTCTTCTGGATTGAGACATTCCTTAGAAGTCTTCTTCTTCTTCTTCTTCTTCTTCTTCTTCTTCTTCTTCTTCTTCTTCTTCTTCTTCTTCCTGTCGGTACTTGAGAGTTTCTGCCACGTATCCGTTGTTGGCATTTATGGCTCTGGAAAGTTTGCAAAGCTTGGTCGCTCCTGTGGAAATAGGAAGCGAATGGAGATTGTATAAATATAGCTGTGCCGTGCAAGGCGTTGATGACCTTTTTGAACTCTCTCTCTCTCTCTCTCTCTCTCTCTCTCTCTCTCTTCTCTCTCTGTTTTTGTTATTACTCCCATCATCAAGGCGTTGATGACCTTTTGAACTCTCTCTCTCTATGTTCTTGTTATCATCACTCCCATCATCAAGGCGTTGATGACCTTATGAACTCTCTCTCTCTCTCTCTCTCTCTCTCTCTCTCTCTCTCTCTCTCTCTCTCTCTCTCTCTCTCTCTCTCTCTCTCTCTCTGATAACCCCATCATTTCCGGTTCACATTAAGAGCATTTACCGAGTAATTTCCTCTATTTAGCGTAGGTGTTCACTCTCCAAAATGTGGGTAAGGCTCAACATGATAGAATATCTACCTCCATAAACCTTTCTAGCAAGAGTTGGAACTTCCGAACGTCTACAGTATATCCATCAGCACTAATGTTTCTCGCACACTCTCCAATATCATTTTTATGTATTGTATCATTTGCGTAGATGATACCGAACCCGGAAATTACTTTAAATACGAATTGTTTGATAGCGCAATTTTTTTCGTAAAATATAATCGTCGTGATTTACTGCGCTACTCTTAGTTTGCGTAAGTTCCACGCGTTGAACTTTACCGACGATGCATGGTTGGGGGAAGTGCTCTGTAAGTTACGGACCGTGGTCTTTTCTTCGGCCGTGTTACGGACCGTGTTCTTAGACCGTGTCGCGGGCCGTGCTCTCTCTGCTTTCAGTCTTAACAGTTACGGACTCTTCCTGACGGCGATTTTGGATGCGTAATCGGTGCTGGTTAAATTGTAGGCTTGTTGCCGTCGGCTTATTAAGGCAGACTTGCAATTTGTATTCGAACGCGCACGCACACACACGCACACACATATATATATATATATATATATATATATATATATATATATATATATATATATATATATATATATATATATATATATATATATATATATATATATATATATATATATATAAAAATCTACGAAGGGGAAGAGAAACAGTGGAGTAGCCTGCAAGGCCTTTCGACTTCTTGTCCCATACTTAGCAGTCTGCTAAGTAAAGAACAAGAAGTCGAAAGGCCTTGCAGTGCTCCATTGTTTCTCCTTCCTTCTTAGATTTTGTCTATATTTATATATTCATTTCGTTCCATATTTTCGTGATTCAATTATACATATACATAATATATGTATATATATATATAATACATATAATAAGTATAGATATATATATGTATATATATATATATATATATATATATATATATATATATATATATATATATGTATATATATATATATATATATATATATATATATATATATATATATATATATATATATATATATATATATATATTTATGTTATCAAGCTTCAATATATAAACTAATATACATAACAGCTGAAGAAAGCATATGCTTATCTGAAGTACATAAGATATATAAAACATGGTACATTCGTGTGAAAATGTACCCTAGAAGTAACATCGTGGAAAAAAAAAGAAGAGAATCGTGCTTTGCGACCAAGCGGAACTTTCACAGAAGAGAGAGAGAGAGAGAGAGAGAGAGAGAGAGAGAGAGAGAGAGAGAGAGAGTACAGCCAATGACATAGAAAGCGTGTTTCCCACGTAGCGCGAATTGTCTCGTACTCATTCGCAGGTACGTAGAGAAATTACCAGCTTTAAGAAACTTACATCCAGGGCTGAAGAATATTGCACAATAAAATGAGGTGTGCACCTCATGCGGTGCACTGTAGGCGTTACTTAAGGATCTTTGCAGCGTTCCATCGGCCCTTAGCTGCAACCCCTTTCGTTCCTTTTACTGTACCTCCGTTCATATTCTCTTTCTTCCATCTTACTCTCCACCTTCTCCTAACAGTTGATTCATAGTGCAACTGCTTTGAGGTTTTCCTCCTGTTACACTTTTCAAACCTTGTACTGTCAATTTCCATTTCAGCGATGAATGACCTCATAGGTCCCAGTGCTTGGCCTAAATTCTATATTCAATTCAATTCAGTTCAATAAAATGAGGTGCCGTTGAACAGGTCTAGCCCCTTTTAAACTACTGGAGTAATGTAACCGTACAAACATCAAAGAATTTATATCTTAGTATTTCCAGATCTGTCGAAAGAAGAAACTGATAATAGGAATGTTCTACAGAGACAGTAAACTTGTATAAACACAAGCAAAAGAAAAATTAGAACGAACAGGGATCTGTTTCAAAGGTAAATCCCATCAGCTACTTTTAATACGATTAAGGAAATGGCCAAATTGCTCTTTCTGATTCTACAAAGCCTGTTCAAGTATTGCAATCGAGTTTTCTGTACAACGTATAATCAAGGCCACCGAAAATAGATCTATCTTTCGGTGGTCTCGGTTTAATGCTGTATGAGCTGCGGCCCATGAAATTTACCACTGCCCGGTGGTGGCCTATCCTATATCGTTGCCAGAAGCACGATTATGGCTAACTTTAACCTTCAATAAAATCAGAACTGAGGCTAGAGGGCTGCAATTTGGTATGTTGGGTATTTGGAGGGTGGATGATCAACATACCAATTTGCAGCCCCCTGGCCTCAGTAATTTTTAAGATCTGAGGACGGACAGGAAAAAGTGCAGACGGACAGACAAAGCCGGCACATTAGTTTTCTTTTACAGAAAACTAAAAGTAGAAAACTACACTTTAGAACATTCTTCTTTTAAAAAGAAGAAGCGTTACCCGGCGTTTCTTCTTCCTTTTCTTTCCGGTACAAAGCCATGTCATGTCGTTAAGGTGGAGCAATTATTTTGTTTCCGTTTTCTCCTTGGCCTTTGTTACGTAACGGCACAACTACCTTTGTGCGGTAAAAGGTAATGAGTTTTATGTATTGAAAGTGTATTTTCTCGAATAGTTAGTTTCCGGTTATGACAGTCGCTGGAAATTCATTATTATCTGTAGTAATTCCTCTAGTTTCATCTTCGCCAATACTTTGTAGGGAGGGGGTAGTGCCGTCAGTGCACCTTATCGATGCACTGTAGGCATTATTTAAGGTTCTTTGCAGCATGCCTTCGGCCCCTAGCTGCAACCCTTTTCGTTCCTTTTACTGTACCTCCTTTCACATTCTCTTTTTTTCATCTCACTTTCCACCCTCTCTTAACAATTGATTCATAGTGCAACTGCGAGGTTTTCCTCCTGTTACACCTTTCAAACCTTCTTACTCTCCGTTTCCGTTTCAGCGCTGAATGGCCTCATAGGCCCCAGTGCTTGGCCTTTGGTCCAGATTCTATATTCAGTTTAATTCACGAGGTGTAGTAATCTCTGCACCGAGCGCAGAATGATCTCGTGGAGCTATTTATCTTCCACGCGTAATTATTTCGCCAGGCTAGTAATCGCTAGTGGCGTCCATATTAAAATGACATCACCTTACGGCAGTATAGTATTTATATGCTCACTTTCTCAAGACATTCTTCTTTTTTAGGGAGGGGGTGTTGGGTGGTGTGTCTAAATTAACCCAGAGTGGGGTTATGGATGTACTGCAATTTAGTTTTAAAGCGGCTCTCTCTCTCTCTCTCTCTCTCTCTCTCTCTCTCTCTCTCTCTCTCTCTCTCTCTCTCTCTCTCTCTCTCTCTCTCTCTCTCTGGTTACCAAACTAGCCTGCGCAATTGTTGTAGCAAGGTATGCCAAAGTCGTCCTGTTCTCTCTCTTTCTCCTTTCTCTCTCTTTCACCCGATGAGCAAACCAGTGTCTGCATTAGTTACAGAATTTTCTATTGCATTTATTCATAATCATTTGCTGACATGGAATGCATCAACTCAAGATAAGTTATGCAATCTTAACTCCAGCCTCTTCTCGAATGAACTATGAAAAAATAAAATTAGATTAATATACTTTGTAAGCTTGACCCAATAGCGACATCTCGCCATAGGAAATAATATAGCCTATATATTATTTAAAAGAGTAGAGAGCATTTTCACCCACCCCGTAAAACCACATGCCTTCACCCTTCAGACAGGCCCTGTTTAGTTTTCTGAAAAGAAAACTATTTTTTCGGCTTTGTCTCTCCGTCCGCACTCAGATCTGAGGCTAGAGGGCTGCAAATTGGTGCAAATTGGTATGTTGATCATCCACCCTCCAATCATCCAACATACCAAATTGCAGCCCTCTAGCCTCAGTAGTTTTTGTTTTATTAAGGTTAAAGTAAGCCATAATTGTGCTTCTGGCAACGATATAGGATAGGCCATCACCTGGCCATGGTTAGTTTCATGGGTCGCGGCTCATACAGCATTATACCGAGACCACCAAAAGATAGATCTATTTTCGGTGGTCTTGATTATACGTTGTACAGAAAACTCGATTGCTTCGAGGAAACCTAGGCACATTTTTTACTTGTTTACATACTAATTACTTAATTGATCTCTATTTATGGTTATAGTATATTTGTGGCCTTGTTTGTCATTAATTCCGAGTTATCTTCTTCCATGTTTTATTATGTTACAAGGTTATGTTTTCGTCTGTTGTGAAATTTATTCATTGGAGGTTTTGCTCAGAAAAACAGTGTACGTCTGTGTTTTTTTCTCATGGTGCTTAAACTTTTTGTGTTTATTGAACTCTTTTATCAGTCGCATTTATTTACCTCGGCATTGGGATGGCGTTTGACAGTTGAACACCTGAACACAAATTAATAACTTGGCCACATATGCTGAAAACATTCGGTCATTTTTCCTCCTTTCGAATGTAAGTTACTAAGCTACAAAGATATTGAAATAATGCAGAAATCCTAATTTTTTGTTTGTTTACAAGTGTCGCCATATTTAGTCGAATGTGCTGCCATCTGTCTGTCATTTTCGCTTTTACTGCATACACCTTTCATCAATGACTAATGTTTTCTCAAACGTTTTCGTTATTCATCCACTATTAAGATTCCTTTTATATGTCGTCCGCTAGTTGATGTTACATACGTAAAAATTTAGCATCCTTGAATTTGTGGCTGGAGGAAGATTGTGTTTTGATGTACCTATAATTGCCATTTGTTCTTTGTGACGTAATTTTGATGAGGCTTCCCTTTCAAATTGCTCCAGTGTAGTGTCGATTGTTTATTTTTCTAGTGTATTTTCACGTATTTCGACATATTTTGACATTGATTTTTGGCGGAAATTAATTTTCACGAGTTGAGGAGGCTCACCCTAATTCGAAATCAATGGGAATCTAGCAAAATATCTTTATCAGATTAGTACAAAGCATACAACAATATGTCGGAGAAACGTACAATTCACTACAATGTTGTTTACCGCCCCTTTCTGTTCAGTTTCATTAAAAAAATTGTAGAGTATAATTTTAGTAGAGTTGAATAACATTTTTTGGGGGGAACTGTCTGTTTGTGCTGTACCATTAATTTGTAATAACTCCTGATGTTTGAGCTCATTGTTATGCTTCACACCTTAGTTTCTTGCAGTGAGACTAAATCAAGTGCAATTATCAGTCACCAGTATCATCATAATTATCATCATAACCATGCTGTTACTGATAATTGTAATTGTGATACTCCTACCGGTACTATTAATATTCTCAAGAACATTTTAAGTCATTATGAATGTTTAAAATTTCTGTCATTACGAGTATCATATTTTCTTCACGTATATGAAACAAAAACCTATCAATCATATTTTAGGGGCTACGGAGTACTGAAGAGAAGATACTCTTTGTATTCGTCTTTTTTATATATATATTTTCGAAATATCAAAACGGTAAACGGTACTGCTAACCTAACGGGATGGATCAAATTCTCACACTGACCTTGAGAGGCTCGTGGGGATGGTGGGAAACCCATAAGGCAGCTTATAAACAGGTTTATAGATTGAGTTTTCCATGATATGGGGTAACTTGTTTTTCACTCAAGATTTTCATATATGGAAGTGTTGTCTTTTAGCTTATTCATAATCCAAGAAAAATTAGTGGAATGTGGTACAAAACTAGGAATTTTTTTTTTTTGTCAAGATGCTGTTTCCCTTCCCTTGGCAATTTTTTTATGTTTTTTACTTTCAGTCAGGTAAGCCCATGCTTCTTTTTATTAATCTTTTATTATTTTACTTTTTTTTAATGCTTTACTTTTTCATAGAATTCCATGGGTCAACCAATCATACTTGTATCCTTTAATTTGAACCAGCTACCATTTCTTCTTCATCACAGCATCCATATATGGGGACATCCTGAGCATCACTCCCACAGGCTATATTCCAAGGTACATTGCCAGACATCACTATTCAGGCACTAACCTAGGATAGAAGAAAAAGGTTCCCCAATTCCCGTGCCTTTCCAGCCTCAAAAGAACTTTTTCCAGTTATTTTTGCAGAAATCATAGATCCAAGCCTCTTAATTTTAGAGTCAGAAGACTTCTGAGACACTGAACATTCCAGTTGATCCTAAATACTAGCAGACCCAGGAAAATTTCTTGGGGCGGACACCAATTTCATATTACACACCCACACACACACACACACACATATATATATATACTTCTTTAATCAATTTTATTTTTTCCCATTTTTGTATTTATTATTATCTAAATCTTCAATATTATTATTTTTCATTATTTTTTACGGGGGGCCATGTGCCCAGGTGCCCCACCCCCTGGATCCGCTAGTGATCCTAAATGCGCTTTTATATTCCCTTTGTTGCTTTCTTGGAAGTTAGCCGTTGTCAGATTTTATGGGTATTTAGTTGGCTAAAGAAGAATAAATCCTAAGAAGAAATAAGGTATTTGATTTTAGAGTAACATCAATGGCCCCTTCACAATTTCAGTCATGCTCAATAAAATTAGATCATTCATGGTTCTTATAATGGAACGTTAAATTCTAAAGATTCATGCAGTCTTTTTTTTTTTTTTTTTTATTCAGGATGAAGGCATCAAGTCTGTTAGCCTTGTCAGTGGTGATGCTGACCAGGGTGACAACAACATGGTCACAGCAGAGGAATAAGTCCCCGGAGTTCCTTCCTGGAGGAGACATGAACAGATTCTCCCTGAGGTAAAAAATTACTTCATTCCTGCCTATTGCAGTTATATTTATTTCTTCCTATTGTGTTACTAATCTCTTTGATAACTGTAGGTTAAAAAACAATTCGATAATAACATTAGAATGTTTTTGGCAAAATTAGAATGTTTTTGGCAAAAAGTCAGTCATTTTCCAGAGGATAAACTATAGCAGAAATTCCCTTTGTGAGACAAAATAGTCACCAGATACAATACCTATGGTTCCAAAGGGATAGTGAAAGTCAGCACGTGGGACCAGAAGGACACTCTAAAGCACTTCAGATCTATCAGGAAACTAAGTTGGAAGGTGCTGGCTAAACCAGTGTCTTTGACTCAACGCACTTCATAAATTGACATTTCCATCTAGTCAGCAATCTCCCCCTGCCAATTCTCTTTGTCATATGCCTTGGAATAATCTAGAGAGCAAGTAGATTCACTATCCCTCCTACATTACATACCACTGACTTATAGGTAACTACGAATTGGATTTTAAAGTAGGCTTTCTTCCTTTCTTTGAGTATATTACCCAAAGACTTAAAAAAGTCCAGTTGACTTGGTGGTTGTCAGTAGCCTGAGGAAATCACTTCAGTACTAATCAAGGAGGAAGGACAAAATT
This sequence comes from Macrobrachium rosenbergii, assembly GCF_040412425.1. Classification (NCBI taxonomy): domain Eukaryota; kingdom Metazoa; phylum Arthropoda; class Malacostraca; order Decapoda; family Palaemonidae; genus Macrobrachium; species Macrobrachium rosenbergii. The sequence goes on from NC_089784.1 coordinate 35,202,389, forward strand.
CGAGCAGACCTTTAGAAGTTTAACAAGCCAATACTATAAACACACATGGTGTCTGAAAATTCCACTTTTATCATTATGATTATTTGTACAATGTATTTATCTGTATTTTGTCATGTCCACCAGATATTAGTGAGGGGTACCTTTTGACTGGCACTCTGATAGATTATGTGAAAAGGTATGTTCCAGTTCTTCAGAAATAATTTAAGGTCTTATTTTACACACAGGGAAGATACTCCAGTTGGATCATCTGTATATACTCTCCAGGGAAAGGACCCTGAGGGAACCGACGTCTCTTTCACGGTGTCTGGCGACCACTTGAGTGTTGATAGGAACTCTGGAGTTGTTACTCTGGTTAAACCCCTGGATAGGGAAACTACTCCTATGATTGAAGTTATAATTACTATAACTGGTAGGTTAAATATGCCTATTCTTTGCACATGAGATGAGAACATATATGTCTGAACTTTTGTACAGTATTTTACTTCAGTGAATTCCCCCTCACATTTTATGTTTGCATTTCCATATACACAGTAATATTCATATTGTTTCACACTCTTATAAATTCTGTATCTTCCAGATGAACGTGTCTTTGCTAACGAACCAAACACTGTCCCCTTGAGACGTGAAATCCCCATCTTGGACGTCAACGACAACAGTCCAGAGTTTCACAACACTCCATACAGCTTTAGTGTCTTAGAATCTGCCTCACCAGGTGCAACTCTCTTTTCCCAGATGAGAATTACAGATGCTGATGGAGGTAGCAATGCAGAGGTTAGGTTAGAATGTGTGAAACAGGAGGTAAGACTTATAAATTATTTTTTATTTAATTCAGATTAAACTGAAGGTTAAATCAAGCACATCATTCAAGGAGCATTTACAGTCTTAACTTGGGAGCAGATCCATCCTTCCCTTGCTTTTTGTCATGAGAATTTGTTACTTTTGTAGTTCTCATTTTTAAGTAATTAGAAAGTAAAGCTATGTTTAACCAAAGAAACCACAAAAAACCTTTTGTTTCAGGATCTACTTTAATGTTAGCCTAAGACAATTTATTTTATGCTTCAGTACATAATGTTTAAATCATTAGCATTCTCATATGAAATGCTGTTACTAATCTCTTGTATCTTTTGTGGAGTAATCTCTCGAGGATATGGTGAATAGATCTTAAAAGTAAATCCATTTTTGTTTTAGACTCCTCGTGCTTGTGAAAAGTTTGAAATTCGTGAAGCACGTGTTGAGGAGGGTGAATATGTTGGAATTGTATCCTTGAAGCAACTCCTGGATTATGAAACGGAACGAAAGTATACCATGGTTGTAAGTTTTTCCTAACTTTTGTACTGAATGCCAGTGCTAGTCACTCTTTTTCAGAATGATTTTTCAGTCTTGTGATTTATACGTGTGGTGACATTCACTAAATTATAATCCGTAACAAACAAAATGGAATATTGATATGAATTTCTTTTCTAAAGGTAAGAGCCTCAGATGGAGGGACGGAAAAGAAGCTGAGCTCTACAGCAACCATAGCTATTGAAGTTAAAGATGTACAGGATCAGCCTCCCATATTCCTTAATGCTCCGTATAGTGCAACAGTTAGAGAAGCCAGTCCCCCTGTAAGTATTATGAGTTGTTTCCTATCATAAAGTCCTCTACAAAGTTCACAAAGCCCTACCTGTTTGTTTATATGTGTTCTAATTCAAGAGCTAGTCAAGTCAACCCAAGAGAGGAAAAAGTTCAGCCACGCTTAATGAGGAACCTTACAGTAGAACCCTGGTCCTCGACTGTATCAGAACTTGACATAATCGGACTTTGACGTGAAATGTTGAGTAAATTTTGCATTGGAGCCCGAACAAAGAACCAGAATCTGACCCAATAAACCACATGATTTTTGTAAACAAAGTGATTCGGTTAGTCAGCGCCAGTTGGTGTTGTTCCTATGGGGGCTGTTTAAACCTTGCTCAGCCTTGCTTCGAGTGTTGATATATTTTCTTAGTTTGTGTGGCTTTTTGTACTGTTTTTTGATAAACAGCATGGGTCCCAAGAAAGCCATTGCAGACAAGCAAAAAAGGAAAATGGTAAGAACCACAACCGAACTTAAAAAAGAGATTATTGAAAAGTATGAAAGTGGCATTCTTGTGACTGATTTAGTGTCTCAGTTTAATCTGCTGAGATCCACCATAAGTACATTTTTAAAGTATAAATAGGCAATAATAAGTGCCAGTGTTGCTAAGGGGGTTGCAAGCTTGACAAAACAGAGGCCTCCCATAATAGATGAAATAGAAAAATTGTTGTTAGTGTGGATAAATGAAAAACAGTTGGCTGGTGATGAGTGCTTCAGAGGCTATGATTTGCGCTAAGGCTTGTACCTTGCACGCTGATCTTATGAAAAACAAACCTGGATCAAGCAGTACTGAGCATGAGTTTATGGCTATTAGGGGATGGCTTGAAAGGTTTAAGAAGAGAAATGGCATTCATAGTGTTGTAAGGCAGGGGGAGGCAGCAAGTGCCAATGAAAAAGCTGCCAAAAAGTTTGTGAAAGAATTTCAGCAATTTGTTGATGAAAATGGCTTTATGCCAAATCAGATGTTTAATTTTGACCAGACAGGACTCTTTTGGAAGAAAGTGCCAAAGAGGACCTACATTACTAAAGAGGAAAGGAAATTGCCAGGCCACAAACCAAGGAAAGATAGCCTAATTTTGTTGTGTGCAGATGCTAGTGGTGATTTAAAAATAAAGCCTCTGTTGGTCTACCACTCCAAAACCCCTAGAATTTTTAAGAAACATAAAGTTATCAAGAGTAAGTTAAATGCCATGTGGAATCTTCAGAAATCAAAGATATGCTTCTTCATTGGGAGATATTCCAAGAGTTTTGTAAAAAAATCATCATGATAAGGAACTGGTTAACCGTGCTATTAATTATGTTGTTGATAACTTTAGTTAGCCCTTATAGAAAACAGTTGAAGAAACACCAACAGCAGACCATATTAGAAAGATTTTTTTAGAGAAGAAAGCCAGCCAGGTCCCAGTGAAAAAAGGCAAAGAAGGGAAAAAACTCCTAAAAAGCAGCTAGCACATCCATATCCACAGATACAGATCCTCCTCAGCGTCAAGGTATGGGTTCATACTGTAGTTGTTAAAAACTTTTTAATGTTGTGTTTCCTATTTAAATTATGTTATTGAACTCTGAACTTATTTAATTGTACTTTCTGTGTAATGTTTTGTATAAAAAGGCAAGGTTAGGGTAATAACTTGATGGTCGAGAACGGATTACAGTAATCCATTTTCATTTATTTCCTATGGGAAAAATTGATTCAGATCTTGACTGCAACGCATCTTGACGCTCCTTCTAGAACAGATTAGCGTTGAGGTCTGGAGTTCTACGTACTTTATTTCTGTCTTTCTCCTTAGGTTACTTCATACTTGTAGGCATAAAGTCTTCTACAAAGTTTACAAAGCCATTCTTGTTTTTTATGTTTATGCAGTTCAAGAGAGCTTGACAGACCCACCCCAAAAGAGGAAAAAGTTCAGCCACACTCAGTGAGGAACCATGTACTTTATTTCTGTCTTTCTCCTTAGGTCACTCCAGAGTTGTAGTTATAAAGTCGTTTACAAAAAGCCATTCCTGTTTTTCAATTTTATTGTACAGTAGTTCAAAAGAGCTAGTCAGGTCCTCCCTAAGGGAATTCAGCCACACCCAATGATGAACCTGTTCTGTAATTCTGTTTTTCTCCTTAGGGCACACCAGTGTTGGAAGTCCATGCAAGAGATGGTGACCTGGGAGAACCTCGTCCCTTGACCCTCACTTTAGAAGGCGATGACTCTGGATACTTCACCTTATCAAATATAAAAGCTCAGCCGGATGGATCTTTAACTGCTAAGCTGTCCACCTCTGAAGTAACTTTGGATAGAGAAGACCCTCTGATTCTTGACAATGGAGGCCTTTATACCTTCAGTGTTAGGGTATGTTGTTTATTATTGTTAGTCGCAATGATTGTGTTGCCAGTTTTAGTAATCATAAATCAGTCAATTAGTCGCAATGATTTTTAGTACAGTAACTGGTTATGCTTTGGAAACTTAAACTTTATGTCATATAATATTTTTTATAGATTGTTGAGGAAGCTCAAAATTATATGCCTTACAAATTAACTAATATTTCCCTTCTTTATATTCAGGCTCAGGAGAAGGGAGGTCAAGCAACTGTTTCTCAAGTAACTGTTGTAGTGACTGATGTTGATGACCAACGACCAGTCTTCAGTGAGAATGAGATTCACGTCACTGTTCCAGAGGATATTGGTGAATATGATGTCTTGTTTTGGTTAAATGATTTTATTTACTTATTTTTAAATGTATGAAAAAATAATTTATGTCAGTTTGAATATTTGCTAGTGATGGCAGACTCAAGAAGATAATGTACTGAATGTAGTGATTGTAGTAGTTGAGATGTAATTTCATTTCTTGATATTTATCTTCCCTAAATGATAATTGAATTGACTTTTTGTTTGATAACGTTAATATTTAGCTACACCCCACTTCGTATTTTAAGTGACCTGTGTATAAGTTCAGGTAATAATTCATGACACAAGCTTTGTTGACTAGGTAAATCATTTGTTTGTATTTTATTTTTTGATTTACAGCAAATGGGACACCCTTACCAGGCCTGAATCTAGTTGTAAGTGATGGGGATGTGGGAGAAAATGCCCGTTTTTCCCTTGAAATAGAAGATATATTTGGCTCGAAAGGTGTGTTCTCCATATTCCCTGAGACAGCTGTTGGGAGAACTCCAGTTATCATCAAAGTGGCTGATTCTTCAAGACTTGATTTTGAAAATCCTGATAATTCAAAGTTTCTCTTTAAAGGTTAGTGACCTTGCTTATGTATCCAGTACACTGTTCAAATGAAAAATATAAATTTTTGCACGTACAATCCATGGCCTTACATAGACTTATGCTCTAGTTCAGTAAAGGAAAAAAAGAATTCATCTCACCAAGTGGTGCTAGACACCCCTGTAGCAAGATTGGTAAGTCTGTGTTCCCTCTACTGATTCCTTCAGTATATAGATGTGTGTGCCCATTGTAATGACATGAATGAGACATTGCTTTTAGCAAGCTAAATTCCTGAATAAGGAGAGCTCATATAGTAAGCCAACCATTTTTGAAAAGCTCAGTGTTCCTCCTCTAGGTTGAGGTTATCCAGTGGTCTTTAAGTGTCTGTTCTTTTGGGGTTAGATGTTAAAAGTGCTGTCTTTATCATTATTTCCAAGATGACAGTCTGCTGGCCAGAATTGGGGATTTGTTTTCATTATGACATTGAAAATAACTGTGCAGAGAGAGAATACCCTGAAGTAGGTAAAAATGAGGGTTCTTATCTAATCCTGAGGAATCAAGAATCAGAAATTTCAAGGTCAGCATCCAAGGAAGTGAAGGCTGTCTAATTAGGACCATCACGGGTTGAAGCGCCTTGAAGAGGTCAAGACAAAGGCTGAAAACTTAGAGATTCACTTTAAAGGTAAATCAAAGATTAATGGGAAGATCTTGGTACAGGCTTCAGTGAGTAGGCTAACTGTCTTGATGTTTGATAAAAGCCAAGAAATGTGCTTGAGATTAGGTCCTGAAGATGCTGTCTCCATTCTAATGGAAATTGTAAGAATGAAAAAAGTTTGGTTATGCAGTCATAATTTTGAAGCATAAGGCTTTGTAAGGTTTGTTTGACATATCTTGAAATTCAAGATGAAAAATTTTAGCCGAGTACTGTATGTTTTCTTTCAAGGTTGCCATTCCAATTCGATGTACTGTACTGTACTGTACTGTGAACTAACTACTGTAATCTTTGGTACTTTTTCTTTTAGTGATTGCCAGTGAAGGAGGAGTTCCAGTGTCTGCTGCCATTATCAATGTAACAATTGCTGATGCTAATGACAATTCGCCAGTGTTTGAACAGCCTTCCTACAGGTACTGCAGTGTCATGTGATAAAGCGTAGCAATTTTATAGCAGTTTTCACTTCTTGGCATAATTTTCCTTTATTATGAAAGGAGCTACATGATTTTAATGTTTAAATAATTTTATTTTATGGACCTTTTTCATAACTAATAAACTTGGCGTTAGAATTCAGTTTAAGGAGCAAAAAATTTAGTCCTGTTCTATTGGTTTTACTGTGGATTTGTGTTTATATAGCCGTCAGTATCTAAAAGTATGGCTACTTTGTTAGAGTTATATTCATTTACAGTACAGTGAATAATTAACAATAGAAATATGGTCCTTCATTGTTAACTTTCCTCTTGGATCTAGATTTGAATATTTTTTTTACTTATGTTTCTATACAGGTATTCTGTAAGTGAAAGTGTGAACAGGGGCTTCCTCATTAACACCCTTCGTGCTAATGATTCGGATTCTGGAGCCTTTGGAGAACTGAAGTAAGTAAATGTTATACTGCGATTTCATCTTGACTAAATCTCACAGTATTGTAAAAATTTGCTTAGTGAACTTTTACAGCAAGTGTCACCATATAAATTTGTTATATTGAATAGATTTGTTAACTTTAATATTGTTTAATAAAAATGCTTGAACTTTGGAAAGTTATGTTAAGTTAGTTATGGAAAACTTAGATCCAGTCACCTGAAAATGTCTTACTATGTTTATTTAAGGTATACCATCAAAGGATTTGGTGCTGAGAAGTTCCGTGTGGACGAAAATACTGGAGAGATTTTTGTTGCCAACTGTGGTCAGGAATTTTGTCTGGACTATGAACGCCAAAAGACATACTCCTTGACGTATTCTGCCACCGATGGTGGTGGTAAGATCACATCTGTTAATATTTTCATAGATATAATTGATGAGAATGACAATGCCCCCCAGTTCTCTCGACGTGAATACAGAAGAACTGTAGATGAAGGTGCAGCTGTGTTTGACCCACCTCTGTTCATAAAGGTAAGGGCTATAGAAGAATGTACTGGATATGCAATGTTTTTATATATATCTTCAGACATTTCTTTCCTTTTCCTCAGGACACTTGGGTCCTTTCATGCTCAACAGTTCCACCATACATTTCCCACCTTGGCTTCCATAGATGTGCCTTCCCAGTCCTATGCTCACACCATGCCATCTATCTGGTTTCTTGCATTTTGGGATTCATCCCTTCCCTCCTCCTACCATCATTCATTATACTTACCCCCTATTACATGTGTGAACCATTCACTTCCATTTTTTCACCATCCATAATAATACTTATGGCTCCATCTTCTTGGTTTCCATTTACCCTCATAACCTTAATTTGTTCACATTTACTCTCAGCTTTCTCCTCTTGCATGCACTTTCAAACTTTTACTATTTTCTATAGTTTCTTTTTACTGTCACCAATCAGCAGTGTGTCATCAACAAACATCAGTCATCCCACATTCCGCTCACTACTGATTTTTTATCTTGCTACTTTGTACCTGTACATACACTGTCCTTCCTCTTGACTTGTCAGATCACTCCATCCAGAAAGAGGTTAAGTAGCCATGAAAATATAACACACTTGTCTTAGACCAACTTTAATGCCAAACCAGTCACTGTCCTATGTATATATGATTATACAGACACCTTGCTTCCTTAATTGCTTGCAACAGGACATCTTTTATACCACATAGTGTATTCTCAACATTCTCCACATTTCCTCACTGTCATTGCTATCATAAGCTTGTTCTAGGTCCACATACCTTTTTCCATGTTTAAAACTGCCCTTTCCTTCTGTCTGCCTTTTGTGTTACTTTCTCAATCAAATTTCTTCCTTACATTTTTCCTTGTGTACTAAGTAATGTTAGGTCCTTAGATAATTACTGTCGCCTCTGTTTTGCCATCATACATTCATCTACCAATTCTGTAGGAATGTTTCCTTAATCCAGATGTACCTTACAAAACCTTATTCCTCAGGCAACAGATGATGATGGAGACACTCAGGGTGGTGGGAAGGTGTTTTACTCTCTGCAAGATGGAAATACACCTGATGAAGCTTTCTTCATTGAACCTGTTAGTGGTGAAATAACCATACAGCGACCTCTGAGTTACATCGATACTCCTACATCTACATATACCCTTACTATTCGTGCTTCAGATGCAGGTGAGTAGGAAATTTTGACATCCTGAGAAATTTTCATGTCATATAGTCCTGTAAAGCTCTCTTTGTCATATTGTAACCTATTGAAAAAGTTTCTAGATGTATACAGGCTTTTCTAAAGAAAAAGAACCTGTGTATACAAGGCCAGCCAGTGTAAGAGCAACAACATTGAAGAGAAATTTTCTTGACAATAGTTTCCACATACTGTACTTGGAGTAAATTACAATATCACTGTTGTCCGTATTTATTGTAGTCTTTTACAGAATTCAGTGTTTTGTTAAGTTAGTTATGTGAAATCAGCCGTCAGTGCTGTATTATAGATATCTTACCATTTCTTTGAACTTTCTCCATTAGATGTTTAGCAAATTTTAGAGTCCCTACTTACTTCTATAATTCTTCATGTAGGTGAACCAAGGAGATACAGTGATGTGAGGGTGTTCATCACTGTTGGAAGGGACACAAACAGACCTCCAAGATTCAAGCAGCGAGAATACCAGGCAACTTTAAGAGAAGATGCTGAATCAGGTAAGTGTTTCCCTATCGAAATGACTTTTGAGAATGTTAATATTGGGGATTCAACATATGGAAGTTATCCTTCTTTTGAAATGCATAATTTCTTTGATAAAGTTGTAACTGAAACCATATTTGTTCTCCCTTGTGTTGTCCTTATTTATGAAATTTTAAAGAGTGGTCAGATGATATGAAGAAGAATTATCACACATTGTTGTTTCAAGAATTCTTTACAAATCCTTTAAGTCATTTGGAAGTATGCATTTTCCCTGTCAATATACTTTCTTATTTTAATTCTAGTAAAGAATTTTAAAGTTTTATAGCCCTTTTCCCATAAATATTCAAACCCGTCTCTTTTATAATCAGGTGCCTCTGTCTTATGATGATGTAGTGAATTCTTATAGTGATGCTAGTTATTCCCTAAGGCTTTGTGTTTCATGTTTGATGAGCACCATAATACTGAATGGCATCATAATTTTGCATTTATCCTTTTTCCATCTTAATTTTCTTTAAATCTTCAGGCACAAATGTTGTTGAAGTATCAGCTAATGACCCTGATGGTCCCAACGAAGCTGTTACTTATATGCTGACAGCAGGGGCTAGGGACAATTTTGTTATGAATAGCACATCAGGAGAAATTACAGTAGCTGAAGGAGCTAGTCTGGACCGTGATGTAACACCAAAGTATCAAGTTAGTGATCCTTGCTGTATTAAATTTCTTAGTGTTTAGGATATAATTTTTTCAAATTGTTTTATAACAAGTACAAACCACAAATTGATGCATGATGTACAATAATAATTATCTCAGCTATGAATAGAGCCAGTATCAAAGAACTGTAGTTGAAATTTAACTGCACAGTTGGGGTACTGTTTAGTAACTTGTGAGCCTTAGTAAATTCTTTAAGTCCAGGTGTCTTCCTTTCTTCCAATCTGATAGCTCTTCAGCTTGCTCACCTAGACCTTATGAAAAGGTCATTCTATTTAGCTTGCATTATCCAGCAAATTCTTCATGCAAAATTTCCAGTGCTTTTGATTCTCTTATGTACCATTCTTTAATCCTATGCTTTCCCTACTATCTTTAGCTTATAAGGTCCATAGCTTCTTGCATCCTTGAAAAACGATGAAGCCTCTGACCCAGGTGATATTCCTGCAAAGTTCCTTAAAAAAATTGCAGAGGAACTTGCTCATGTTTTGGTGTCTTTTGTCAGTTAACATTAATATGGACACTTCTCTTTCCACTGGGAAACATGCATGTGTTCATTGTGCCATGTTACATTAGCTTTTTTCAAAATAGCAGTATTTACCTGTCAATTTTGGGTTATTAGGTGATACATTAACATTATCTTTTCTTTCAACTTACCTTTTTTCTTTCCACAGTTGATTGTTGCAGCAATAGACAGTGGCCATCAAACACGACAGACTTCAACAACTACTGTAACTGTAGATATAGAAGATGTTAATAATAAGCCTCCTAAATTTAATCAGGTGAGTTTGTAATGATAATTCTTTAAAGTGTACTGGAGTTGTTTGCTAAATTTCCTGATGTCCATTTAGACTAGAATGGTACAAATCTGCAGTATCTTTGCCTTAGTGGTAAATAAGTATAACATAAATAGGAGGAAAATTACTCTGTTGATAAAACTCTTATTTTACTGGAATGACCTATACCCTAATCTTCCTACACCTTTCCAAGGCAGCTGTTGTATCTGTTATCTCACAAGTAAGGGGACCCATTATAATTGGAATACCAACCTGAGAGCAAAACGCAGTGTGTCTTTCATCTTCTGGTAAATCAATTTTTGTCAAAGACATCCCCATCTTAGACAGTATATAAGAAAAATAAGCAACTTTTATTTATAGAACAAGGGTTATTATGAATATTTTAAAAAATTGCATATTTTGATGAATGAATCTAGCCAAAGAGAGTAGTGTAATGTTTATGTTACTGTAGAAAGTATGGTGCTAAAACTAAAAATTCTTTACTAGTATTTTTAAAGACCATATTGAGTTACTGTTTAAACTTTTAAGACACTAATGCTAAAATTGGTACTTTACTAGTATTTTGAATGACCAAATTCATATTGTTATATTCATTATTGTTTACAGGAATCTTATGTGAGGTATGTTAGTGAACGTCTGCCTGTTGGGGAGACTGTTTTAACTGTGACTGCCAGTGATCCGGACCTCGGTGCTGACTTGGTTTATGAAATTACCCAACCAGTAATGGCCAGGGATAAAACAGGAGTCACTCTTGTACCTTCATCTCCTTACAATTATCTGGAAGTCTTTAGGTAAGTTATTGTTAAGTACTGTACATATAACTTTTTCTCTTTGTTTCTTGGAAGTTAAAGGTCATTACCACCTGCCACCTTGATAACTTCTCACTACAGATGTGTTGACAAATTATTATTTTTATATTTCTCTTTTTATAAAAATTATGAAAATTAGAGCCATAGTAATATATATTTGAAGAATATTTTCCACTATTGTTATTTGTTTTATTCCTGTAATTTTCAAAGCTGTGACCAATCATCCATGATATTACATTTGCTGAAACACAGTACTGTGCTAATGTTGTCATGTTATTTTATATATTTTCTGTAAAAATTCATTAGGAATGCTTTGTGTCCTTACAGTGTAAATGAGACTACAGGAGAACTCAAGGTGTCAGGGTCTTTGGATCATAATGCAGCTGCTGTCATCATCTTGACTATAACCGTCTCGGATCGGAATGCTACAGAAGATTTTCCTGATCAGAATGACACAGGTAACAAAAATTTGACTGTAAAAAATACAAATTTGTTTCCTTAATACAAGCCATTTATTTGCTAGAGCCTATTATAGTATCTTGACTCTCTAGGATGACAAAGAATTTACCAAAAGGACAACCTTGCGCTGCCAGGGAATGAAAGATGCCTTGCAAGTCAAGTATAGCTCCCATTCTCTAACCCACCTTGCAGTCTGAAACTTCAATCTTGAATTAATGTTGACTTTTCTTTTATAACTGTTAAGGACTACAGGCAGTCCCCGGTTTACGGCAGGGGTTACGCCCCTGGAGGCCGAAAATCGCTGTAACCCGAAGCATCATAATTATAAAGGGAATAAATAGCACTTACAGCGCTGTTAAAGGCGTTGTATGCACCGTTACGGTGCCATAAGTGCCATAAGTCTGGGTTATGGCACTGTAAATCCACTTACGGCACCGAAAAATTGGGGTTGACGGTGCCGTGAGGAAGTGCCTTAAGTCTGGAAGGACACATCCCGAGCCTGACGTAACCCGTGGACTGCCTTTATTACAGTTCTCAGTCAAGCTTCCTAGTTGACTTACTCATCATTTTTGCTAATGGTGATTCAGCATTATGAGACATGTCACAAGTTTCTTAAGGTATTACTTTTCCATCACTGAGTCTAGCCTCAGGTCAGGATAGGGTTGGTCTTTTTGTTATCATTTACCCTGTCGTGTACTGGCCTGAAATATTTTCATATGAAAGATAATGTTGTTCTTTTGTGATCTGTTAACTTACTATGATTCTGTATTTAGTTACTTCTTCGAGGAGGTTAATACTTCCACTCATGATGCACTGTAAGTGGTACTAATGGTTCTTTGTAATGCCCCTTCAGTCCTTGTTGTTATTTAATCTTCCTTTTACTTTACATAAATTCCCTTTGGTCTCTTCTAGCATCGCTGTCTAACTTCTTGAGCTTTGCCTTGCTCAATTTTCAAATCTCATTTAAGATCAGATACTATAAGCTTATAATAATCTAATAGGTATTATTTGTCCTGTGTTATATTTTATGTATACTGCATTGAATTTTAAATTTTAAATAGTAATTTAGCTAAAGAACAGAAAAACTTAGGTTCAAGAAAGCTCCTTTTTAAATATTCAAGAATTAAAAATCTCTATTTACTTTATGATCTTTTTCAGCTGAGGTAACAATTTATATTCAAGCATTTAGTGACCAAAATCCCATATTTGCTCCACCCTGGACCCCTGCAAGGCCGCAGCTAGAGGTCATAGTTAAAGAAGAGCAGGAGCCTGGAACTGTTGTATTTTCTGTCACGGCTAAGGATCCTGTTTCAGGTGAGATATACCCAGCTACTATGAATGTGTATTTAAGGATAATTTCAGTACTGTATAGGTTTGGCAGTGAATTTTGAATTAAGGAACATTCTTAATCTTAATCACTTTGATTCCTAATAGATAGGTTTTCCTATTAATGTGAATGATGTTTAAACTTGATGGTTTTATAAATTACCATATTGCAGGTCAGCCTGTAAGACGATATGAGAAGGTTCCAGGGTCTGACCCTGATGGTATGTTCACTGTAGCAGCCATAACAGGACAAGTGTCACTTAATTCAAGATTAGATTATGAAGCATCTCAGACTAAGGTTCGTAAAGGTTTCTGTGAGCCACGCTTACTTTGATTATAACATTTCTCAAGATGTAAATGATCAAATGTATTAAACTGGCTATGGCCTTGATATGTTATTACAATTTTTCAGAAAACCTCACTGCAAGTATTAGCCATCGCTGGTGAACGTTCAAGTGAGGCCTTTGTTACCGTGAACATCGAGGATGTAAATGATAATAGCCCAATATTTACTGAGAATGTAAGTATTTGATGAAAAATATGACCATCTATACTGTAATGCCCTAGTTATATCACAGCTGTGTGAAAGTGCAGTATGGTTACCTGTTATTTTGCAAATAGCAGTAGGCTAAATGTTTCCTTTTGATGACATACTTTCCTTCCTTTAAAAAAAAAAAATAACAGATTTTGAAGGAGGTTGGCCCTGAAAATTGATATATGGAAAAGTGCATTAATACTGATTATAGACACTGCAATTACTTTCTGTATGTAATTGCATGTTGTAAATTTGTTTTTCATGGTATTAAGCTTGTTTTCAAGTCAGGCATGTATTGCTTGCCAAACAAAGAGTGCCTTTTGCTAATTTAGAATTAGAATTTGGACCTTGCCTGTCAACAAAAGAGGGTTTTAAGTGTAATTGTTTGTCTAATAATTTTTGGAAATTTCATGGTTATGTATATTGGAAAACTGTAACCCAAAAATTATATTGATATAAAATTTAAGTGGTATACTCTTAGATGTATATGCTCTTCTTATACTCTATTTACTTGATAATTTTCTTTTGTCAATGAGAGTTTTCTTTGATTATTGTTAATCCTTATAGGAGTACCATACCCGTCTAGCTGAAGACGCTCGTTGGCCGAAGTCAGTGTTAACTGTAACAGCAACAGATCCTGATACAAAGGAACACGGTGAAGTCTACTATACTCTGGGTGGTGAGGGAGCGTTGCTATTTGTCATCAATAAAACAACAGGAGAGGTTAGTGATTGTGAATATCCTATCTCTCAAATAGGTATTCATTAGTTTAATCAAACCTCTCCCCTCCAAACAAAGCTCTTCGAGGCTTGGTCTAGAAGATTAAGTTTTATTCAAATTTATGGCCTGGAGATAAGGATAATTTCCAAAATGGACAACAATAAAGAAAGGACAAAAGGATTTTTTCACTTTTGAGGTGAATGGTGTGAGATATTAAATTTTGAGTATATTGTACTGTATTTATATACAATACATATTTGGAAAGTGAAACGCTTGATAAGTTGGTTTTGAAAGTTAAAAGAATGATCGTATATGGCTAGAGAGAGGGAAGAGAAGCAGAAAATATTTTGGAATAACTCTTCAAAAGTTTTGAGTTTGCTTTTTCACATTTCTGAAAAGGATGAAAAAATAACTTCTTATTTTAGATTCAAGTTGCACGAGGTGCCCAACTGGATAGAGAGACAACACCTACTATAACTCTGGAGGTGACTGCCCATGATACTCCCATTGGGGGCATTAACCAGCGTAAAACTACTGTCATAGTAAGTGTCGGAAGTTTGTTTGATTCTTGTAATAATTTGGAACGTCCAGTTTAACTTCACCGTGAATGTTATGAGATAATGTCACTGAAAAGTTGTTACATTATTACATAAATGTATGTTCTAATTTAATACCCTTCCCTTAGGTTGAAATAGAACTGACAGATGTGAATGATGAATCTCCTCTTTGGAGTGAATCTTCGTACACAGCTGTGGTTGCAGAAAACACAGCAGTTGGTAGTCCTGTCATGAATGTCCTAGCTACTGACCCGGATCTTGGCATCAATGGGGTTGTTAGGTACCAGTTACCCGAACCACAAGGAGAGGTTGATGGTAAGTTAGAGGAACAGTTTACAACCTTTGATAAATAGTTATTTACAAAATTGATAATCTTGCTTGTAAATCCTAATAAAAAAATATGAGAATTATTAATTATTAAATCATGACAAATACAGATTTTATCCTCATGTAGTTTGACTTAAGATTTACATTCTCAATTTATTACAAGTAGCATTAAGTCCTGAATAACCCATATACAGTACATTCCAGTGTTTGGCTTAAGGTCTAAACCTCATAATCAGTCTATCAGTCAATTACAAGAAGAGAAGACATCGAGAACATTACTGTTATAGTTTGATTAAAAGTATCAAGTCTAACATAATCTTAATTCATAATGCATTTGAAGGACAAACCAAAATCATACAAGACTTTATAAAATTTCAGTTCACCAACAAAGATTTTCCAGTACAGTATATGTAAGGTTAAAATAATTTAAAATTTATTTTAAGATTTATTTCTGAGCATAGTTTTTTTACAAATAAAACCAAAATGATATTAGTTGTTTCTGTGTTAGTATAGCAAAATGTTTTTAAAATTGCCATTTGTTCTGACACCAATATGAACCTACGCTTTCACATACGGAGTAAGCAATCTGTGCTTATCTAGCTTTGGTTATTCTTAAATTGTCTCTGAAAAAACAAAATCCTAACACTACTGGGGTCACGTGGTGTTACCTGACCTGTCCTACATCAGTCATTGTTTTCGCAGCTGTACTAGTGTTCACACATTTCCGAGTTGTCTCTTTTTGTTTTTTTGCATTCATACTGTTTTCTCTAGTCTTTGTGATTGGGAGTACGTACTCCCCATGCCTAGTGATTGTCTGACCCTGTTTGCTGCATCTAGTGTTGCTATTTCAAGTCTGTAGTTAATATTGCTGTTTCTGTGCTTTGTGCATTGGTTTTTGTCCTGGAGATGCTGGTATACTACTCAGACACATCCTGAAGGGGCTGGAGTGCCCATCTGAATGGCACATGCATTTCAGGGAAGTGGGATGAGCAGCAACGCCAATATCACATCATCGTCTTGGAGATGTGAGCCGTCTGGCTGGCACTCCAACACTTCCAAGATCTCCTCCAGAGAAGACCATGGTCGTCATTAGCAACAACATCTCGGTGGTCATATACTTAAACAAGTATGGAAGCACGATGTTCCCTGGCTTGAACAGCTTACCTGTAGAAATGCATGAATGGTCAGAAACCTAGGGTTTGATGCTGACAGCCAGGTATATTCCTGGAAAAAGAACATCGTGGCGGACCAACTAAGCAGGGCAGTTCAGGTAGTGGGAATGGAATGGTCATTAAAACGGGGTGTAGTGGATAGGTTGCTCAAGTTGTGGGTGGGCCCCACATTGGATCTGTTTGCAACAGCAAGGAACAGCAAGTTGCCCCTGTATTGTTCACTGGTATCTGACGAAAGAGCTGTCCTGCAAGACATCTTCTAGCATCCATGGGACAACCTGTATGCCTTCCCCCTGTTTAGCCAATATTGGAAGGTCATCAACGGGCTGTTCGTGTCAAGGTCTGAGGATGACTTTTGTAGCTCCAAAGTGGCCCCAAGCGGAATGGTACGTAGACCTCCTCCACTTCCTAGCAGACATCCCAAGGCATCTTCCCCCCACCCCCACCTTGCTGAAGCAAGAGAACAATGGCCGGTTTCATTGGGCAGTGGCCTCCCTCCAGCTTCACGGGTGGAGGCTATCCAGCAACTTCTTAGAAAGAAAGGTTTTTCAGGAGAAGTTGCTGCAGTCTTTGACAGCCCCCTCAGGCCCTATTCCCTCAGTCTGTACCAGGGAAAATGGAAAGTCTTCCGGAGGAGCACCTTCTCAGTGTTAGCAATTAAAGGCTATAGGTCTGTCCTCACCCATGTATTCAAACCTAGAGGCATAGACCTGTCAGCATCATGGAAGCTCTTGGACATGATTAGAAACTTTTGAAAAGAGTTGTTCTCCTTGAGAACTGAAACCCCCAGAATAGAGCATCACCAAGGTCCTGGCTTCCTTGAGGAAAATGTCCTATGAACTGCTCAGAAGGGTGTCAGACCGGGACTTGACCCTGAAAGTAGTTTTCCTGTTGGCACTGGCATCAATGAAGAAGTGGGTGAACTTCACGCCCTCTTATACAATATGACCTACACCCATGGATGGATGTCGATGGGCTTCACCTTCCTCCCAGAGTTTGTGGCGAAGACCCAGAACTCCTCCACACATGACCCAAGGTTCGCTGGTTTTTTCTATTCCCTCAGTAAAGGACTTCGTAGGGGACTAACAAGACGAAATCATGCTATGCCGAGTCAGAGCCCTTAAACGCACAGCCCCCCACAGACGAGTCTGTTGCAGACTTTTCTTAAGTAGGGGTCGAGAGAAAAGGGAGATATAAAGAAACACTTTCTCCTTTTGGCTGAGATAGGTAATTGGGAGGGCATACCATTTGGACTGTAACATAGACCTGGGCCCTGCCAGAGTCAGGGCTCAAGACATCAGAGGAATAGGACTGTCTTTGGCATTTAAGAACTACCCTTGGTAGGTCAGGTCCTCCGGGGCCGGGGTCTGGAAGAGGCAGACAATATTCACCTCTGTCTACCTCAAGGATATAGCACACAAGTCCTTAGATACCATCACTGCTTATGGGAGTTCCGTTGGGAGGGGAAGACGCTGTCAGCTGCATCATTAGGAAAAGTGAGTACGGTACATCAGCTTACACCTCTGCATGCCTTTGGGGGTATCGAGAGGTAACGCCTCTACGGTTTGTTTATGTGTCGGAACAAATACGAAATTAAAAAGAAATTTGTATTTTTCCTAACATATGAACCTATGCTTTCATATAGGGAAGGTTACCCTCTTCATACTGCCCCATGTAGTTTTAATTCTCACTCCCACTAGGAAGTTGAGCAGAGCTGTGTATGGGGTGTCTCACACAATGGCCGATGTATGTCGGATCAGGTCACACCGCATGAACCAGGTAGCATTAGGATTTTGTTTTTTCAGAGATGTTTCAAGAACAACTGAGGCTAGGTAAGCACGGATTGTTCCACATATGAAAGTGTAGGTTTGTATGTTAAGAAAAATACAAATTCCTTGTTAATTTGGTATTTTGTTAAAAAAACTGTGTATGTATGTACTGTATAATTTTAGGTATAATTTTTTATTAAACTGCATCACCATGATATTCACTTATTAAATTCTGTTTTCTCTCAATCCTTAGGACTCTTCTCCTTAGACCCTGAGAGTGGTGTATTGTCTGTACTGGCTCCTCTCAATGGTAAAGGAAGAACCGAACACTATGAATTAACAGTTCGGGCAATTGACCAAGGCACTCCTCAACAGTACTCAGAAGCTACAGTTAGATTGCTTATTGGAGATGTCTCTACCAACGATGGTGTGCCAACTTTCATAAGCCCTGCGCCAAATGAAGGTGCCAGTGTTATGGAGGTAATTTTGAAGTTGCACAGGTTAATGGGTTTTTTGACTCTTCCTTTTTATCAGAAAATATTTTGTATTATTGAGATGCTGCAGTGTTATAATGTTTTCAAACAAATTTTAAAACTATTACTGTACCAGAGGGGTTGTTTCCAGTGAATATACAGTAGATATACAGTGATTTATTTAGGAAGTAAGCAATTATATTTCCAGTGTAATTCCTTGGTCCCAAGTGAGAAAAAGGTCAGGTGCTCCATTGGTAAGCTTTAATTTTCAGTCATCGTTATTTATCCTCAGTGAAACTTTTTGGTATTTCTTTATTCCACTTTCTTTGCGAACATTTCCTTGCAGGTCATGGTAGACATATGCAGTATACTGTACTCTGTATTTTTGGGCCGTTTTCCTCTCATGGATGTCATATCTTGGAAGTAGTCATGCTATGAGTGGTCTACTCTACTTGTGCTGATGATTTCTCTCTTCACATGTAAAACTTAGACTCTTCAGGGATTATGTTAACTTTATGAGTAATGCAGTAATACAGACTGACTTAATAGTACAGATGCTCCTCGACTTACGAATGAGTTACTTTGAAAACGACTGTTCGTATCTTGAATTTGTTCGTAAGTTCAACTTCATATATGCAAAGTCAACACATACAATACTATTCGTTTTTTCATACTGCAACACAGTACTAGTACTGAACTGTATTTTATAGAGTATTTTATTAATACAAATGATATATAAAACCTAAATACTATACAGTAAATACTATACTAAATTATGATGATAATAGTACAACTTCAAGAACACTTTACTATTATAAATGATATATAAAACCTAAATACATTACTGTACATGTATATGTAAGTACATGTACTGTACTATATTGTGATGATGATAATACAATTTATAGAGCACTTTACTACAACGAATGATACATAAAAACTTAATACTGTACATTAAGCAAATTATGGTAATAATACAGTAAAGTACAGTTGTTTGTCGTACCTTTGAAAGTGGTGTCGTAGGTTTAATGTGATGGATGATGAGAGGAGGAGGAGTGGTGTGGAATTACAGGGGTGGCAGGTCATCAATGTCAATGATTTCTTCAGGAAGGCTTTTTTCGGCATCACTTTCTTTTGCATCACTTTTTTTCAGGATGGATTGCTTCGGCAAGGATTTCTTTGGCATCACTTTCTTCTTCAACTGGGGAAGCTCTTGAGGTTAAAGACACTGGTTTGAAGAATTTGTCCAAGGAAGTTTGCATTGCTTTTCTTCTCTTTTCATCGTATATGATACGATAACACTGGATAGCATGGTTGGTGGTTTTTGCTACTTTTGAGAATCTCAACATTTGGGTCCTGATTCTCAAAATTAGTCAAAGCTTTTTATATAAGAGAAAACCCCTTGGCCATCAATTCTGTTTCAGACTTCTTTAAAGGAACAAGTCCTTCATCTTCTTCATGTTCTTCTGCTCAGTGCATTCTTCATATTCTTCTGTTCTGTGCATTTCTTCCAGTTCCATTACATCCTTATTCGTCAGCTCCTCTGAATGACTCAAACAGTTCTTCAAAGTCATCTTCCCCTAAGTCAAGTTGTAACTTTTCACTTATGGCAACAAGACTGTCAGTGATTCCCTTTGCCTCCTCTTCTTGATTAAATCCTTTAAAATCGTTTACAAACTGTGGGCATAGAGCCTTTCATGCTCCATTCATGTTTATGTCACTCACCCACATGCCATGCAGCATCAATATTTTTTATACAATTGTAAATGTTGTAACCCTTTTGGAAGTCATGTAAGGTCACACCTGGGTCATTTACCTCCTTCAATGCTTGCATGTACATATGGCAAGTGTAATATTTCTTGAAATTTGCTGTTTCGCCTTGATCAATCAGCTGAATGAGTGAAGTTGTGTTAGTGGGTAAATAGACAATTTTTACATTCAGATGGAAATCAACTAAGTGCGATGGGTGACCAGGGGCATTATCCAAGAGTAAGAGAATCTTGAAAGGAATCCCATTCTCGTGGCAGTACAGCTTGAGTTTGGGAACAAAGTGATGGAAAAACCAGTCTTCAAAAATAGCAAGATCACCCAGGCTTTGTTATTGGACGTCCAGATTACGGGTAGAGAATTTGAAATGTTTTTCAATGCCCACGGATTTGCAGCACAAGACACGAGGAGAGGCTTTAACTTCAAGTCTCCCAATGTGTTGCAACCCAAAAGTAAAGTTAGCCTATCCTTCAACGCCTTAAATCCTGGCATCATCTTCTCTTCACGGCTGATGTACTTTTTTTCTGGCATATTTTTCCAGAAAAGCCCTGTCTTGTCAATATTGAAAACTTGGTGTGGAGTATAACTTTCCTTTCAATTATTTCCTTGAGTATCTCTGGAAACTTTTCAGCTGCTGCTTTGTGGGTGCTTGCTGACTCACCACTAACAGACATGTGAAGTAAGTTAACATATATTTTGAAACGCTGAAACCAACCATGACTTGCAGCAAATGTTTCATCAGTAACACTTTCGCCAGCCTTACTCTTCAAGTCATTGAAAAGGCTTTTAGCCTTTTCCTGAATCAGCTTGAGGCTAAGCAGTACAGACCTTTGTCTCTGGTGTTCCATCCAGATACCCAAAAGTTTTCCATTTCTTCTGCCACCCTTCCCCCCCCATACTTATAATTGTGGACTGCATTGACACAGCACTTTTCATGTGCTCCTTAATTGTATCTTTGTTCTTAAAAACTGTGCTGACAGTTGAGCGATTCATATTATACATGCGTGCTACCTCAACCATTTTTTCACCACTTTCTAATTTCTTTATAATTGCCACTTTTGTTTCCAGTGAGATACCTTGCCACATTTTACCTCTACTACTATCTTCACTGACCTTATGCCTGCCATTAGCTATGATAGACAAAGGATGGGTTAGATATTTCATGATAAAATCACACTAATAAATCGGAGCACAAGACATGATGTCTTAACCCCTTGTGTAGGCTTGGGAGTCTGGGACCTTGTACCGGCGTATTGGCATCGGCTACGGTGCTGTCAGCATTGGTAGCAGCAGAAATTATAACTAAGCCAAGATGTGCAGTACAAAATTTGAACTTAGGGGTGGCGGATGGAGCTCTCCAAACAAATTTTAATTTACGATCATGGATGTTCGTATCTTGGAAAGTTTTTAAATAGAGGAACGTCTGCAATACTATGTATAGTTTTTATCCACAGATCATATGTTAATAAAACATTGGTACACTATTTATAAAAGGAAGGCTGTTGCAATACACTGAAGTCCCTCCTTTTAAGTATATTAAATTCTTCTGTTCTTGGTGATTTCTTGTTATCTTTAATGATGAAAATAGAATCAAATTAACTTAAAAAAGAGGAAATTGAAACCTGAAGAGAGAGAGAAATATTTTGATATTTTTCTTTTTGCTTATTTTAAGAATTCTAAAATTGGGACAGCAGTATTCCAAGTTGAAGCTGAAGATCCAGATGACCCTACAACACCCAACGGCAAGATAGTTTACTCTTTCTTAGACGATGGGAGTGATAATGGTGTTTTTGACATAGGTACGTAGTATAAGAAATTGCAAAAAGAAGCTAGTTTTCCATGAATTATATGACACCATTGCAGTTGGTCAATTTTGATTCTCATAGTACTTCATAGATAACACAGCAAAATGTATGTGTGCACTGTTACTGAAAATGTACTAATTGTATGTCTGTCAGTTAATATCTTTACCCTAGCACACTTTCCTTGCATGTAACTTCACTTTACATATGATCTAAAATGGCAAATTTATAAACCTCTGTGATTTTCCACATGCTGTATTATATTTTACATTTTACTGCAGAAAAATATCTCAATAATTTTTCATTATCTCATCCAGACCCTACAACAGGAATGATCACAACTAGAGCTGAGCTTGACAGGGAAGTAAGGGATCAGTATACAGTGGTGGTTGTTGCACAGGATCTGGGACGCCCTCCACAGCTGGCCTCACGCCTTCTGGTCATCAACATAACGGATGCTGATGACAATGCTCCAGTTTTTGCCAGGTTACCAGTAAGTTAACTACATGTTATGTTCACTGTAAAGTCAGTGTTTGCTATTACACTCATTGTTACTGATGATGTTAATAATATCAGTACATACGAACCTTTTTCATTCTGAGAGCTAAAATAATTTAGCTAATTGCTCGGAGGATAAATGTAAATACAGTAGAGCAACTGTATTTACTGTTGTATAAATGTAATGATAATTATTTAAAATATATATATGACAACCCAAATGTATTCTAGGGAGACAAACCCCTGGAATTTATTGTAGAAGAGGAGGCAGCCACTGGAACTGTCGTTGGTTATGTATCTGCAATAGATGATGATGCTGGAGACAATTCTCTGGTTGACTACAGAATAACTTGTAAGTATAATGTACAGGTATCCATATGTACATGCTGAATTTCTTTTATTTTATATTACTTATTTTTCTTGTGAGATACCTATATGGATTACATAGAGTAAGATAGGCTATGTGGATTATTGTAGATGGCTATGTGGATTGCAGATGGTAAATTTAATTTGGATTTTGTTTTAATATAAAATTTTGTTTTACGGCTTCATTTTTTTACAGATGGCAATGATGATGGTCTCTTTGGCATAAACAGAACAGCAGATAACCAGGGTATGATTTTTGTCAAAGATCGTATTGACAGAGAAAAGGCAAGTAATTCTACCATTAGTAATGGTTATATTTTATGGTAGAATGGAACAGTTTAGTCATGAGTTTGAACTACTGTTTATAGACATGCATACAAATTTTAAATTTCTAAATAGAATTAAAGCTTTGTTTTGATTATGACTTGTATTTTGTTTCAGGTCGAGTCTGTGACCCTAACCCTTTTGTGTGAAAAGTTAGGTCGCAGAATGCCAAACAGAAAGAATTTTGAACCCAAAAATCACGCTATGATGCAGGTTAGTGGTATATGATTTTTCCAACTGTGTTCTGGATTTTGTGAATGGTACTGTACTGTAAGTTAAAGCTCGTCATAAAGTGTTATAATTATGCTGCGGAAAGAATGTCCAGTTCCAGTAGCTATGCATTTAGACTCATATATGACTTTGACCTGCCAAATGAGGCCTGTTCTCTGGTATAGATGTCTGCTTCTGCTAGAGATTTATATCTTTTAGATAGAGTGGTTACAACTTGGACCACCGACGGGTGGTCACTTGTCAGGTTTTCATAAGTTGTATTTTAGCAGGGACCTTTCACATTCTCAGTTGGTCTCTGATCCCCTTTTCCTGCCAAGATCAACCAGATTTGCTGAACAGCAGCACCGATATGCAGTAAAAGTGCCTTGCTGTAGAACTTGGTTCCAGAGGTCCTTTACTCCTCACACCATTGGGCTGTGGAACTGTTTCCATGAGGATGTTGTGCAATTGAAACTTCAAAAGTTCAAGCAAAGATGCAGTGCATTACTGCCCTAATACTATTCTTGCATTTTAATACATAATATATTAATTTTTATATTTTTTAATGAGATCTTGTCTTTCTGTATTTTTTTTTTACCTCTTACTTCTTCCTAATGAACACCATTTTTTTTGGAAGCTTGAATTTCAAGTCAGTGGCCCCTGTGGGGTTGTTGCATATGAATAGGGTTCATCTTCTGAATAATAATAATAATAATAATAATAATAATAATAATAATAATAATAATAATAATAAATGGGCACCGTGGCAGAGTGGTTTAGCTCTTCGATGGACTGATTAACCCTTAAACGCCTGTTGGACGTTTTAAATGTCGTCAAAAATTGTCTGTCGAATGCCGAGTGGACGTTGCAAACGTCGACTGAAAATGCTTTTTTTAAATATTCGCGGAAAAATAATTATAGGCCTAGTTTGCGGAAGATTTCAAATCACGCGCCTTGGCGGATGCTGGGAGTTCACGGATCCAGGTGTTGTGTTGTTTTTGAGCATCACCCAGACGCGCATGCGCGAATTCCCTCCTACTCACGCCAGATAGCATCAGCGTCGGACCTTGCGGGAGCGATATTTTGACGCAGACGTGTTTTGCAGAACTTTGGCGAGTGTTTGCGTATTCGTGCTGCAACAGGACGTTTGTAGATATGTCACAAAGGCGTCAGGACCGTGAAAGGCGCATACTGCCTGTCGGAAGTGAGAGTGTGAGGCGAGTTTTAGACTGGGATGCTGGAGAAGGACCCAGCAACCAAAGTGAATTTTAACATTCGGTCAACTTTGACTCGACCGAAATGATCGAAAAACGCATCCGTAAGCCATAATTATTACATTCGAGTAACAATCAATCATTTACCTTCATTTTGCAACAAACAGAAAGTCTCTAGCACAATATTTAGAATTTTGGTGAATTTTTGAAAAAAATTTTCCTCCGCTCATATACGCGAACTCCGCTGAAAATCCTGTCATTTCTTGCGTCAGCTTGCCGTAATTTTTCGTCGTTTCATATTATTTGTTACATAAAGTGTTATACATCAAAATGTGCACAATTTCATGTAGAATACAACAAAAAATATATCATTCCTTTAGCTCTTCACAGTGTTTTAATATTTACATCGAAATCACGATAACTGACAAAATTTTAACATTCGGTCAACTTTGACTCGACCGAAATGATCGAAAACGCATCCGTAAGCCATAATTATTACATTCGAGTAACAATCAATCATTTACCTTCATTTTGCAACAAACGGAAAGTCTCTAGCACAATATTTAGAATTTTGGTGAATTTTTGAAAAAAATTTTCCTCCGCTCCGCAAACTCCGCTGAAAATCCTGTCATTTCTTGCGTCAGCTTGCCGTAATTTTTTCGTCGTTTCATATTATTCGTTACATAAAGTGTTATACATCAAAATGTGCGCAATTTCATGTAGAATACAACAAAAAATATATTCCTTTAGCTCTTCACAGTTTTTTAATATTTACATCGAAATCACGATAACTGACAAAATTTTAACATTCAGTCAACTTTGATTCGACCGAAATGATCGAAAAACGCATCCGTAAGCCATAATTATTACATTTGAGTAACAATCAATCATTTACCTTCATTTTGCAACAAACGGAAAGTCTCTAGCACATTATTTAGATTTTTGGTGAATTTTTGAAAAAAAAAAAAATTTCCCTTCAGTCCATGCACTCCTCCGCTGAAAATCCTGTCATTTCTTGCATCAGCTTGCCGTAATTTTTTCGCCGTTTCATATTATTCGTTACATAAAGTGTTATACATCAAAATGTGCGCAATTTCATGTAGAATACAACAAAAAATATGTCATTCCTTTAGCTCTTCACAGTTTTTTAATATTTTCGCCGAAATCACGATAACTGACAAAATTTTAACATTCGGTCAAATTTGATTCGACCGAAATGATCGAAAAACGCATCCGTAAGCCATAATTATTACATTCGAGTAACAATCAATCATTTACCTTCATTTTGCAACAAACGGAAAGTCTCTAGCACATTATTTAGATTTTTGGTGAATTTTTGAAAAAAAATTTTCCTTCGCTCCGCGCGCACGCGGACTCCGCTGAAAATCCTGTCATTTCTTGCGTCAGCTTGCTGTAATTTTTTCGCCGTTTCATGTTATTCGTTATATACATAAAGTGTTATACATCAAAATGTGCGCAATTTCATGTAGAATACAACAAAAAATATGTCATTCCTTTAGCTCTTCACAGTTTTTTAATATTTTCGCCGAAATCACGATAACTGACAAAATTTTAACATTCAGTCAACTTTGACTCGACCGAAATGATCGAAAAACGCATCCGTAAGCCATAATTATTACATTCAGCAACAATCAATCATTTACCTTCATTTTGCAACAAACGGAAAGTCTCTAGCACAATATGTAGATTTTTGGTGAATTTTTGAAAAAAATTTTCCTTAAACTCCAAGCTGACGCTCGCTGAAAATCCTGTCATTTCTTGCGTCAGCTTGCCGTAATTTTTTTTTCGCCGTTTCATATTATTCGTTACATAAAGTGTTATACATCAAAATGTGCACAATTTCATGTAGAATACAACAAAAATATATCATTCCTTTAGCTCTTCACAGTTTTTTTATATTTACATCGAAATAACGATAAATAGAAAAAAATCAACCTTCGGTCAACTTTAACTCTATCGAAATGGTTCAAAAATGCAATTGTAAGCTAAAAAACTTACAGCCTAGTAATATTCAATCAATTTCCTTCATTTTGGCACAATTGGAAAGTCTCTAGCACAATATTTTGATTTTTGGTGAATTTTTGAAAAAAACTTTTTTTTACGTCCGCGCATTACGAATTCATGCATCATTTTGTGATAATATTTTCTCTGTGTTGCTTTAATCGTTTTACAATCTGTTATATACCAAAATCATCGCAATTTAGTGTACAATACAACTAAAAAAAATTAACTCATTAGCTTCAACCGTTTTCCTTACAGCGCGATTTGTATACAATTATATACGAGTTTTTTTTTTTTTTGCTGTCATATATTCCAATATTTATATATGATAATGATATTTTTTTATTTCTGATGGTTGCATACTAAACTTCAGGCAATGAGAAAAAAGGAGCCAAAATGAACTCTTAATCTTGAAAACTAAGCGCTGTGATTTTCTGAAAAAACTTTTTTCCGCTTCAGCGCTACCTCTCGGAGGCCGCCGGCATACGGGAGACGTTTTTGAAAATAGGGCTTCGGCGTTAAAGGGTTAAGCAACATTGGGGCTGGTCAGTCGTTGGATGGGTGACCTGCTTTCCTTGGGGTTGATTCCTTGGGAAAGGATCTTTACTATAATTTCCTTAGCCTACTCAGCTGTAAATGAGTACCTATTCTCG
This sequence comes from Macrobrachium rosenbergii, assembly GCF_040412425.1. Lineage (NCBI taxonomy): Eukaryota > Metazoa > Arthropoda > Malacostraca > Decapoda > Palaemonidae > Macrobrachium > Macrobrachium rosenbergii. Next base: position 35,229,488 of record NC_089784.1, read on the forward strand.
TTGAGATAGGGTCCAGCTATGGGTTAAATAGTAAAACTCAGCAATGAAGGAAAGAAATGAAAAAATAAGCTACAAATGGAACCTCAGGCAACAGAGGAGCTTTGTCCGGCAGCCAGGTATACAACCCAATCGACGGGGAGGACGGTCAGGTACTTGGAGGTCATCATCCAGCAACTGACCACCACCATGACAGTAACCAGCAACCAAAGACTGGAGCTGCAGAGGCAGAACAAAATAAGAAATGGACAAGAGAAGAAAATATATGGAGATGCTACATCAGAAGCAACCCGACAGAAAGAGGATACAGGAGAAGACTGGTCATCATCTGGAATGAGAGAAATAACACCCCTCAAACAGAACAGAGGCTGGCAGACCAAGTAAGGAACATAAAGAAAAAGAACTGGCACTCCACAACAGAAAGAGAGGAACTGAAAAGAGAAATAACACCCACCAACAAAGGACAAGAAGATGAACTATGAGATGATGACACAGAACATGACAGGAATGATGAGTTACCAAACAATGACACACAAGGAAACACCGAAGATGTAACAGAGAGGTTGGAATGGATGAAAAAGATCAGACAATAGATGAAGCCAGATACAGAGAGAAAAGATCCCCTCCATGAAAGCCTACAACACAAAGAAATTAAGGGAAAAAACAAGTGAAGTTAATGAAATAATGAGACTAATCCACACCACCAGTATCACAGAAACAAATAACTTGGCATATGCAGGAGCAAGACTAGTAGTAGAACTCATGGGGATACAAAGACCAACATCACCATCACAACCAACCCAACAGAAACCAAAACAGCAACCGCCTTGGAAAAGGTACCTGGAAAAACTAATCGTGGCGATGAGATCTGACTTGAGTAAACTGAAAGAGATGGCAGAAAGAGGCTAAGAAGCAAGAAAACAAGAGAGGAACTGAATGAGAAATACAAAGTACAGGAGAAGGGACTAAACAACACAATGGAAGATATAAAACAGAGGCTTAAAGCCAAAGCACATAAGATCCAATGGTACATGAACAGGAATAAAGGATACCAGCAGAACAAACTCTTCGGAACCAACCAGAAAAGACTATACAGCCAACTAAGAGATGAAGACAACCAACAGGAAATTCCTGAAGCCAAACCGAGTAAGAGACTCGAAAAACATATGGAGCAATCCGGTATCACATAACAGACATGCAACATGGGTCCAGGAAATCAAGGCAGAAGAAATGGGGAGAATAAAACAAAGATTCACCGAGATCACAACAGACACAGTCAGACACCAACTAAATAAAATGCTCAACTGGAAAGCTCCAGGTCCCGATCAAGTCTATGGATACTGGCTCAAAAACTTCAAGGCCCTACACCCACGAATAGCAGAACAACTCCAGCATTGTATCACAAACCACCATGCGCCCAAATGGATGACCACAAGGAGAACATCCTTAGTACATAAAGACAAGAACAAGGGAAATATAGCAAGTAACTACAGGCCTATCACCTGCCTACCAGTAATGTGGAAGTTACTAACAGGTATCATCAGTGAAAGGCTATACAACTACCTAGAGGATACAAACACCATCCCCCACCAACAGAAAGGATGCAGAAGGAAGTGTAGGGCCACAAAAGACCAGCTCCTAATAGACAAAATGGTAATGAAGAATAGTAAGAGAAGGAGAACCAACCTAAGCATGGCATGGATTGACCACAAGAAACCCTTCGACAAGATACCGCACATGTGGCTAATAGAATGTCTGAAAATATATATGGGGCAGAGGAAAACACCATCAACTTCCTTACAAATATAATGCACAACTGGAATACAGGCCTGCGATAAGACTAGCAGAGGTTAACATCAGGAGAGGGATCTTTCAAGGTGACTCACTGTCCCCACTACTCTTCATAGTAGCCATGATTCCCATGACAAAAGCACTGCAGAAGATGGATGCTGGGTACCAACTCAAGAAAGGAGTCAACAGAATTAACCATCTGATGTTCATGGACGACATCAAGCTGGATGGCAAGAGCATCAAGGAAATAGATACAGTACCCTAATCCAGACTAAGGATTGTATCTGGGGACATCAGTATGGAGTTTGGAATAGAAAAATGCACCTTGGTCAACATACAAAAAGGCAAAGCAACAAGGACTGAAGGGATAAAGCTACCAGATGGGAATAGCATCAAACACATAGATGAGGCAGGATACAAACACCTGGGAATAATAGAAGGAGAGGATATAAAACGCCAAGAGATGAAGGACATGATCAGGAAATAATATATGCAGAGACTTAGGGCGATACTCAAGTCAAAACTCAATACCGGAAACATGACGAAAGCCATAAACACATGGGCAGTACCAGTAATCAGATACAGTGCAGGAGTAGTGGAGTGGACGAAGGCTGAACTCTGCAGCATAGACCAGAAAACTAGAAAACACATGACAATACACAAAGCACTACATCCAAGAGCAAATACAGATAGACTATGCGTAACACGAAAGGAAGGGGGGAGAGGGCTACTAAACCTAGAGGACTGCGTCAACATCGAGAGCAGAGCACTGGGGCAATACCTGAAAACCAGTGCAGATGAGTGGCTAAGGAGTGCATGAGAAGAAGGACTGATAAAAGTAGATGAAGACCCAGAAATTTACAGAGACAGGAGAATGAAAAACAGAACAGAGGACTAGCACAACAAACCAATGCACGGACAGTACATAAGACAGACAAAAGAACTGGCCAGCAATGAAACATGACAATGGCTACAGAGGGGAGAGCTCAAGAAGAGAACAGAAGGAATACTAACAGCGGCACAAGATCAGGCCCAAAGAACCAGATATGTCCAAAGAACAATAGATGGAAATAACATCCCACCCACATGCAGGAAGTGCAGTATGAAAGACGAAACCATAAACCATATAGCAAGCGAATGTCTGGCGCTTGCATAGAACCAGTACAAAAAGAGGCATGATTTAGTAGCAAAAGTCCTCCACTGGAGCCTGTGCAAGAAACATCAGCTGGCTTGCAGTAATAAGTAGTACGAACACCAACCTGAGTGAGTGATAGAAAATGATCAGGCAAAGATCCTCTGGGACTATGGTATCAGGTTGATTGACAAAATTAAGAAGAAAGTATCACTCACTGATGTGGCAATACCATGAGACACCAGAGTAGATGAGAAAGAAAGAGAAAAAATTGAAAAGTATCAAGACCTGAAAATCAAAATAAGAAGGATATGGAATATGCCAGTGGAAATTGTACCCATAATCATAGGAACACTAGGCATGATCCCAAGATCCCTGAAAAGGAATCTGTAAAAACTAGATGCCGAAGCAGCTCCCAGACTCATGCAGAAAAGTGTGCTATGAGAAACAGCGCACATAGTGAGAAAAGTGATGGAGTCCTAAGGAGGCAGGATGCAACCCAGAACCCCACACTATAAAAACCAACCAGTCGAATAAGATGACTGTGATAGACAAAAAAAAAATAATAATAATAATAATAATACTGTAATAACAATTTCATAAGAAAAAATGTTAACCCTGATGTTGGATAACTTTATAATTTAGGACTTCAGAGTTATTTTGTACTTGAACATTTCTGCCAATGTTTTCTGACAAAAATAAATTTAGTTTTTTTTCTTATTCCAGGTGATCATAATGGTAAGTGACTTGGATGATAACAAGCCCACCTTTATTGATAATGTGGTGACATCAGGTGTTCGTGTTGATGCTGCTCTGCAGACTGAGGTACTTAGACTCCAAGCTAAGGATGAAGATCCTACTGCATTGCCAATAAGGTATGTTCCTGTAATTTTTCCTTTTTCCATGTTCCATCTAATTTTCAAACATCACTAACATGCCCTTTCCTTTCATTCCAGTGTTATCAGTCTTGACTGTATTGGCTTGTAAAAACATTTTTGTGTGAAAGAATTGCATTAGTTGGTGTTGCCTCATATTTGGAAACCAACAAGTTTTTCAGGTTACTCATGAAAGTCCTCATCTCTTGGGAGAGCATCCAAAATGAAGAGGTTGCCAAGTAGTAACATGCATGCAGGAAATCTGCTACCTTGTATAGGGAAAGTGTATGTTCTACATTTTCTGTTAAAAATTGTGCAAGGATTTATTCTTCAACACTGATCTTATCCTAACAACTGAACATTGTTGTTTCCGTTTTATTTTTGGGGGACCTACCCATGGTTTTGAATGAAGAATTGCTGGAAGATATGTTGTATCAAGAGGCTAGAAAAGAGATGGAGCTAGAAAATGGGACAGATTAAGACCTGACCTAATTTGGGGTTCAGGCAGAAAGTGTACAGGACAGACAAGAGTGGAGATAACCATATACAGTAAATTGAAAAGTTAACAGAAATTATGATGATGATTTATATAAATTCAAAGCCAACAGGAATAGGTTCATTAATGGGGGAGGTATTTTTTTATTTTTGTTGATAATAAATTATAACTTTAAAAGCCTAATAACTGGATGTTGAAAGAGTCAAGGATTACGAAACTATTGAAGAAAGGGCCTCAGTTTATTTGATGTTAGTTACAGTTAAGAGTGACCAAATATATGTGACAATGCTGTATTGCATTGTCTATTCACAGGAGTTACTCAAAAGTAAACATTGTGTTACTGGGTATGTCAAATTTTCAGATGGGAAAATACTACTGTGTGTGTCATTGAGTGCCACAATTCTTTTGCCCTGTAGGAGAGTAGTGTCACCAGTCCACCTCATGCGGTGCACTGTAGGCATTACTTAAGGTCCTTTGCAGTGTTCGTTCTGCCCCCAGCTGTAACCCCTTTCATTCATTTTACTGGACCTCTATTCATATTATCTTCCTTTTATCTTACTTTACACCTTCTCCTAACAATTGTTTCATAGTGCAGCTGCGAAGTTTTCCTCCTGTTACACCTTAAAATCCTAACTGTTTACTTCTCAGCACTGAATGACCTCATTGGTCCCACCACTTGGCCTCGGGCCTAAATTTCATAATCCAATCTGATTCAATCCACAGTTCTATTGTGGGTTTAATTTGATCTATGTTGGTTATTTGGTAATAAGTGTCAGCTTTTATGATAAAATGGCTATGAGGATCGTTGATGTGTCAGTGCTGTTTTGACTTTCTTTTCGTAAATTGGTTTGGGTGATGTTCTCTGTCAGTTCTGGTGGAATAAAGGCTTTTGTAAAGCATGAGTATGTGAGGAAACATTTATAAAAATTTAAAATTAATAATAGTGCCTGTGTAATATACAGTACATTGTATGTTTACAATTGTTTAAGGCAAGCTAATATTTTTGTTTCAGGTATAATATGCAAAATATCAGCTTCTCTCATATAGAAGATTCTGTTGAGCTTCTCCCAGATGAAGAGGTCAATGCCACAGGTGTTTTCTTACTTGAGGAATCAACAGGTGTTTTGAGGACAAATGCACCTTTAACTAGATATGCCCATGGTATTTTCACAGCCTTTGTCACGGCACGTTCCACTCCTCATGACGATCCTGCAGTTGCAAAAGTCACAGTACGTGTTTTTTTTGTTTCTATATTGTCTGGTATTTTAAGGTATTGCGTGAGTCTAAATTTTGTGGTGTGATGTCTTAACTCGTATCCTTTGCTATATATTTTAACTTTATATTATGAAAGATGATAAACTGCAATAGGATGCATGAGCTTCCCCAAGAAAGGGAGGTCTTACATACCATCTAATTACTGCTTAGCATCTCTGCCTTGAATAGCAATACAGGTTTGAATAGTAATTATTATTATTCAGAAGATAAACCCCTATTCATATGGAACAAGCTCTCAGGGGCCAGGTTTGATTCAAAAGTAAAAAAATGTAATCATTTAATGTCACTTTCATGCAGATATATGTCCTGCGGGATTCTGACCTTCTCCGCTTCACATTCGGAATGACCCCTAGCGAGGTGCGCCGTCAACTAACAACTTTCAAGAAGGATGTAGAAAATGTACTGCCAGTGGCGGCATCTCTTAATGTATATGACACAGCATATTACTCGGACTCAAATGGTGCCATTGATTTCTCAAGCACAGGGTAAGTTGATTAGTTATAAAATATTCAAGGATTGAACTTCCCATTTACTATATTCAGTTACGTATTTAATTTTTTAGGTTTAATCAAATACAGTAGTCTACAGAACACTTTTTGTCTGCAGAAACAAATCCACAGTTATGTAACTGTACAGGTAAATATATTTGTACAGTTACATAACTATGGATTTGTTTCTCCATTTTAAGACTTGTGCTACTATCAGGTATTTTTTAAACATTTTTGTTTATAAACAAGAAGTGTTTTAATACTTTTTATCTGATGATTGAAACTTAATAGAGATATTGTACAGTTCTTAAAAGTGAAATCTTTTTATTTCAGGTCCTGTTTCCATTTAGTGGGTCGTAATATGCATGACACAAAAGTATTACTTGATTCTACAATTAACAAAAAATTACAGCAAGTGTTTGATAAGTATTCTGTTAAAAGAGTGGAGGTAAGTTCAGAGGTTCTTGTTTTACTTAACGATTTACAGTACAGTAGAGCCCTGGTCCTCGATGTTAATCTGTTCCAGAAGAAGCATCGAGATTCGATTTAGTTGAATTCTGAATCAATTTCTCCCATAAGAAATAACTGAAAAGGGATTAATCCATTCCTGACCACCAGTCATTACCCCAACCTTGCCTTTTTACACAAAACATTACACTACAATTAACCCTTAAACGCCGACTGGACGTATCGTAAGTCGACTAAAATTGTCAGTCGGGTGACGATCGGATGTACCGTACGTCGACTACAAAAAATTTCAACCTTTGGTCAACTTTGACTAGACCGAAATGGTCGAAAAGCACAATTGTAAGCTAAAACTCTTACATTCTAGTAATATTCATTCATTTACCTTCATTTTGCAACAAATTGGAAGTCTCTAGCACAATATTTCGATTTATGGTGAATTTTTGAAAAAACTTTTCCTTAAGTCCGTCCACGCTGGTAACTGGGCGAACATCTCGGAAATTCTTTCGTCACTTTGTCGTAATGTTTGCACCATTTTATATTAGTCGTTACATAAACTTTTATATATGAAAATGTGTGCAATTTCATGTAGAATACAACAAAAAATAACTCATGGTTGTAGCTTTTATTAGTTTTGAAATATTTTCATATAAATCACGATAAATAGAAAAAATTCGACCTTCGGTCAACTTTAACTCGACCGAAATGGTAAAAAACTGCAATTGTAAGCTAAAACACTTACAGCCTAGTAATATTCAATCAATTACCTTCATTTTGCAACAAACAGGAAGTCTCTAGCACAATATTTCGATTTATGGTGAATTTTAGAAAAAACTTTTTACGTCCGCACGTTTCGAATTCATGCATCATTTTGTGATATTATTTTCTGTGTTGCTTTGATCGTTTTACAATTTGTTATATACCAAAATCATCGCAATTTAGTGTACAATACAAAAAAAAAATAACTCATTAGCTTTAACCGTTTTGCTCACAGCACGATTTGTATACAATTATATATGAAATTTTTTTTTCGTGCTGTCATATATTTCAATATTTATATATGATGATGATATTTTTTTTCATTTCTGATGGTTGCATACTAAACTTCAGGCAATGTCAAAAAAGGAGCCAAAAATGAACTCTTAATCTTAAAAACTAAGCATGCTGTGATTTTTTGAAAAAAACTTTTTTTCCGCATCGGCGCTAACTCCCGAACGCCGCTGTCATATGGCAGACACTTCCATAAATAGAGGCTCGGCGTTTAAGGGTTAAATAAGTTCAGAGTTAAATAAATTACCATATCAGAAACACTTTTTACATTTTTAAATGCATACTGTATAAAAAAAATTGGCCTACGGCCAATGTGGCCGTATTACTGATGGTAGACCGAGCGCCATAGGCTAGGCTAGGTAGCCTATAGGCACTACCAGAATGTACTGTAATGGGTACACACAAAAACTGTTGTTAATAAAAATAACATTGAAAAACAAGCCTGATTATTATAGCAAGCCTGATTATTATAGTAAATTAATAATACAGTATTTATAAGCCGAATTACTGTATGTGTTATCATAAAATTAAGAAAAATTTCCCAAGTTACGTCGGCACTCTGCAGCTTGTGGCATGAGCAGATGTAAACAAACCAAAGCACCACCCTGGTGGCGTATCGCGGTACTAATTTACTATAAATACTGAACGTAAACAGTAAATTTCATACAGAGTCTACTGGAATAGTGTACAAAATCACTGTAAAACATCTTTCAATAAATATTATGATACCCTAACATATTGGGACCCATGATTGGATGAAAATTCAGTGCAGAAAGGCAAAAAAATTATGATATACCTGTATAAGCGTGTACTTCTCCAAACAACAGCAGCAGCGTGTTTGAGCTTTAAAGGCTTTTAAATACGCATGGGAAGAACACCACCAACAACGCCAACTAGCAGCAGCCGGCAGAAACTTTTTTTTTTTTTTTACAAACATCATATGATTCACTGGGGCGGATTCTGGTTTGTTGTTTGACCTCCGATGCAAAATTTACTCGACATTCGTGTCAAAATCCGATTATGTTGAGCTCTGGTATGGTTGAGGACCGGGATTCTACTGTACAGCATTTGTATTTTATCAGTTTTCAGGTGAAATTTTTATATGGTAGTGATATCACTGCTAAGAAATTCATGTTGTGAAAAACTTGTATAACCAAAATCTACATTGATATAAATAAGATAAAAACAAAGACTTCTGAACATCTGAACTGAGGAGGAACATTATTCAGGAGTTCAAAAGTCTTTGTTTTATTTTTTGTATGTTAGTAGTTTATTTATACAATTGTAAATTTTTATTATACAATGATATTAAAATTTTTCATCATGAAAAGAAATAGATTTGAAGTTACATAAGTGAGTTATTCTTGAAGTTGAGATTTAAGACAATTGCATAACTGCAGTTACATTTAAATATTTCTGCAATTGAAGGATTTTAAATTCAAAGTCTCACTAAATTACTTTTCTTTTTCTTTTACAGCGATGTGTTCCACGTCGTGAGTCACGGCAAGCTGACTGGGTTGAAGTGTGGGTCTTGGTTATAGCAGCCTTTATCGGGGTGGGTGGTACCATAGCAGCTTGTTCTGTATGTTGTCTGTATTCAAGATATCGACGACAGCTGAAGCGACACCAGCAGCACTTGCGTCTGCTTGAGAATCCAGTAGCTGCTGGTCAGGTTCTACCTCCAGGCTCTATTGTAATGTTACCTCACGGCCCTCCTCCACCACCAGGTCCACCACACCCTGGGGGACTCCATCAACCAATGGGACCTCCAGCTTCGGTGTTGAGCGCTGAGCCTCCGAGAGCGTTCGAACGTCAAGATCGTGTTCTTCCCCTTGATGCCATCTCTTATAGAAGTGGTCAGAGGTAGCTTTACTTGCAGGAACGCAATAAAATACATATACGTACTGTATGTAATATTTTTATAGTTACAAGTTGTAAAAAGAGCAGTTATTTGGCCTTAGAACAGAGTTTAGTAAAAGTGCCTTATTTGTTTATAGCATATTTTATCATAGCATTATAGAAAAATCATATATGTAATTTAATGTTGTAAATTTAGTCCAGGTGATGGAATATATGCTTAGTGTATGCAAGAATGTGGATATTGTAATAGCTGTAACTGTTATGTCAAACACTTTTCATTACTTTACACAGTAGTAATAATTTTTCCATACTCATGCATCCTATTGGTGAATCAAGTCCTGCATTTATTATTATTGTTTTACTTTTGTTATGGAGCTTTTAAGGTCCTATTATTATTGCTCCATCATCATAAAGTATTCTGTTGTGTGTTGACTAATAGTGTTGCATGAGGTAAGGTCAACAACGTCCATAAACTCTTGCAAAACAAAACATTACGTGTTATAATTTTGTTAAAATTGATACATTCAAACTTTCATCATTCTGTCTGGTATAGATGGTTATATGTGAGATAGTAAATAAAATATGAAAGTTGTTGCTTAACGTACTAATGTTGTACTTTTTGTGTCCTTCTGCGATTAAAATTGTAGAAATTGGGCAAAAAAACAAAAGAAAATGAGGGATATTTGTAGATAATAATGACAGAAATGGATGGACAAACTTTGGTAATTCAGAGTCAAAATCCAGGAGTGAGGCCAAGACATCAAGTTTGCCCAATGGCAAAATAACATGTTTGATAAAAATGAGCTTTTTCTTGTAATTTTGTTTTTAATACAAACCTTTACATAGCCTATGATGCCTCTGCCCAAATTTCAGACTTGCTTTCAAAAGAAAGAAAATGAAAGGTAGAACTGTGAAGTTCCCAAGAATAATGCATGTGCCATTGGATGCAGGGGATCACAAAAAGGGCACACTGGTTCATTGCTATTGTTGTCTGAACCTGCTGCGAAGAAAGCAGGACTGAGAGGAGTGCATTCTCTATAAAAGCAATTTATGTGAAATTTTTTTTTTTTTTTTTAAATATCCTTTTCATAAATCCATTACTTTTGCATGGCCTATCATCACAGCTCAAGCTATAACTTGTTTGTTTGAGGCCTTCAAAAGCTGCCTTTGCAGAAGTTTAAAGGAAAACTGTTGAAAAAAGTGAATACATAGAATAGTTGCATGCTTTGAAAACAGTGTAGGGTTTGTCCTCCAATATAATCAGTTTGATAATAAGGCTTCCAATCTAATCAGAATTGATAATAGGCACTTCCCAAGTCAATTGTACAGACCACTTTTAAGGAGCAACTTTGTTAAAGGAGCAGAAGCAAGAATATTCATGCTAGTTCAGCCAGACCAATGTACATTAAGAGATACACTAGGTCGACCAAAGTCAATACTGACACGAGTACTGATTCAAACCATCAAGTGTGAGTAATCTGTCTGTGGAGAGTGCCAAGTACAATCAATCTCACATTATGATACGTATTGGAATGAAGCCCAATCTTAGCATTACAGGAGAAAGGATAGTAGGCTGCACACTGGTTGCCTGCCAGTGAGACAGTGCCTTCACAAAGTAAGAATATCCATTTGTTCTTTTTCATTACTGAATAGATAAAAAAAACTCTGTGAGCTACCAGTATCAAAGTAAAGCTCTTAACTATCTCACCATTCACTTTAGCAATTATGGTAGTCTTGAATAAACTAGGGTCTCACTGGTGACCTGGCAGCAAGATTATCTGCTGTGGAGGAGAAATGACAATTTGGCCACATGAAGTGCATTTGGTCATCCCTAGCTGGGTAGTTACTACTAAAATACCTCATGAGTTGGTATAGCTGCTGGTATTTGTTGCTTGGTGTCTGGAATATTCAACATTTGAGGGTCTACTATTAGTCCCAGAGGCTGCAGTCACCACATATCTGTGTTCACACTTGTTTCTGTGCTATTTCTAAAGCACAAGTTTATTCATCCTTGCACTACGTAAATACACCCACTCGAAACCAACATGCTGAGCCACAAGGGGGCCAAACATGTCAAGATTTTAAATTGTTCCCCTATTCTTACAAAACCCTGCAAACAGACACACGCACATGTAAACACATAACATTTCTATTATTTTGGAAGTAATAAAAGTAAAAATAATAATGTTGCACAGAAGGAACTGAATCGATAAATGTAGAGATAACACTGTCTGATGTTGAAATAAACATGGAAATGCTAACCTTTTCTCCGTTGCTGTTGTCACAGATCATGACATATATAAATGGATATTAAGAAAATTCAAACCTGAATCTTGTATTTTCAGAATATCTTGTATTTTCAACTTGCCACACACAATCATTTTGTTTCTAATTCACAACCATTCTAAATGATTTTTATATTTACAGGTACAATAAATATTTTTGGTTCCTAATGATTTACAAATCACAGGTAATCATACCATAAAACAAGGGTATCAGGACCAAGAAAAAGAGAATTTGACACCTAACTGACAGCAAATAAGAATAAAATAGAGTACAATATCCTATGACTATGAATGTTCTAAAATATAATCACAATTGAACATTTTGATACTTTATGTACACAAAAAATATATCTGAGACTGTGGGATCTTCTCAATAAAAATATTATCATCTACACTGATGACATTTACATAACAGTGGGTTACTTTAACCCAAAACATATTCAAGCTAAAGTTTTCTGCATTATACAATGATGACCTACAAATATGTATCAGTGTCTCATTACAACAGTCAACTGAAATTAATCAAATTCTTTTCATACATATGTATTGTGTGCAAATCAAATTCTTTTCATACATATGTATTGTGTGCAAGAACCGGCAAAAAGATATCTTCCTGGTTTTGAAATTTTATCTCTGAGGTGAACTTCAAAAGTCAAGGTAAAAACTGAGGTAATTTTCCCTTTAAATATTTAATAAAAAAAAAAAAAATTGGGTGGCAGTGTCAGACAATTTTTTCCACCCTATTGTATAGTTAAAGATTTTTCTTTAAAAAAAATCCAGTTTTCAATTTGCATATGAGGTCAGAAAGTCATACAAAATTTCACAACCTTATTTTCAAATCTCAAATAACATTTTTTAAATATAGCTTATGTATACAAAATTAACTGAAAACATCTGTAAGACTCTGTCCATCAAATTATATATTTGCTTAAAGTATTTAATGAAAAATCTGATCCAACTTGTTTTCCTTGGGTCTTAAAGTTTACCTCAAAGTATGAACGATGAGTAGCAGTCTCTTCATTTTTTTCCCTCTTTCACTAGTTTTTATCATCAAATGATAATACTGCGTTGCACATAAATCCGATGGGCTGTTGAAGGCTTGGCTCATGTTACTGATTACCTAATTGTAGGAAATTGGCTCATTTAAAAAAGTATCTCCACCTCCAAAATACCATTTCTGCAGCTTATCAAAACTGAAAAAAGCTGAAGCTGTTTTTCTCAACTTTTGAAGTGTTAGTTGCTGGTTCTTCCACACACTGTCTTGAATACAATGCTACATTTTTATGACAAAAAAGGTTTTTCATACTAACCCACTGGTCCTATATGAGTCTATATTTGTTTCCTGAATGTCCCCAGGTTCATAAATATTTTGTCTGTCAGACAGAGGAAGTTATTCTTACTAGGTATTCACCATCTCAACCAGTAACCTCACATTTTGTGTGAATTGTATGTGAGAAAATGAGAACTGTGGGGGTGGGCCGAGGGTCTTCACTATATGATTAATTGGTTAGTATGATACTACAGTACAGTAGTTTGTTTCATTATAACCCTTTAACCATATATATATACCCGAATTGCTAGTTAGGTGGGAGACTAAGATGCTAAATGTCCCAGTGTTTGCATATGCCTTTAGGATCCAGTAGAGCACTTGCAGACTGTAATCAGTCAGGAACCAAGTTTCTGGTAACAAAAAGGTTTGTACTTAGTGAAGACAAAACCAATATTGTGTCAAGAATGGCACTTGAATCAAGAGCCTTTTTGAAAAGGAAGAACACTCACTATCAGTAAGAGACATGGTAGTTAATAACCTCAAAAGTCCATTTTTTGACAGTTGAAGAAAAGTTAAGGTGAAGTAGATGATGATCAAACAACTTCCTCCCCTGAAAGTGCATGGTGCCTACAAATGGTCTGTCAACTGAGGTGACCAAGGATATAAGCCTTATACAACAAAAATCTTGAAATCTTGAAATCCATGTGAAAAGACTACATCCAAAAATAAGTTACTTGCAGCCAAGAAGAGCAAAGAAAACTCTAAAGTAAATTTGACATGACCTGCACACAGGAAGTAACCAAAAAATAAACAGAATTATATCCCTTAGATCCACTGAATAGTTTCCCTTTATTAAAACACACATGCCCAGAAAAATAGTACACAAAATCTTGATGGAATTACATAATTATATGCTATGAGAAATAAAGATATTATGTTTTTATAACAGTTTTTTCATACAAACCCATTAATAACATATACAGTTAACGATCGCTTATCAGTAATTCTAAAAATTGAAATATTTTTTTGGAGAAAAGTAATCATTTGCAGAAGTCAAACGGTATGCTGTAACAATATTTATAATAATGATGATTTAAATAAAATTTGTTTTGCTTGCTGTATCCAGTTACATTATATTGCATGTATTATCATCATGCTTATTGTATTGCAAAATATAAACAATGAAGTTGTATGCCACTTGCATTTGATATTTACAATCTCAAAATCTCAGCTGATTGCGTACTGCTGACATTGCATTGCTATTAGTTGCTAAAAGAAGCATCATTCGGAGATACTTTTTTCTTGTAAATTAACAAGGTTGGGTTCAAAGCATGCAAATTACTTGATTTTAAAAGCAGTAAAAGTGTGATTTCCCCTGTTCCGAACATTGCTTTAACCTATTCCAAAATGTTTTGCAGCCTGCCAGTCAGTATTCATTTTTATTCAGCCACAGCTATAACCAGTAGCTTTAATTCAGTGGTATTTTTAAGATGTTCTCCATTGTGTGAAGGATGAATAAAAATGTATTTTATTTTTACTTATGGAAGCCACCATTGTGAATCAGCAAGTTCTAACAACTTACAACTTTAACGAAACTCTTAATAAAATTACAGTTCGTTTCATCATGCCCTTATTTATCATAGGCCTGAATCACTACTGAAAGTTTAAAGCTGAGATATTGAATATCACACTATCTGTACATGCCCGTAGGATTCGATTACTTGGGGACCGTAAGCATTCAGCGACGAAGACTCTGGTAACTTAAGGTTTGTAAATAGCATGGTAATAAATCTTTTGTATGTAAAGCAAGGTGCCTGTATCAGGTAAAATTACTTAAGAATAAGATATGCAGGACACTTACTACCATTAAGTGCACAACTCATGACAGTGCTGTAAACGAGAGATGAAGATGAATCATGATGATGGGGAAAATGGTTTGTCCCCAACTTCTTCCCCAACAGGTAAAACATGACTAGCTGTGACTACTGGCCTCAATGGATAACAGTCCAATCATCTATGAGTGTCTCATATAAAAAGTAGCAAAGGTAGATTGCTATTGCCAGATACCTGAATGTAAAAGAGGATATAATTTCATATTATGCCTACAGGCAACTGGCATCACCAAGTACCCTAAAAAAAAAAAGACACGCCTCTTACAAAGCCGGTGATCCAAGAGGTGATACCGGCAACTAGGTAGTACCTGCTAACAGCAGAAGTCACTTTTGTCATTAACGAGTACACTAAATAGAAAATGGGTTGCAGTAAATGATGATTATGGCAGAAAAATGGAAAATTAATTAGCAATCAGCATCAGTATGGCAATTCTCTCAAAGTAAACAGTGAACAGAGTATTGACACAAGTTTACAAAAAAAAAAAAAAAGTGAGGTTACTAGTTAAGACATACCTGAGGATGCAGAGTGTGCCTGCATAATAAGACTACCTTCTACTGTCCAACAAACAAAAGACTGAAGACCTGGAATATTTGAGACATGAGTAAAAGCAAATATTCTTTACAATTTGTGATTGTGATGAAACAAAACTTTCTGGGGGTAATTTTGAAATATATACAACAGATTTTCTTGTCTAATACTTGAATGGGCTATTACAAAACAGTACATACATGAAAATAACTGTGCCACAGTCCAGTTGAACAACCACTAATCAGCAAAAATGACACTGGTAGAATATAAAATAATCACTTTACTGTCTAATGTTGAACACAAATGTCTTTTTCATTTTTTAATCATTGTTAAAAGCCTAATGATATTATTGCCAATATACTTAAAAGGAAACATTCAAGAACGAAGTAATTTACGATTTACTCCCTTACACAAAATGTCTGGGTAAAAAAGGGCTTTCTGCTGTAAAACTTAACAATTTATTAGTCACAGAAATAACTTTCACATGAGACTTTCTAGCAACATTTGCCATACAAGTTGCAAGCTTAAATGTGCAGTTCAAATAACAAGGACAATTTTCAATATAAGACCATGATATTTGCAGTATGCACAGGACAGTTAAGCCAGGGGATATCCATCACATACATGTAGTAATTACAGTTATAAAGTTCAACTATAACTATTACAATCACGGTTTCTTTGACAACATGGTCGAAAATACTCAGTCATGCAGTTGGATGGAAAGAGAATACTATAAGAACATTTTCCATAGCATTCAGAGTATTGTTAGAATAAAATCATAAAAGTTAACAGTTTAAATTGAATTTCTCAGACAAAATTTGTTTCTCAATTTACAGATTATTACTTTACAATAGCCTTATGTGCATTTGCACAATTTTTTTTACTCTCTTCAGAAGAATTGCCTAATGTTTTGATGAAGTTCATGTATTAGTAATAAAATGCATCCTTCTTCTCAATTTTCATTCAGGTCATAAATACTTAACAAGAATATACTAGGGGAAATGTGAAGCAGAACTATACAATATAGGATATGCTTGACAGTGAAGAGGAGTGTATGGATGCACATATGGCTGTCGTAAAATAACTGGTCTGTGGCAGAACAAATCATACTTAAAACTGCATGTATTCTAGCAACTGTGGCAAACAAATAACTGCGGTATAACTTAAGTCATTAAATTACATAATCATATCCTTTGAGCATATATATCTATACAACAAAATATTTAAATAATAAAAATGGCTAATTCTTATAAATATAAGTACAGTACATTGTTATCACACTAAGCCAATTTGGTGATATGGTGGTGGGTGCATACCTTGTAGGCAAAGAAATATATTTCATCGGTGGGTGGGAACTTTGACATGAAGTTTTTAAAAACTGGTCTGCAGTTTCATTCAATCATTCAAGTTCAGAGAAAGAAAAATAAGAATACAGTGCATTTAATGTCACTGTATGATGATGAATCTTGTGAAACTCTAACACCTTTTTCCTTTGAAAAAATCTACTGCTTATTCCAGAGTACATGACAAAATTTTTCACTAATTCTACCACATCACTGCAGTCCTCGTCACCTCTAAACTTAAGTGGAAATTTGAATAACAAATGGATATCATACATCCTCAAAACTACAACAAAATATCAATATTTTTAATCTAATCACAGTTTTCATATTCCCTACTTAACATTGCAAAAACAGTTTGTGAGCAAATATTTGTAAGATCATAAGCCCCAATTCTCTGCACAATTCACATATCTTTCAAAGTATATTTTCAAAGTATATAATGACGACAGGATTCCTCTACTACCCTGAATGAAAATACAGAATATTTTGTAGGCTTACATTAAAAAGAAAAAATCATATATTTCCCAACGTAAAAATCCTCACTTTACATGTGCCTTTAATCCGCTGTGAAATCAGCTAACCAGTATTGAAGCTACTGCCTTGGGATTCAAAAATGGTTACTGAAGTGTTGTGACTTAACCAACATGGAAGGAGTCAGGGGCTAGATAACAGATGTTGATGTTGCCAAAAGTAAGCTAAAGCTAGTGTTGGAAAACAGCTACCCAGCATGAATGTATGGATTTGTGCAAGAAAAAGTGGTGATAATAAGTATACATACTGGACTAACAAAGGGTATATGTCAGCCATATGCATTTGTTACCGTAAAAAGTGCAGTTCATAAAATATGAATTTATAACACAAGATTGTGGTAGGCTAAGTTTGGGTTTGTGTGAATTGACTGTTTCGTTTTTGTTGTTGTGATGTTTTTATTATGTTTATTTTGTGTTTTTGTTATGAATGTCTGATGTATGTTTTCATGTTGTTTTTTCTTTTTTATTTGCAGTTTGATTGAGTGTGATAGGGTAGAGTAATTGGTTTCCCTTCACCTGAACCGGAAGAGGCTTTACCTGGAATAGGAAACTGACATTGGCAACTACCAAAGCAGTCGAACAGTTGGTGTGACCGAACCATTTTCAAGTTCCACAGTGTGAAGTTATTATATGTCAGTTACTTAAGACAGTGACTGTCCTAAATGGGATCAGGATTAGAGAAGGTGCTTTAATATCTGTAGGCTGATTTTGTTGTGAGTGAGATCTCTGATTCTCATTTGGAAGGAGTGAAGGGCTTTTGTGTACAAAACGACTGCATGAGAAATTCCAAAGTAATTTCTGCCCTCAGCTTGGAAGTCACAGCTAAAATAAACTCCGTACTGATCCCTAAATTGTGCGTTGACTTTCGTGATTGTCTTGGACTATTCTGAGATGAAGTGCTGAGAAAGATAAGGAACTATTTTGGGACATATGTCAGAGTTGGAGATTTGTTGATAATATTTTGACTATTGGTAGTATTAAGTTAGCTAAGTTAAGTTTAGGAAGATTGTTTTTATATACTTTAGTGGTAAGTAGGAAATAAGTTAGGTTAAGTACTGAAAGAAGATAATTGATAAACTGTGGCAAATGTAAATAGGAATAGGATAAGGTTCTGTTTGGAGGTCTTCAGGCCACTGTAATATTAAGGTTAATAAATTAGGATAGGTGAATAGAGTTTTCTTTAACCTCTGAATCTGTTCCCATCATCCTACACTAATTGTGTCAAATAAAAAGCTCCTACATAATAATTTGGCACCCAACTTGGGGCTCTTTGATATTAAAGTAAAAGTGGGGTGGATAATTGGAGATGGCAGAGGGAGGAGGTTTAGAAGGTGTTGTGTCAGGTGAAGGGGAGAAGGGCTGGAAGCAGAGGTTGGATAGGCTGATGTGCATGATGGTCAGCATGCAGGATAAGTTGGAGGAAGCCCAGGTAAGGGAAAGTAATTTGGTTGCTAGAATGGAGGCAATACATAAGAAGATGTGTGAGATGATGAAGAAAGTGGCTGGGGTGGCTAGGACTGAGCCTGGTGTTGGGAAGGGAAGTAAAGATGCTGAGGCAAAAGGTGCAGAGAAAATCCCTAAGAAAGGGAAGGAGTTGTTAAATAAGAGTAAAGGAGGACTTGCCTTTGATGAGGGCAGTGTGAGTGAGGCGTATGAAAGTGATAGGGAAGACAGTAGTAAGAAAAAAGAGGGAGGGAAGAAGAAAACATGAGAGGGGAGAGGTGTGAGGAAAAAGGAATTGAGTTCCCAGATTTTGAGGCATAGTTTGGACTAGTAGTAGTAGTAGTAGTAGTAGTAGTAGTAGTAGTAGTAGTAGTAGTAGTAGTAGTAGTAGTAGTAGTAGTAGTAGTAGTAGTAGTAGTAGTAGTAGTGAGGCAGAAGAGAAGGAGGCCAAACCAATGTTCCTGAGGGAGGTTCCCCAGATTGAGAAATTTAACATTGGGAAGGGAAGAGATGTACATGGGTTTTCATGAGTAAGAGAAGTATTGTAGGCAAAAGTATGGGGAGAATAAAAGTGTGTGAATCAAGCAGCTGGGAGAGTTCTTGGATGGGTGGTTGAAGATATGCTACAGGAGTATGTGTGAGCGTGAATCAGGGTAAGAGTCCGTGAAGGCTAGAGTGATTAAGCAGGCAAAGAGAATGAAAGGAAGTGTTGTATACAAGAAGGATGATAGGTTTGAGGAGGCAAAGATGAAGGCTGGAGAGGAAGTGGGCTTGTATGCTCAGGCTGGAAGTGCTGGCCAGAAGGAAGTATGGAGAGGAAGGAATTGAGGAAAACAAACACCTCATGCAGAAGTTCTTGGTCACTATCCCTGAGAAGATTAGCGTAATTTTAAATGAGAAGAAAAAAGATCAGAAGCGGTGCTCGGGAAAGAGCTTAAATTGGGAGGGTGTTTTAGAGATCCTAGAAGATATGAGAGTAGATGAGGATGAGCTAAAAGAGATGTACACTGGGTCTGAGGTGGTAAAGGGAAGGACATATAAGGACGCTTTGGTTAGTGAGGAGCTAAGTGTGATGACAGCCTTGTTGGAGGAGTGCAGGAAAGACCAGATAGAAAGAGGAAAAAAGAATGTGCGAGTGAATGTGGAGAGTAATGGGAAAAGGAGCTCGAGCAGAAGCCAAGAGAGGTTTAGGAGTGGACGTGTGGGTGGAGCAAATGGGAATATGAGGGAGAGGCAGATGAGAGTGAGTAGTAGTAGTAAGAGGTGTTTCAGGTGTGGAAGGACTGGTCATGTGAAACTGGATTGCAGATGGGCCAATGGCGAGTGTTTTGGCTGTGGAAAGGGAGGGCTTATGTTGAGGGATTGTCTGCAAGTGAAAGAGTTCAAATGTTTTGGCTGTGGAAAGATAGGGCATCGAGTGAGAGACTGCCAGAGTAGAAGGAGAGTAGGAGTAAATGGAAGTCATTGTGGAAACTGGAATGAATGGGCATTTTGCCAGAACATGTAAGAACCCTCGGAGTAAGTGTGGAGGATGTGGAATGGAGGGTCATGTGAAGGGAGTCTGCTGTACCAAATTCCAACCTCAGAGAAACTAAGTGTGAAGGGGGTTTACCATAGTGAGCCTTCTGGTATGGAAGGGATAGATGTATTGCATGTGAGAGAAGGGTGTTAGATTGGGATAGATTTCTTGAGGAAGAATGGATTGGTAGTGGATGTTGGGACAGATCTGTTGAAAGACAAGGTTGTAATAGGGAAGATTCAAAGTGAGGCAGTGAATATGGCAAGGTTTGTGGGAATGACTGATATGAGTCTGAGTGAGGAGGAGGATGTAGTGGAGTTGGACAAGAGTGAGAATAAATTGTTGACAGCGGAGGACGTTGAGGAGATGCAGCAGAAGTGTTTTGTGGTGAGTGTGTTGAGATGTATTAGAGAGGGAGTACCTGGAAGAAGATGGCCTTTGTTGTTGAGTAAACAGATGCAGTTTGCTGAGAGATTTGTGCTGTGTGAATGAGTGGTATATTCTTTGAGAGAGAAGATTGGAGAGCTGATGTATGTTCCAGTGTTCTCGATGAGTGGAGCAGTAGGGATGTGCATGTTAGTCCATGAGAAATATGGACATATGGGGAAGTTTAAGTTGATCGAGTGTATGAAAGAGAGGATGTTTTCCCTGTATTTGAGGAAGATTTGTATGATGTGGCAGTCACATGCAAAGAATGTCAGAAGGGAAAGTATCAGAGAGTGTATGCTAGGATTTGAGTGGGATGTGGAAGGAGTGAACTTGGTGAGTACGAGGAATGTTGACGAGGATACGCAAGAGTTGGGTGAATTGGAAACAACGCCAAGTCGTGAGGAAGACGGTACGTATAGTGTGTGTGTTTCCTTTGCGTGAAAGAGTTGAAAGAGTGAGTGTGAATGGGAGAGAGTTAGCAGTGCTGGAGAGTGTAAGTAGAGGAGTTTTGGATAGCTTGAGGCACAGTGTGGAAGAAATAAATGAGAGCATGGAAGAGATGATAGCAGCCATGTCAGGTGTGAATAAGGTTAGAGCCGACCTAAGTTTCCAGAGTTGGAATGAGCTTGGTGTAAGTAGTCTGAAACCAAGGATAGGTGAGTCTAGTGTGGTTGGAGTGGAAATGAGTGAAGAAGAGGTGGTGCTTGAGAGGCCATGGACCCAAAGTCAAGGTCCAGTTCCGGAGTATGACTGGGTGGTAAGAAAGAGATTTTGAAGAAAAGGAAGTGAGATTTCCTTCATTTTAGTAAGGGGGAGTGTGGTGGGCTAAGTTTGGGTTTGTGTGAATTGATTGTTTTGTTTTTGTTGTTGTGATTTTTTTTATTATGTTTGTGTTTTTGTAATGAATGTCTGATGTAAGTTTTCATGTTTTTTATTTTTTATTTGCAGTCTGCTCAAGTGTGATAGGGTAGAGTAATTGGCTTCCCTTCACCTAAACCGGAAGAGGCTTTACCTGGAATAGGAAACTGACATTGGCAACTACCAAAGCAGTCGAACAGTTGGTGTGACCGAACCATTTTCAAGTTCCAGTGTGAAGTTATTATATGTCAGTTACTTAAGACAGTGATTGTCCTAAATGGGATCGGGGTTAGAGAAGGTGCTTTAATATCTGTAGGCTTATTTTGTTGAATGAGATCTCAGATTCTTGTTTGGAAGGAGAGAAGGGTTTTTGTGTAGAAAAAGACTGCATGAAGAAATTCCAAAGCAATGTCTGCCCTCAGCTTGGATGTCATAGCTAAAATAAACTCTGTAGTGATCCCCAAATTGTGTTGACTTTCATGATCATCTTGGATTATTCTGAGATGAAGTGCTGAGAAAGATAAGGAACTATTTTGGGACATACGCCAGAGTTGGAGATTTGTTGATAATATTTTGACTACTGGTAGTATTAAGTTACGCTAAGTTAAGTATAAGAAGATTGTTTTGATAAACTTTAGTGGTAAGTAGGAAATAAGCTAGGTTAAGTACTGAAAGAAGATAATTGATAAACTGTGGCAAATGTAAATAGGCATAGGATAAGGTTCTGTTTGAAGGTCTTCGGGCCACTGTAATATTAAGGTTAATAAATTAGGATAGGTGAAAAGAGTTTTCTTTAACCTCTGAATCTGTTCCCATCCTCCTGCAACAATTGTGTCTAATAAAAAGCCCCTACAAGATACCTCCTAGTGACCATATTTTTACATATCAGGGGAATGGAGTGTACTACATGTAAATGAAGAAATACACATGAAAAGGATATTCACTTACAAACATCTCTACTTAGAGAGCTTCTGTACTTATTAGCTACATTACGATGATTATTTTTTGCTATGTTACCATTTCAGAAGTGATACGTTTTTAGCTTAACTTTTTAAATTAAATGTTAAGTTTAATGTACCGGTTAGTTTAGTTTAGGAACTACGTGGAATTGCTGTTAGATGCAGGGCATCCAGGAAGTAATCAAGTAAGGAAATAATCAAGTATAGGGACATTGTTACTTATCAGGAAGAAAGACTCCAAAGCATCTGTTAAACTGCGGTGTTACTAAATAAGTTCTGAAATCATGGAAAATGACAAAATAAAATTAATATGACAGCCAGTAACTTCCTCCTACCAGCTCAGCTTACCCACACTCCACTAACCATCAGTGCCACCAATACAGGCAGTCCCCAATTATTGGCGATCTGGTTTTATGGTGCTTGTCTATGAATGAAAATCGGTGATTTTTGGCACTGATTTCTGCTTATCGGCACCGATAATCGGGCACTGGCGCCGATACATACCTAACAGCGGCGCCGATAAGTCCCAAAAATCGGCGAGTTTTGGTTATCGGCAATTTTCGCTTATCATCATTCTATCGGAACAGATCCTGCGCCGATGACCAGGGACTGCCTGTACTAAGTTTATCTCGGTTTCATGACGAGATTAAAGGCAACAACAAAATATGAGAATCTGCGTTGCTCAAAAAGAAACCCATAAAAAAAATTTTTTCCAAAGATCTTACTTATACGCTATAAATTAAACTTCAGCTCCATGTCACTCATCATCAAGAAGGCATCAAATAAATACTGTTTCAGCAAAGGTGAATCATCATACAATTTGATGCCCACTTTATAATTCACCAGGTACAATATTCACCAGTTACATAATTGCAGTGCATTACTGCACAATATTTTGGCACAAATATATCTAACACTTCTAACATT
The DNA here is from genome assembly GCF_040412425.1 of Macrobrachium rosenbergii. Taxonomy (NCBI): domain Eukaryota; kingdom Metazoa; phylum Arthropoda; class Malacostraca; order Decapoda; family Palaemonidae; genus Macrobrachium; species Macrobrachium rosenbergii. The sequence continues at coordinate 35,252,901 of NC_089784.1, forward strand.
CATTTATATGAATAAGTGTTTTCTTAAGATTTATTAGTAAAATAACTATAGATTTTATGACACGAAAGATTTTTTCATACAAACATCTCAATCATACATTCCTCACAAGTACGTTCTAAATGTTCCTAGGTGACGGTCTTTTGACTCTTAGACAGTATTCAATTTTACTATGTGCCTTGTAGAGCCTCAAGAATGTCTCAAATACTGTACATTCTTTCTGCAACACTGACCTCACTTTGCTGTACAAAGCTTGGAACCTCTTGGGGTTGAGGCTCTATGTACAAAAGTCTACTAGAGGTGACAGTGGTGGGCTTGTCTCCAAAAAGGGAAAATCAATAACCAAATCAAATAACCTATACCAACCACAAGATCACCAGTATTTCTGGTGATAAGCTCCTACCAGCAGAAGCCACTTCTGCTATATTTCTATGTTAAATTCTGGGGACTGAAGATGGTAGTGTGGTTCTAACTAACTGAGCTCATGAGATGATGATAACATAAGGCAAAGTAAAAACTGTTTAGTAATATTTAGCAATATGCAATAGAACAGCAATCCTGCTGTGAAATAGATACTTGGGGAAGACTGAACAGAATTGTTAATAATACTGCAGGTTCACAAAGGAATGGAAGGGGGCTGCGATATACCAGGTGGTGCATGCATATACTCATATGGGACTATCTTCTACTGTCTGAAAGACAAAAGACTGTAAACCTGGGAATATCTGAAACATAAATGTTATGGCATATACAGCATATGATCGATGAGGTTGTGATGAAACACAGGAAAATATTATACAATACAATATGACCGTCAGTAGTATGTCAGATTTTCTGAAACATTGGTTTAACCCTATACCAAAAATTAACATAATCCTCCCAAAACTGTATTCCAATGTAAGTTTTACACTTCTATATAATATTGATTGTTTACAATTACTTTTACCCTCCAAATCAAAATACTAAAAATAAATGAGCTTTACAAAGGCTCAAACTTTTCAAAAGAGTGATAAATATATTACAGGCTACAGTAATCATTCCTTATCTTGTCAGAAATAAAAACCTAGTAAACAATCTGAAAAATACGATCATTACTGGATGTTGAATTATTTTCCCTTAAAAATACTATAACACTAATCCTTTCACACAAAATTTTATATAAATTTTCAGGACATTCAACGAAAGACTAAAACATCAAAATATCCTCTTCACAACTGCCTGTTTATAGAATACTAGCCTCTCTAGCAATGGTGGCTATTCCATCAACCAACATCTCTTCCTTCTATGAATGAATGTCTTTTGGAAAGTCCCACACTAAAGTTATAATACATGATATACTGTACTACTAACAAAAAAAAAAGGCATCATGAAAAGAAATTATTTAAAACCTTCCAGCACCCACAATTAATCCACAGACATACTATAATGTCAAAACTTGAAAATAAAGATTTAACAAAATGTTCATGACTAAAGTTGTAAAGTAACAGTAAAAACTTGCAAAGGAGGTGGTAAAACATATACCAAGTCTAAGGTTTATTTAGTTAAAAAGATAAATCTTTGGTGAGTGAAAGATACAGAGCTGTATCTTCTAGATTTCATAAATACAACATATTAAAGCAAGTTTAAAAATTGGAAAAAACATGAAAAAAGAAGAACTTTAAACAATCTTATTAAAATATAATCCTCCTACATTTACTGGGACTTTGTGCAGCATCTGATCTGCTATGACAAACAAAGTGCTTAGTCAATGGTTAAAAACAAGTCTTACTAAGATGTGTGAGACCCTCTCCAACACTAGGATTGGTTGTTACTATCAAGGTAAATATGTTAAGCTACTGACCAGGTTGAAACAAAACTAAATGAAATGATGCAGGTAAAAAGTCTTCCCCACTAAGAGTTTCTTTAACTACATCCTGTTTCTCTGACAAGAACTTAAAAAATATCATGATATTCCTATCCCCTGCCAACTGGAGGATGCTCCATGATACCTAGTCTGAACTCTCCAGGCTGCTGGACTCCTTGCCCCCACAAGAACGCAACCAGTGTTGTCCACCCATCCTCTAGGATTGTCTTCAAGGGGTCATAGCTCTCTTTTAACAACGACGACTTCAGGCCTCTAAATTTAGAAATGCTGCTTTCCTCACAGCTATCTCCTAATGCTATCCTGTCCGTTATGCAAGTCCCCCAGCACATTGTAAAGATGTCATAATAGAACAATATGTCTGATATTGTTTAAACCACTGTTACTCCAGCTCTAAGGCTAACTGGCAGCCTTCTGCATCTTGCTACCTTCTAAAAAGCTTGATGAATACCTCATGTAATGACTTCTTACAAATAAGAATTGGGTGAAAAGATTTTGAAATTTCTATTCTTAGCTTTGATGGTCCTACAGTGGCTTATACTGTGTTAATTTTCAGTATGTTGCAAACAATTAATTTTATTTTACAATAAACAGGTCTATGATACATTAATTGGTCACTTTATCTATTATTCCATTAAAATATGGTATATTGTATTTATGTTCCGTATTTTTACAACTCATTTTGATACTAGCACAGGGCCTCAGAATCACTGTACGGCCAACTCACATCAACAAACCAACCAATTATATTGAATTACAGTAACAATGATGCCTGAGTAGCCTATGAAACGGAGAAATTGGTGAAGTGCACCCAACATATCTAAAGTGAATGAAAATGAGTAAAGAAGTGACAGCTGTCACCATATTTGACAGAAGATTACTTGTACAGTATTTGAGAAAGGCTTGATGCATCACCTAACTAATGTAAAATTCCCTTTGACCATAGATTAGCCACTTTGTCAGTCCACTCAAACCAGGCATGTTGACTGAGTAAAAATAAAAGAATCTATCGTCTATATGAACACACCTTTGGATCATTCAGTAAAAGCGCAGAGGAAAATCACTTTATAATAACTGACCACATCACTACAGAAGAAACTTTAAAATAATATATCCATCATTTGGCTCTTGTTCCTAAAACTGCCAAACTGTCGGCAATTCATAAATCTTTGGTCGCTCTTTTTCATCTATTACAAATGCACATAAAACATTAAATACCTATTGGCATATTACCTTATATCCGGTAACATTCAATGCGCAGATTTTAAGCAGTGAGTAAATTTTTACAAAAAAAAAACTGTAACATGTTTTCATCTTCTCCATTCACTTCTTAGGGTTATGCTGTTCACAGCATAATAAGAATTAGGAGGTTGTAAAATGACTAATATACATAACAGAATAGTTATGCATTAAACTCTACAAATAAAACCATACATAAATTAAACTAATAAGACACTAAACGGTAACTTAAAACCTCGATAAGTTCACATACTCACTTGTAAACACAGATTTACATGAGAAAATTCTAATCAATGTACTTACAATACCATCAATGTTATTTACAGTGAAGACTGCATGTGAACTGTACTAGCTATCACACCATGATACTTTACCATGACAATATAAGGCTACCAACATTGTTACATTTCTATGAACACCAGCAAACACTTAAAAATTTACATGCTTATTCATCATCCATACTAAAATGACAGCTTCAAAGTATTCTTTGTGAAAATTTAGCATCTTCTACATAAACAAAACACAAAGTTTGTGGTGAGTCCTACAAACCACAAGTTACATAGTATGAAAACAAGACTTGAAGTCATATATCATAAAATCCTTATGAAAATTTTGTGTAGCATGTGAAATTTAAATAGGATACAAAGTCAACCACAAAATTTCACTGCAGTAAACAGCACAATCACCAACTGTATACCTCTGAAGAGATACCATAAACTAATGTAAACACATTTACCTGGAACTGATACCTTTCATGAAGATGACAAAAAATATCTCCAATTACCATTAAGAAAATAAAGATTAATGGCCTACCTGGACAAGATGTCAATGGCACACAGAACAGCTTTAAACTCACTCTTACAGGATCACAATACATGTCACATACTTGGAAGATACGGACGGAGAACAGCTATGGTACGAGAATCTTCCAATCATATCTCATATTTGCCGAGTGAGTGACTGGTGGAAAAGGTGGCTCTATTAACGTCCAGCTGCCCGAACTTTCCTGACTAGCAAATGCGAAGGAACAATATGGAATCTGCAGAGAGGAAAAAATGTTGTTAGAAAACCAACATCTGGTTCCTGTAAAGTACTAGTAACTGCTAAATAGCTACACTGATTAATGAATATCAAGGTATAGAAGGAATTATAAGAATCAATTACAATCAACAAAACTTACGTAAAATTTTATCATAATTCAATCTTGCAAAGCAATAAAATAAGCATTCTCAAGAAACTAAATTTGGAATACTCCCCTCTACAGCTTTCAAAACAAGTAAAAATATAATAAAAGCACTCTTGTCATATAGAAAGCATATAAAAAGCATAAAATCTGTATTTACATGGTTAACTAATGACAAAGAGTAGAAAAAAGAAATAAAAACATTAATACAATATTTACATTCAATAAATACAAACCTCTTATTTTACTCATTTGTATGTTCGTGTTAGGTGGGGTGTCGGCTGGTCAACAGACAAAGTCTGCTTGAGCCTACCTCTCAAAAGAGGATACCACACATGAAGGAACCTGTAAGTTCACTTCTTAACAAAATTTCTTGCTGCCTGGGAAAGATTAGGCCGAGGCAGAAATAACTTAACAGTATGGTCAATCCAACTGAAATACATATATTTATGGAACATAAATGGTAGTCAAGTCCTCTGACACATTATGCTTTGACATAAGAGATCAGTATATTTCCATAGAGTACAAACGTAGGCTCATAGATGGGTTCCCTGAAGAGTTGGATTCATGAGTTACCTAGCAGTATGGTCTGAATTGAATTGAAGAAAAAGAGCGAAGTCCATAAAAAAGGAGAGTCCTTTTGTCTTTGACAAGCATGACTTAATTACTGACTTAGAAAAACAAAAACTGTTCTCCTTCCTGACATCTTATGTTTGATAGAACAGGCAAAATGTATACATAAGTACTAAATCATGATGATAATACTACAATTTATAAAACACTTTACTAATGTGAATGGTACATAAAACCTAAATACATTAAGCAAATTATGATAATAATACGGTAAAGTATAGTTGTTTTTCTTACCTTTGAAAGTGATGTCATAGGATTGATGTGAATGATGATAATCCATTCATGTTTGTGTCACTCACCTCATGCCATGCAGCATCAATATTTTTTATACAATTGTAAATGTTGCAACCCTTCTAGAAGTGATGTAAGGTCACATCTGGGTCATTTACCTCCTTTAATGCTTGTCTGTACATATGGCAAGAGTAATATTTCTTGAAATTTGCTATTATGCCTTGATTCAATGGCTGAATGAGTGAAGTTGTGTTAGGGGGTAAATAGACAACTTTAACATCCCCCAATGGAAATCATCTAACTGCGGTGAAGAAAAAACCGGTCTTCAAGGAAATCATCTAACTGCGGTGAAGAAAAAACCGGTCTTCAAACACAGCAAGAGTCACCGAGCCTCTGTCATTGGACATCAACATTATGGGTAGAGAACTTTTTGAAATGTTTTTCAGTGCCCGTGGACTTGCAGCGTGGTACACAAGGGGAGGTTTTAACTTCAAGTCTCCCGATGTGCTGCCACCCAGCAGTCAAGTTAGCCTATACTTCGCTACCTTAAATACTGACATCATCATCTCTTTACGGCTGATGTACATTTTTCCTGGAATTTTTTTTCCAGAAAAGCCCTGTCTCATCAATATTAAAAATTTGCTTTGGGGTATAATCTTCCTTATCAATTATATCCTTGAGTGTCTTGGAAAATCTTTCAGCTGTTGCTTTGTCAGCATTCACTGACTCACTCCTAACAGACAGGTGATGTTAGTTAGCAGGTTTTTCGAAAAGATGAAACCATCCATGACTTGCAGCAAATGTTTCATCAGCAATGATTTCGCCAGCCTTAGCCTTAAGTCATCGGGAAAGCTTTTAGCCTTTTCCTGATTCAGCATGAGGCTAAGTGGTACAGACCTTTGTCTCTGGTGTTTCATCCAGATACCCAAAAGCTTTTCCATTTCCACCCTCCCGCTTCTCTTACTTATAATTGTTGACTGCATCGGCACAGCACTTTTCATGTGCTCCATAATTCTATCTTTGTTCCTAAAAATTGTGCTGACAGTCGAGCGATTCATATTGTACATGAGTGCTACCTCATCCACTTTTTTACCACTTTCTAATTTCTTTATAACTGCCACTTTTGTTTCCTCTGAGATACCTTGCCACTTTTTACCACTACCACTATCTTCACTGGCCTTACACTTGCCATTTACCAAGATAGATAAAGGATGGGCTATATATTTCACAGTAAAATCACACAAATAGATCAGAGCACAAGTCTTAACCACTTGTGTAGGCTCAGGAGTCTGGGACGGCATGCTGGCATATTGGCGTCAGCTATGGCGCTGTTTGGCCTAGGTAGCAGCAGATATTGTAACTAAGCTGAGAGGCACAATACAAAATTTGAACTTATGGGTGGCGGCCAGAGCTCTCTGAACAAATTTTAATTTACAATCGTGGTTGTTCGCATCTCTGAAAGTTCTTAAGTTGAAAAATCATAAGTAGAGAAGCGTCTGTAATGTTCATCTATCAGTCAATTGGTATGCCAATGGACAAGACTAAAGTACTTTTCTGGCCTCAGTTTTGCTGGTGAGAGATGTGGTTTTAATCACACAGATAGGGAAACTCTAATCACCTAATTTAACAAAACTACTCACTGTTCTTTTATAAAGTGCATACGGTCACATACTAAACCACAATATAAGGCTATCAAGGCAACCATTTGATATAAATTCATAACAAACAATTCACTACAATACCTCTGCTTCTACCAAGGAAAAACAATGGAACACCACTTACGCTATGTTCTGTACCTATAAAAAAATGGCAAACTATACGACAGCTCTGTGAAGCGCTTCCACCAGCACTCACAATGACACAAATTCAGTTATAAAACACTATGGAGGAATGAGAATAAATGTAAAATAAGAATACACAAAACTGTTTTCTGGCTTGAAAGCTACAAAGACTACAATGATAGCGATTTGAAAGGAAATGGAGGTCTGCCATTGATGAAAATGATTCACACATAGAATGCTTTCAAAAGATGACAAAGGGTTAGCCCGCTGCATAGATGATCTCATCCAAGATTTTACTACCACTCCTTCAACTTTCAATCAGTGATTCAGCACTGAATTTATCCACCATCATGAGGTACTGAAGTTTTGTTAACAGTGAAAGGATTTTTATTTTGCATGAACACAGGGACATTTGGTATACAGTAGATGAAGGAAAAAGGAAGAGGTTAAAATTTCTTGTAAGGAAGGCTACCAGAAAGCAAAATACTTGATCCAAATATGCCCGAAAATGTGAGTTTAACTGCCAGGCTGTTGAGTGTTCTAAAAAGTGCCGAGTGCTAAAGCACAAGGAAGTATGGACATCAGTCAATTTCCTATTAGTGTTTCAACTAACTAGTCTCTGTAAGATAGGGTTTGTAATGGTATTCCAAACTTTATACAATTAAGATTTACTTATACATCAGCAAAGAGAGACAGGAATTGAACACACGCTGCTCACTAAATTCTTAGCATGAACTTTGGACTTGAGCTGATCATTTTTCAAGAAAACTTAAGTGGACAATATACATGAAAAGGAAGGGAAATGATCAATTATCTAGTGACAATATCTTTTTCAAATGAAAGGGAATAAATTTCATATTTCCCACAAAGACTCACAGCAAATACTGTACTCAAACGGGTAATATGAGTAACAAAACAAAGATTAATCAAAACTGGACATACACCAGAAAAAATACTAAAAATCATATACCACTTGAAACAAGCCAGCTAAACCACTGCTCACAACCCTACGAAAAGCTTTCTTATCTGCTTTCTTCTTCATCACACCAAACACCAGCCAAGATAGCAACAACAGAGGGAGATAATCCAAATTCTTAGCAAAACAGATGACTATTTAAAGGATGTGGTATTACTTGACAAAACACAGAAGCAGGAAAGAAACTCAAACAAACTGCCTATAAGCAATGAAGCATTAAAACAAATAATCAAACTTGAATCATGATGGGCTTAAACACAATACAAGTTTACGTTATCATAACGCAGCAAAAAATATAACTCTAAACACAAAACTTTGAAAGGCAAAAAGCAAGGCATGAAATAGAAGGCACCTTTTATGCTTCATAAGGAAGGTAGAAACAAAACACGAGGTCTTTGCCGTTATGGTAAAACAATTAGTTTCAATCAAAACTACCAACAGTTTTTAGGAAGAAGCCTGCATATCCATGACAGAGGCCTACGCACACAGCCAATAAAGCATATTTTAGTTTAAAGTCACAAGATTTTTCTTCAAAACCATAAAAAGCACCTTGAATTCAATATGACACCTAATATCATTCAGTGAAAACACTCTTTTGGCAGCAATATTCCCATAGACAATGCAGTGAAGGATGATAATGATTAAGTTACAAAGAAATCCTAAAACCACAAAAAAAAGTTTTGAAATTAAATGCTAATAAAAAATAAGTGAGAAAAAAATATTTTCCATTTTTGCCAATGAAAATTACCTACAGAAATCAACAGTACAGCTTGCTAATATCCTTATCAATGTCTGGAACAGCTCCTACTAATCCAAGCATTGCCTATTACAACCACGGTTTTGGTATTACTTGGAAAAATACCTGTAACTAGTATTTCAGCTGTATTGTTTAATCTCAAACACCAAAGGGAAAAAATTCCTGCCAATGGAGTTGTCAAATCATCTGTAAACACAGAATGCCACCTACCAACTATCACAGTTGTCCCTGTTACATTACTTTCTATACAAAACCTAAAATATCATATTTCCATTTAGGTACTCTGGATACAAAATAACTGTTTGCAAAGCCTACAAGAACATTTACTATATTTAGGTGATATTCAAATGGCTCTCCTATTCCACAGGAGACTGATTTGTAATCCAGTGGCCATTATGGATCTTCCAAGTAATTTTAATAAGATCTACAAGCAGAAATTTATACATAATTTATAAAAGGCTGTTACCTTTACCTTCAAATACTTCACTATGACTATATGAAGGATCTATGATCTGGAAGTGGCATACTAAGATACCTAATTGCTGTATGAGTGGCTTTTTTCCTTACGGAAAGGAAAATATTACCTCTTGATTATAAAAGCAAGCATGATCATGGAGGGGTTATCGTAAGGGGCCCCTTTTACCCATCATGTACCCATTATCGTCTCTGCTTTTACTATATCCTATCAATTTCACCACCTATTTATTTAAAGGCTGACGCTTGTAGTGTGCAAGAGGATGAAGGTAACCTCAGTGAAAGCCTTGTCCTTTAAAAGAAATTAACCATTCATTGACAACACAGTATGCTGAAGGAGAATGTGTAAGAACACTCCCTTACTGCTAAATACTTAAGGTGCAAAGTAGTTTATATTCAGTACATTTTCCACACTAAAAGTACATATTTCAGATGCATAAGATCTTTATATACTAATTAAGTTACCAACTGGTAAATGAGATTCTATTGTACTATATACCATACTTCTAAAAACAGTCACTATGTTATACATCCTATAAAGTTAATATATATTAGGTCTACAAGTTTAGGTAACTTAAGTAAATGTTATTTTAACTTTGCATTAGTGCTGAAGTAATTTTAAAATGTAAAGATTAAGTGTCTTGTTTTCCAATCCTCATACACAGAGTAACACTGTTCAGAAACCTATCTTAGTTCCATGCAGGATATCTTTACCCTGTAATCACTGGGGGATGAGACACTGCTAACCTAATTTCTAAAATTAGACCTACCCATCACAAAACATATCTGTATTCATCCAATATTACAACATATCATACTAATCTATTCATTTTAATGAACATAAAACCAGTTTAGCTCCTCCTATTTTTGACTGTTCAATGTTCTTCTTGTTAGGAAAGAAGCCTAATACCTACAGACTGATTTTAATCTATTGAAATGATGGTGACAACAAGCATGATCGTACAAACCATGCACAACTCCTTGACAACTCATTGTAAGATGCATTACTAAAATTGACTGGGGTAAATGTACTCCAGGAAAAACAAACAGTGTTATGGGCCATATTTCAAATACATACACACTGGTCACATGCATTAACCACAGCAATATCGAGGACAAACTACTGTTTATAAGTTTGACTTAACTTGCAATTTGATAATAATCTCTGCTCTATACAAGAAGTATTTTTAAAGTGACATAATTGCCACATGGTGCTAGAATACTTGTCTTACTAAATTCTAGTCACCTCAAAGGTTCCAATGCTTTCCACACAAATGGCAATGAAGCAAATTTTCTCCAATTTATTGATAATTCAGTTGTAAATTAGAGAACCAACTAGACCTCTTAAATGAGTGACCTTAAAAGGTGAAGGATTAGCTCCTCCAACCAGGTACAGTAGCTAGTTTTCTGCATCTCAGAGACAATGTGCAAGCTGAGAAGGATTTATCAATATTATGAAGCTTGGATGCTTGCTTGGAGATGACATCAAATGTTTTCATGTAGCTATTCAGAGTCGCATCAAAATGAAGTTCTGGACTGTTAAGAAAATTTCTTATTTATTGTAAGCACTGAGGTAATTTTGTGTACCAAAATGGCCTCTACTATAGGAAAGCATACCAGCTGCTGACTATCCCAACCGAAATTAGTTATTAAAAAGAGCAAAGGCAGGTGCTCATAGAAAGGTGTTAACAAAAGAGCAGATCATTGCCTCCATCTTTTATATAATATAAAAAATAACCACTTCAATTCAGGGCCCAAGGAAGCTCAGTCGCAATCACATTGAAAACAATAACGTTACGTCTGTGATTTATTGATTAATTTAGAAGACAAAAATGTGTAGTCAACAAAGAGCAATATCAAGACAATAACGAAAACGATACTTAGAAACTTTAACTTGAACTGATATGCCAGGAGACAACAAATGCTGTTGACAAAAGATGAGGTTCACAATGAAAATACAATACAACATCACTTCATTACTAATCACCGATACTGAAAAAAAGATGGATAAGATGCTGACATGAATGAAAGAAAACCCCAATAAAAAGGGGACAGAGTGACAGCTCCAATCATAATGCCTAACTAGTAGTCAGGCTGGGAGAAGAATGGACAAGAACAGAATGAGTACGTATATGATAATGATAGTTACACCAAACAGGTGAGCCACAATTCCCAGTGAGGTAATGAATTCCTCATTCTCAAGGTAGTTCACCCTCACTTCATAACCATTTCTGGAACTTTATCAGCAGTGGAACCTTACTGGCAGCTTTTCTTCAACTGGAAGTCTACAATCCCCCATAGCAATAGATAAAGCTGATGTAAAATAATTGTGACTTTCTATAATGCATGAAAACTTAGCTATTCAGTTCAAATTGTTAACCAAGTCAAATCTTCCGTTAAAAAATGTCTCATAAAAAGTTATAATGGAAAAAACTAAGTTTGCAATGTACCTGCAAATGACTACAGTACATACTTCATACTTTAACTTTTATAGTAACCAGGTTCTGAAATGGAGAGTTTTCATGTACATAATAAAAAAGGAATTTGAGAGCAAAATCTCACTATAATGCTTGAACAGTTATGACAAATGACTAAAAATAATGTTCTAGTACAAACATAGAAGCAACACATACTTCATTTTAATTAACATCTATACTCTGAAAGGAACAAATACTGCTGTGGCCAAGCTAGTAGACCATGCAAAGATGCTTCAAACCAGGTCCATAGAGATGAATATACAGTAAAGGAGAGGTTAGTAAAAAATGCTAAAAGTACAAAAGTTGTCAAGTAGCCAGAGATTTAGTAACAGGAATGGAAAAAAATGGATGAAAGGAAAAAAGAGAAACCTTAATGTCTTTAAGAGTTGCAGATCAGTGTAAGAGAATCCTCCAGTCATAATGAGCTTGTCCGGTATTGGAGACGGGCATGACAGGCTGGGCCAGGGACCAGTGACCGTCTGGCCATTCTACAGCCATGCTTGTGGAGCAATACGGAATCTGTGGCCGCAAGAAGACAAGGTTTATCCACTCACCCATGGTTTTCCCACCACAACAGCTCAAGCAACAACGATTGAAGAGACAGAGGTGATGATAATGCAGTACATAAAAATAATAATAATTTGGAAGAAAGAATGAAAAATAATAATTTACATTCGATGTACATTACTGAAATTTGATTATGAATTTAGGAAAATATATATATATATATATATATATATATATATATATATATATATATATATATATATATATATATATATATATATATATATATATATATATAAATATATATATATATATATATATATATATATATATATATATATATATATATATATATATATATATATATATATATATATATATATATATATATATATATATATGATTATTATCACTTTGGTACGTGATTCATTTATCACACATTACCACAGGTGAAAAATAAGAAACAGGTGTAGGTCTGACCGGTTTTAGACTTTATTTCCAAGCCACTCATCAATGGCTTGGAAATAAAAGTCGAAACCGGTCAGGACCTACACCATTTCTTATTTTTCACCTGTGTATACAACAATTGTCTCACAAGCTCTGATTTAATTTAAAAGCAATATTCTATAAAATAAAAGTGTTCTAAAATTAAATGAAGAATTAAGGGTACAATATACAAATACAAACCAGTACCAAACACAAAACTTATTGCAAAACCACCTTCATTAACCAGTTATATGCGACACATAATATAAATAATATAATAGGTCTCACAAAAGTATCCATGGGACAACACCCTACTCAATTAATTTCAGGTTATAAAATCAACAACAAGGCCTCCCCGTACATGCCACTTTTTAACGTTACGTATTTCTTATTCATTAAATGATACCATACAAACTTATTTTAATGTAACAACTACTATCTTTACGGTAAACCCCCTGTATTCGCGTTCTCACGATTCGCGGATTTCTGTATGTAACATACAGTATATACATATTATTCACGGAAAATTCGCCCATTCACAGTATTTTTCACTGAGAAATATTCACTAATTACAACAATTTCATATAATTATGACTAAATGTACTTTCTGTGATAAAAGTATTAAAATACTCAGGTATAAGAATTTTTAGAGGGTTTTTTTGTGTTTGAACTATCAAAATAGGCAGTTCTAAGTGTTTTTAGAGGGGTTTTAAGTATTCGCGGATTTTAGCTATTCGCGGGGGGGTTTGGTACGCATCCTCCGCGAATACAGTGGGTTTACTGTACTCAGTTACAACCATTGCTCTTCTACTGTGCTACAAACTTCTTCATTATGATATCTGCACATTTGGCTTTCTTGAATAATCAAACTCAAATTAGAAAGAAAACAATATCTAAACCTGTTATTTTTTTCTTATAATAGTTATAGATTTCTAAGCTGTTTTCATCTCATAATTTCTACTAAGTTACATGACACTGAAAATCAGAATATAAAGACTTAAGTAAAATCACTAAACTGAAGCCATTAAACTCCTGTGTAAATATGATGATAAATAATACTTAAGTTTTGTGCTAGATATTTTAAGATCTGAGCTTGTTTATTTCTTTATTTTTTCCTTGTCAGAAGTTGATGTTAAATTGTTATATAGGAAATGTACAGTCTGAGCACACACTTTATTCATAATGCCTGCAAAAACTTAAAAAGTATCATCCATATATAGTATAACCTTCAAATATATAAATTATCTTTTTCTCCTGTCCTTATAATTCTATCTTATAATTCTGATTTACTTTCCTGTATCATATTTTATACTGATAGTAGCACAGCAACATGTACAACAACTAAATGTTCATGAAATAAATGTTTCCCGTACTTTAACTTGTGATAACCATTAGTACAAAAAAGGAAAAACTGAAGTATAACATGGGTACACACATGTACCAGGTAACCTTACTAAAAACATAAGAGATAAAAAAATTATTTTAAGAAGTAAATGATGTATAAAATAAATGTGAGCAAGTTACGGAATTTTGTAAGTAGATAAAACAAAGTATGCAAGAACTAATTAAATATTCTCTTAGCCTCTGAGTGTAAATGTATTTTGATTTTGTAAATCAATAAAGTACATAAATGAATAGAAACCTTTATAGGTATCTCAAAATCTAAATACTCAATAAGGCCAAACCAACAGTTACACAACATACCACCAACAAGAAGAGATTCAAAAGGCATCTCGCACAGAACTGAAGGTACTCATTCTAACATTAAAAGGATAACTGTAGACAGTGTCCTTCAGAAAATGAATGAGAATGGAGATAAATTAAAAGACTAAAAAATGGATGTAGCTATGGGCTGAAGGGACACCAAAACACACTTTGCCAATGCCTACAGTGCATCACGCAAGGGGTTCCTCACCTTTTGTGAACCTGCAGTGCTCTGTTTCCCAGAGTGTTTATTTGGGTCAGCTTCCAAATCTTATGACTGATAACTTATTCTTTTGCCTTCAGCCAATTATCATGTATGTTATAGGCATAGTAAGGTAACATATGCAACCAAAGATATTCTCATGTCTTTGGGAACAGCAGTGTTTAAAGTAGAACACTTGGTACACTTGCCCTGTCCCTACATTACAGTAATACCCAAGATGTGAAACAATCTGGTTATATTAAAGAAACTCTCTCCCTCAAGCAAAACAGCCTTCATCGACGTAAGCCTTGAGCAACTCAGAAAAAGAATACTCAAAGAGAGAATGATATACAGTATAGTATCTCAACTGCAAAGAGACTGTGCAACTGGATTATTATTATTATTATTATTATTATTATTATCATCATCCTTCATAGGGCTGCCCTGAAGGGTATACAGTAAAGCATCAGATTTTATCTGAAACAATACGACTTCTGGAAACTTAAAAGACTGGATGAACTGAAAATGTTGAAGATTAATGACAAAATTTCTCTGAGGAATTTGTTTTTGAGACTTGATATTTGTCATTGTCTGAAAACTGGACACTCATAAAAATAAAATTTAAAAGTGTTTTTCTGAACTATTTGAATTCAAGGATTAGGTCACAGACTGACACTAAGATCAAACTAGGTACAGGATTTGACGAGAAGAAACTCACTCATCTTCGAAATGAGACATTTTTAATGTCCTACACTGACTGGAAAAGGAATTTCTCAAACTGCTTGCTGAGTCAGGAAACTCCTACAAAATCTCATTCCAAGTATATGGAAGGTATTGGGAACTTCAAAATATGCCCACACAATTAAAAAGAAACAGTAGGCTAATCATATTCCCCTGACTTAATCTAGGACATATGTAATGCTTAAAACATGCATATTTGGGAATCCAATGGCTAATCATCTTCCTCAAGCTTCATCTTAGATGTAGTACGTTTCATCAAGCAAATATAAGAATCCAATAAGAGTATCAACATTACCGGGACTCTAAACTAAACTTCAGCAAGCTTACTAGTAACTCTAGTAGAATACAGTAATCATGTAACTTTTAAAATAGTATTACTCCTGTAATTGTCTTATTATCAAGATCAGCTCTTTGACAAATTCTTTTGGAATGAAGTCAAGCTGGCATATTCTAAACCTTTCCTCCAAAACCTCTTACCATACCTACATGCTGCTATTATTATTATTATTATTATTATTATTATTATTATTATTATTAATTATTATTATTATAATATTTTTCTTGTTGGCAGGTTGAATATATAATAAATTTCCAAAGGACATGGAAAGATATTCTGCTTTCTATGTTCTTTGGAAATTTATTATACCATGTACCTGCAGACGAGAAGAATATCATAAGAAGAATAGAGAAGACTCTCTACAAACTAAATATTATTATTATTATCCATCTTACTTCTCCTTACTTTTGGCAAGTATACCATATTAATCTTTGTATTACGCATATGTATGTACAGTTCTGTTGTAATATGCCTTCCCCACTATTCTAGCCCCTTTCCTCCTTTATGATAATTTCAAAAATACTAGTTATCTCCCACTGATTAGTTCTGCTGCTTTTAAGAAATTGTTTGGTAATCCTTATGTTAAATGTATTAAGAGAAGTCTCAGCTAAGGGTAATGTGACTTACACCACCAGTTTTAAATGTCTCATGTGTACTAAACATAAACTACTGTATGCTCTTAGATTTCAAAATTCTGATTTCCATAGGCAATACACATTAAGTAACAACAGTTACATATGAGGTCAAAGGTCACTGTGTATATTTTCATTATTGTATACATAAGTGCATTAATTTCAGCTACATATGTTGCGAATACCTTACAGAAAACAAATAACACTCAAACTAGGATATCTTTATTCAAAATAACTTCTTATTAAACATCTCTCTCTCTCCCTCTCTTTCTTTGTTTTTACACAATCCAAGAAATCTTGCTTCTCACTGAGTTTTGTAGATGGATATATACCAACAAATGTTTATGTAAACACATGATAAATACAAAATATAAACTGATATACCGTAAATACATTACAGTTACCCAGGCACCAAGAAATGCCCTCTGAAGCTGTTTTGTAAGTTGATAACTCTCTAGCCCTCAGCACTTCCAACTAGATTGATACACTGTACCTACTCTCTCTCGTCCTTGAATCATGGAAGACATACTGCATTTGCACCTATTATTATGTATTTTGTGCTGTACCCACTTTCAACCTGATGGAAATTGATATTAGAAATGTAAATCTAGAATTCAATCCTGTTCTTGCCAATTATGTGACTGCAATTGCCCATATTTTTTACTAGCGAGTAGATCTCACATGAAAATAGAGTGCACCCCTAGTTAGTGGTGAATACATCTCTAGTACCTAGGAGTTTTAAGGTCTCTCTGGCTTTGAGGAAAAGTTGATTCTGACAAACGTCAATATCTGATCCTTACAGTTCCAAACTACAATTCTGTATTTTACACATATATTGCTCAACTGATGGAAGATCTCTAACAAGTACAACTGGTGATATTAAAAAGGATGATGTACTATTGAGTTCTATGGGTTGGAAACCATTAAATACTTCCTTTCACACATTAATTCAGCTTCTTCTAGATTGTATACATACCAATTTCTATGTACTTGATCTCTTATCTTTATTGCACGAGAATGAAATTTTTTTCTAAGGATAAGAAGTTCATAATATCCACTAATCACATAATTTCTTAAAACTATGTTCTCAGTGACAAATACTGTTTACATGGCTGGGGCACTTAGCAAAAGGCAGCTTATCAGTCGCATGACTTATGCAATACTTGGGCATAATATCAGTGAGCATCAAATGAGCTAGCAATGTTACTTAACTCCAATTTCCTTTGATACCTGTATACCAAACCATCTGTTAAGAATTTTAAGCTACTGAATGAGCTGTGAATCTTCCAGAAAAAATATCTACCAAACAGAGCAGTATTGGAGTCTCAGTGCTGAAATAAATACCAGTTTATACTGTTTATATTTACAAACTCAAAAATTCTGTCAGTTGGAAAGAATGGTGGATGATCATTTATGTATGTCTCACTGATCACATAGTTTATACTAGCTGACCAACCCAGCGCTGCCCAGGAAAACTCTGAACAACATCCAATACACTCTATCTCTTTATCCTCCCTAACACCCCCTCTACTCTCTCTCTCTCTCTCTCCCTTTCCTGTTAAAAAGTGGCTTCAGTTACAATGCCCAACATTTCTGACATTTTATGTTTCACCCTTTCTCACCCCCATTCCTATTGGGGCTGAACTTGGACTTACAGGGCAACAGGAGTGTCACTATTCATCTCAGTGACCTTGAAAATGGATTAGACACTATTTGTCATTTTTGACAATTTACCTTTCACCCCTCCTCACCCCACCTTCCTATCGGGGCTGAACTTGGACTTAAAGGGCACTGGGAGTGTCATTATGCATCTCAGAGACCTTGAAAACTATGGATTAGACACTAACATCTGTCGTTTTCAGTTATTTTTACATGTCACCCCCTTCCTACCACCAACCCCTCTGGTGCCAGTGATGTCCTACCCCCACAGTAAGTCATATGTATACCAAAATGAGGTGTGACAAACCCTTAGAGTTTATTTAGTTACTAAGTCTAAGGGCAGAACCAGCCCCATTTCAGGGAAACCCTTCCCACCTCAACCCTCTTTGGTACCATTTGGTGCTAGTGATGTCTGACCCCCACAGTATTCTTTTCCTGATAGCAAGTCATATGTATACCAAGTTTGGTTCAAATTGCTCAATGCATTTCAGAGTTATGCTGGAACATACACACATACATAAGTACACCCATTTTTATATATATGTATATAGATAGATTAACATAGTCTATCAATCTCTTTGCTTTTTATCCAAGTTCCAGTGACTCTTTTGCTTGCACATATCTCAATTCCAGTCTCAAGATACGTCCAGATGCAACTGCAACAGAAATTTTTTGCCTTGTCTAAGGTCAATCTTTCCATTGTAACAAAAGTATAATATGATTCTTCTTTTTCACAGGGTATTTTTTCTGAAGTTTTTATCAGTACTAAGTCAAGCTAACAATAAATCTTTTGTTTCCTTTCCAACAAGTTTTCTTGAACTCTCTAACAACTTGAAGTTTTCAAAATAAAATAATTTCTCATCCTAACATCTACTGCAAAAATTATGCAATACAGACCCAGTGACCTTTGGCCTCAATCAACACACTAATTATAGATGAAGATAATAATCCCAGGTCTGGATGTTTTTCTTCACACATTAAACATCCAAACTGACAACTTTCATAATTAATAGCACAACCTACCCAAGGTGCCAAAAAGGCCATATGCTAAGCCAATTTCCTGAAATCTGAGGAAAACTAATGTAAAACAAAATTCAGGATAAATACATCCAATGCAAACTCAAAACTATGTTCAAGTTTCAAACATCAAGCATACCAAAATCATAAATCCATCATCAATAAAAGCATTAATTAAGCTTGCTTATGTATAAACAAGATAAGGAACATTTAAAACATATTCTGATGACATGGCAAATATCCTTCATAATACAGCACCTACATTTAATGTTACAGTAATACTGAGAAGCACAAAATGAAACCCATCCCTCTAAGCTTCAAAATAAAGGTAAGGTTATGAAAGCCAGTAACTCAAAAAAAAAGTCTCTAAAATAATACAATACTTCCAAACTAATTAACAAAAGAACAGCTCTTTAAAAGGCTATTTAAATCCCATTTATAATGACTAGACACAGGAGCTGATTAGTCTTTTGCTATGACAGAATTTTTAAAGCAAAACCCTCCAATCAAACTCCATTATTCCTGAGTAGGTAACAGGGAAAACAGCAGGCGGACTCAGCACCCAGTCGCCTTTAGAAGTCTCGTTCATCATGGCCGTGCAGCCGTATGGAACCTGTTGGTCAAATTCTTGACTATGGCAAGTAAATGACTGTAACCATCATGTCATTCTTCCTTTGGTGTTCCAAAGTTATTGACTATTTCAAAATAAAATGACACATTACTGTCATTCTGTCACTCATAATTACAGGGACTAAATGAGGTAGAAAACAAACTATGTCCTTTAAAGTAATCCATTATCCCAAAGGAAATTTATATAAAGGCAAATTCGCTTGACAGTACTCGGAAATAACAGTAATTCCTATGAATACCAGAATGCAGCTCTCACTTAAATACAGAACAGCATTATATAATGTCAAGAAATGCACACACAATATATCACATACCTTCTTTATTATATTGGTCATTTCATGTGCTGACCTTGGTGCACCTCCAACCAACTGTCTCGTGCAAGTGTCCAGGGTTGCTGCATGACCAACGAGCAAAATGGTGCCACCTGATGTGCAATTTAAAAGGATGACCTAATTACTAAAATATTACCTGATGCAAATATCAGAGAATCTTTCTAAGAGCATTCCAATGGTTTTCTTTACTAGATATTTAAAAATGACAGACTAATAATCTTCCAATACTTCATGTCTGTTTCAGAATCTCAAAACAAATTTATAATTTTACATATCTGCAATACCTTGGGCCTGTGTTGTATTTATGATACTCTGTGTGACATAGGCATTACGACCATAGTACTGCTCACAACTTTCATGAGGTTCTTTAACTTCCTCTTTACGAATAAGTGGGTCATAGTTTTTATTGATGTTGAAACCTGCTTCTATAAGTTCATCTAGAGTCATCCACACTGGCATTCCATCATGATACCAGGCAAGCCACTCGAATAAACCAGGTTCAATGTTGATTGGCATGTGCTCTGCAATTCCTAGACCTGTAGGAAATTGAAAAGATAAAACAAATGCCAGTGAAAAGCAATTTCAATCTGTGAGAAATAGAGTAGAACATATACCTACTATGTAATAAACAATATTGTTAGGTATATAACACACAGCATTAAAATGACAGAATATAAGTTTTTTAAATAGTGCTCACTGGCTTCATGGGATTAACCCCGTAAGACATGTTAGACTGGATTGGATTCATGGAACTTAAGTTAAAAAGCCAAGCACTGGGGCAACTTCAGCCACTCAGTGCTAACAAACAAGGCCCGAAATCTAACCACTGTTGCTGTAAGTTTCCTATGATAAAGCAGAGTTTACCTTTCAGAATATTGGTACAGGTTTGAACACAGCGTAAAGATGGCGAGCAGAAGACGTGATGGACCTCTGTTTTACTTGCTTTCATTGCTTGCCCGACAAGGGTTGCCTGAAGAAGACCTATATTGGTGAGGGGACAGTCTTTGTAAAAGCTGTGTGGGGCACCTTTTCTGTGCGGAAGGGTTTCTGGCATGTTGAGATCTCGTCGCTGATAGTTCCCTGGTGACAATATAAAGAACAATCAATAATTACCAGATTCCAAACCAGCTATGAGATTGACTCTACTCTGGAGTTGTAAATAATATCGTTATAAGTAACCTAGAAAGTTCACAGAATTTCAATTAACTATTACTGTATTATTATTAATATCCAGAATATAAACCGCTAAGCATATGGAACAAGCCTATACACAGACCACTGGCTTGAAATGCAAGCTTTCAAAGAATATGGTGTTCATTTGAAAGAAGTTACAGAAAATAAAAGGAAATACAAAAAGAAGAGATCCATTATTAGAGAAAGAAAAAAAGAAAAATAAATGAATAAATTAATAAATACATAAAAATATGACTAAATTAGTAAAATACAAGGTGGGTTCTTTTTGCGTAGTAATACACTCCATCATAGCTTGAACTTTTGAGGCTCTAATTACACAACGTCCTCTCTAACATAATCAAACACATGGGATCATATGTCAAATCTAATTTTACAATACATTCCTACTACGATGTATGGATGAAACCTTAACCAATATCATACCTGTTTCATCAAAGCAAAACCGTATCCAGTCGCCAAAAGTGAAGTCAACTCTTTCCCCATGTCGGGCGACAACTATCTTACGAGGTCCCTCAATAGGGAATTTATACAAAGGTCCTTCCTTTTTAGGTTTTTTGACCTGCAAGTATGCATAACACTAGATTCAGTCTTGATAAAAACTTAAAATTTATTCCTAGTGGTAATACTGAATGCTTCATGACCTAATAAATTTTCTTATAAATTTTTTACCTAAAAAAGTACTTTAAAATTTTTCAGTTACGGCCAACTTTCCCCACATATTTCACACCTATGCATTATTCACTCTTGGAGATTATTAGAATGTTATTTTGGGTACTATTAGAAATTCACAATATCGATTTCCAATTATCCTATTTTAAAAAAACGAATGCTCAATAGGAATTGTTGCATTGGTTGGAGAAGAATTATATATATATTTGGCCAAGATTAAATGTGTTTCATGCTAAAGATAAAGTAGGTTACAGGTAAAAAACCATATTTAACTTTTGTGGGGTTTTGTAGTCTGTCTCCTGTAACTCAAATAATGAACTAAACACTCAAGCCAAGCTTTGATTCTTCAATTTCAAAATATACATGCAAGTATAGGCAGTCCCTGGTTATCGGCAATCTGGTTTTATGGGGTTTGTCTAGCTAGTGATGAAAATCAGTAATTTTCAACGCCGAAAATCGCTGATTTCCGCTTATTGGCACTGATAAATACCTAACAGAGACACCGACATCCAATTACTGACACTGACAAGCGCCGAAAATCGCTGATTTTCAGTTATCGGCAATTTTCACTTATCATCACACCAACAGAAGAGAACCCCTGCCGATAACCGGGGACTGCCTGTAGAAGGAACTTACATAAAAATTGTGCTTTCATTTTACACTAAAAATTCTATAGCCATAACAGACCTTAGCATACAAAGCCTCAAGCACATCATGCTGGGGCAAAGGCTGCAACTGCATGGCATCTAGCGAAGCTTGGCGAGAATGCAGGCGATCCACTGATGAAGACTCGGACAAAACTTCCGTTGAGCGTCTGGAACCTTCGCTGTTTTCCAACAGATTGAGAAGAGAGAGGGAGATAGGTGGACGGCGAGGCAGTGATACTGTGTCTAGCCCTTCTATGACTGTGTTGCCTATCACGGGCATTGCTCTATTGAATACAAGAGAAAGTATATTACTATCACTAAACATTTTCACTTGTCTCTGCAAAACTTATATTATTCATGTTACTAGTATACCCAAGTTATAATAACCCTTAAACGCCGAGCCTCTATTTACAAAAACGTCTCCCGTATGCCAGCGGCGTTCGGGACTTAGCGCCGAAGCGGAAAAAAAGTTTTTTTCAAAAAAATCACAGCACGCTTAGTTTTTAAGATTAAGAGTTCATTTTTGGCTCCTTTTTTTTGTCATTGCCTGAAGTTTAGTATGCAACCATCAGAAATGAAAAAAATAACATTATCATATATAAATATTGGAATATATGACAGCGAAAAAAAAAAAAACTCATATAATTGTAAGGCAGTCCTCGGTTTCACGACGGTTCCGACTTCTGACGTTCGAGGTTCTGACGCTTTTCAAATATATTCATCAGAAATTATTTCCCGGCTTACGGCGCATGTTCGGGGTTACGACGCCGTCGTCGTCCGATCCGACGGAAGAAATATGGCCCCAAAACGGCAGAATAATCATAATTTGAAGGTTTTTTTGATGTAAAACTCAATAATAATGCAGTTTACGTCATTTTCAACGCACCCAGAGCATTAAAAGTAAGGTTTTCTTATGATTTTTGACGATTTTCCGGCTTACGACGATTTTCGGGTTACGACGGCGCAAAACGGAACCCCGTCGTAAACCGGGAACCGCCTGTATACAAATCGTGCTGTAAGCACAACGGTTAAAGCTAATGAGTTAATTTTTTTTTTTAGTTGTATTGTACACTAAATTGCAATGATTTTGGTATATAACAAATTGTAAAATGATCAAAGCAACACAGAGAAAATATTATCACAAAATGATGCATGAATTAAGTAACGCCGGACATAAAAAAATGTTTTTTCAAAAATTCACCATAAATCGAAATATTGTGCTAGAGACTTCCCGTTTGTTGAAAAATGAAGCTAATTGATTGAATATTACTAGACTGTAAGTGTTTTAGCTTACAATTGCAGTTTTTACCATTTCGGTCGAGTTAAAGTTGACCGAAAGTCAAATTTTTCTATTTATCGTGATTTATATGAAAATATTTCAAAACTGATAAAAGCTACAACCATGAGTTATTTTCTGTTGTATTGTACATGAAGTTGCGCACATTTTCATATATAAAACTTTATGTAACGACTAATATAAAACGGTGCAAATATTACGACAACGAGACGAAAGAATTTCTGAGATGTTCGGCGAGTTACAGCGCAGAGCGTAAGGAAAATGTTTTTAAAAATTCACCATAAATCGAAATATTGTGCTAGAGACTTCCAATTTATTGCAAAATGAAGGTAAACGATTGAATATTACTAGAATGTAAGAGTTTTAGCTTAAAATTGCGTTTTTGACCATTTCGGTCGAGTTAAAGTTGACCAAGGTTGAAATTTTGGCAGTTATCGTGATTCATGTGAAAATATTTCAAAACTGATAAAACCTACAACCATGAGCTATCTTCTGTTGTATTCTACATGAAATTGCGCACATTTTCATATATAAAACTTTATGTAACGACTAATATAAAACGGTGCAAATATTACGACAACGAGACGAAAAGAATTTCTAAAACGCTGGCGATAAGGAAAATGTTTTTAAAAATTCACCATAAATCGAAATATTGTGCTAGAGACTTCCAATTTATTGCAAAATGAAGGTAAACGATTGAATATTACTAGAATGTAAGAGTTTTAGCTTAAAATTGCAACCATTTCGGTCGAGTTAAAGTTGACTTGATTTTACTTATCTGTGATTCATGTGAAAATATTTCAAAACTGATAAAACCTACAACCATGAGCTATCTTCTGTTGTATTCTACATGAAATTGCGCACATTTTCATATATAAAAGTTTATGTAACGACTAATGTAAAACGATGCAAACATTATGACAACATGACGAAAGAATTTCGAGATGTTTTACCGCATCAGTAAGGAAAATGTTTTTTCAGAAATTCACCATAAATTGAAATATTGTGCTAGAGACTTCCCGTTTGTTTCAAAATGAAGGTACATGATTGAATATTACTAGAATGTAAGAGTTTTAGCTTATAATTGCGTTTTTACCATTTCGGTCGAGTTAAAGTTGACCGAAGCTTGAAATTTTGGCAGTTATCGTGATTTATATGAAAATATTTCAAAACTGATAAAGCTACAACCATGAGTTATTTTCTGTTGTATTCTACATGAAATTGCGCACATTTCCATATATAAAACTTTATGTAACGACTAATATAAAACAGTGCAAACATTACGACAACGTGACGAAAGAATTTCTGGCGCGGACAAAGGAAAAATTTTTTTTTTTAAATTCACCATAAATCGAAATATTGTGCTAGAGACTTCCAATTGGTTGCAAAATGAAGGTAAATGATTGAATATTACTAGAATGTAAGAGTTATAGCTTACAATTGCGTTTTTTTACCATTTCGGTCGAGTCAAAATTGACCGAAGGTTGAAATTTTGGCAGCTATCGTGATTTATATGAAAATATTTCCAAACTGATAAAAGCTACAACCATGAGTTATTTTCTGTTGTATTCTACATGAAATTGCGCACATTTTCATATATAAAACTTTATGTAACGGCTAATATAAAACAGTGCAAAAATTACGACAAAATGACGAAAGAATTTCTGAAATTTTTGGCGAGTTACAGCGCGGTGTAAGAAAAAAGTTTTTTTAAATTCACCATAAATCAAAATATTGTGCTAGAGACTTCCAATTTGTTGCAAAATGAAGGTACATGATTGAATATTACTAGAATGTAAGAGTTTTAGCTTACAATTGCGTTTTCGACCATTTCGGTCGAGTCAAAGTTGACCGAAGGTTGAAATTTTTTGTAGTCGACGTACGGTACGTCCACTTGGCACCCAACAAACAATTTTAGTCGACGTATGATACGTCCAGTAGGCGTTTAAGGGTTAATTGAAAACAGCTAATGCATATATCAATTTCAATATTACATGCTTCAAAGAGAGTTTTTACCTATATATATATCCATGTTAGTGACTTTTAAGAATACAATTAATATCTAACTTGAATTAGTCAATTTACAGCATGAAATAAAAATGTAAAAAAGCAAGATAAAACTGCTGAAATAATAAAAACTCAATTACCATCTTGATTTCACATTGTGATCATTATGTAAATTAGAAAGATTAAAGTATCTGCCTACACTACTGTATATGAGAGGTTTTCAGAAACTGTAAGTCTCCATGAAAAATAAAATCATCATTTGCTCATAAGCACTGCTTTGATTTTGTCTTGACGAGAAATTAACATGTCATACTTTAGCCTTTACTAAGTGGTCAGAGACTACACTAGGTAAACTGCTCTACTATCATAAGATCCCCTTTAGGTAGTAATTTTGCTATAACCAAACACTATGGCATAAATTAATAATGGGTAACAGATCTTTAACCTACACAAACATATGGAATTATAAACTAACTTGTGAAGTGTCCATGCATCTGATTCAGCTGTGCGTTCAATATAATTTATGGGTAAAAATCCGGCAGAACCGGTGAGCCATGAAGTGCCTTCTACCCAGCCATCAGGAGAAGTGGCTAAGCTGTCCCCATTCACATAAACAAAGTCTCCAATGAGAAGTTCTAATTCATCTGGATTTCGAGGGACGTGAGAGTATAATACCTTGTGAACCTGAAATAAAATAATACTCTTGAGTTATGAGAGATATTTTTCACATATACTGTAACACACACAGAGAATCTGGAATCTAAAGATAAATTCCAAAATGATTTCAAATAAATATAATAATACCCAAAAATCTGAACACACTATCAAAAGTATACAAATATTTGTATATTACTGTACATTGTTGCTAGATAGCACAGTACAGTCAAACCTCTTAATACCAGAATTCTGTGGTCCAGGAACTCCCCTGGTTTGGCTCAATTTTGAATCAGCTGCCATTAGTTCGTTGAGTGGCCACAAGGGCAGCACCACATATTGTTTATAACTTCTTGACAGCAAAAATTATGCCATATCTCATTTGTTTTAATGAAAATAATTGTTATTAATAAAAATGTGTAAAGCCAAATCTGTTTTCGATATTAAATTTAAATGCATAAATATATTTTTTTAAAGATTCCACTTGAGAAGGCTCTACCAAGACAAAACTTTTAATCAAAACATTGAGACACCTGGCAACTCATGAATTCCTTACTCTTAGAGTGCTTGAAAGACCTCATTTCTTTTATATAGCTGTATATTTACCCATTCGATATGCCATCCAAGAGATCAGATGATGACAGAGGTAAGAAGCGCAAGCATAAATCTTTATGCTAGAAAATGTATCTATCCTTCCCCTCCTGTTTGCAAGTGTTTAGTGTTCATTTTCCTCAATAGGTGGCGGTGTGCTTTGTTTACTTTTTGACAGCGAATGCACTGAGTGATTGCTGAAATTCATTCTTAAGTAGCTGACTTATGGTTTGGCTAACTTGGGAATGTAGGCTAAATGTGTTAAATAAAGTACACCATTTTAAAGAAAATTATACAGCATGAAAAAAAAAAAAGTCCAAAGATATAAAATATATGATTTATAAAATGAAAATATATGAATAATAAAATGATAAAAAGTGGTGTCAGAACTTAGCCAAGTAGTAGGTAAGTTGGCAACTAGGTTAGTTGCATGTGGAATTAGTCTGCAAGACTATGTTTACATAGGGGCTTCATTTTTTGGGAGTGTATTCTGTGTTCCAGAATTTTCTGTGGTCCAGCAGTGGCCTGGTCCCAAGGTTCCTGGATTTCAGAGGTTGGACTATCTAAAACAACTGTGTACTGATAGTTAATATTCCACATGCTGGCTAAAAAAATACATTTACATCACAAAACTGCTCTTCATGTACAGTACAGTATTATAAAGCCCTAGCAACCAGTTGGTGCTACTACATCCACCAAAAGAGCCTTCGAGATTCTCCTTCAGGTATAGTCTAGCGCAATAGTATACTTTGTCCTTTACTGTGTGAATGCCTAAATAATAGATACTGATTTATAAAATACCACAGACATACCAGACATAAAAAAGTGGATCTACAATGCATGTGTCTATATTCTGCAGGCCACTATGGAACTGGAAATCTATAAACAGTCCTATTCACTTTGGTAAAGAATAGAAACTAGCTGTATGCAGTGTCCAGCTGAGTGCATCAATAACATCATTTATTATTGGAAAGTCATCAACATCTTTACTTCACCTAGCTTCAAATTTTCCCTAATCTGCTTTTTTAATGAACTGTCCTGGTGATTTATGAACAGATGGGTTATCATTAGTGTGTATTAGAAATGAGGTATTATTGCATTTGGGAGAAACACTTGTTCTCCAACTAAAATCAGTCCTGGAACTGGCGATGCAAATGATGCAATCTATTATCGTCATTGCCCCCTACACCAAGAGATGCAGTCCCTCTGTGAAATTCTGCAACTCTTGTCATTGTCTTCCTCAAATCTCAACCCATCTACATCATTCATTCTCAAGGTTCTTATCCAAGTAGGTCAATGGTCGAGGCAAACCTCTCTGGATATGGTAAGAAGTTGGATCTCCAATAATAAGTACACCTTAGTTTTTCTTTTCTGTGACTGAAGTTAACAAACTCCATTTTAGATCTGATGTCACATCTCCCAAAGGATATCTAATATTTAAAGTTACCCATTAAGGGAAATGTCAGAGAAAGCACTCAATTCCATATGGGTGACCTAACTATCTGGGAGAAGATACAAGATTTTAACTGCTTTGGGCTGCAATGGAAACTTTATATGAGTGAGTAGATACGGTATATCAAAACAGTATCACGTTGGTAGGCAAAACAGGATAGCATGCCAGGTGTCCTGCTTCAACTAACAGCCAACCAATGGAATCCAAAGTCTGATATCTGAGATATCTCTGCCCATAAAGATTATTACGAATTAATTTTAACATGTCTCAAGGCCAAATATTATTGGATGGTTGACACTACCATCACAGTTCCCATCATAAGGGGAGGCAATATTCATCTAAATTTTCACATTACCAAAGCATTAACATTAACATGTACACTGAAGCAAGACCTGTGTGGAAAGAGACCGCAGAGAGAGAAAAGGATCAGAGAGATTGCTTGTACGGAATATCATGTAATTTTGAAGATATGAGACTGCAATCAGCTATCAAGAAACCTTTTCATTTTCTTTCACTGGCTACTATATGATATGGATACTGCAGTATCTGCTATGTGTAAATGCAGATGCACACCACTAAATTCATGAACTCCTTTAAATATGTCTTGATAATGTCTGAGAAGCAAATTATGACATAATGAATGTTCCCCATAAAAGAAAGAAAATAAATTGTAAGGGCATACCTCATTCCCTATAATTCTTGTGTCCCTTGAGTAAAGCCTCACTTCCCAAGCAGCCGGTGCCTGTGGGTCAACAATGTCGACTAACTTTTCTAAGCGTGAAAACTGTGATGGAGAAAACTGGTATGCCAAAGTTAAATGTAAGGCCTTTGTTGCTGCTTCACCAGCTGTACCTGTTTACATGAAAGAAAACAAAGTTTTTACAAAATTTATGGCATGAATGTACATATACGATAATATTAACAGGCCAATACTTTATAACAAAACACTGCTAGATAAACAAAAATAAAAAAATTAACTTTATTGTACAATAATGAAAATTAATTATATTACAATCGATTGAAAATTAACTTCACTGAACATTGCCAATTCTAGTTTCACCTAGCATTTTTAAATTGATAAACAAAAGAGAAAAATACTGAAAAAAATATTTTACACATCTTTGCATAATTAAGTAATTCAGTATCAAGCATAAAAACCCACACACAGACAAGGTATTCATTAACTTTACGACTGAAAAGTCACATTTTAACTTACACAAGCATGATTTAAAAACACTGTACTTAAATACTCTCGTTTAAACGTACACGTACATCAACCATCACTGCACAACCTTAAACAGATTAAAAAAAATCAATAAAAATAAAAAATTTCCCATATTTGGTACTGACAAAATCAGACCCAAATTCACATTTTGACAAAATCAGACCCAAATTCACATTTTTGTAGCATGATACTTATAAAATTTCAGTACAGGTAGTAATCTCCCTTAGCAAAATAACAAATATTCATGTTCAATAAAAAACAAAAAAATTTAGATCCACAAACAAAATCTGAAACACCATCACAAATGTTTTTACATCAGATTTTCTCTTTAAAGGGTTAGATATATGATGACTTCTCTCCCATTTCTTCTCATCTAATCAAGGCTTTCCTTCTATGATGATTCCAGGCACTTCTACTAGTCTATGACCTATTACTTCAATATCTAACTGTTCCTTTCCCAGTCTCATTACTGCCAGACTATCTAAATCTTTGATATCTCTGTCTTTTTTTTCCTAATTTCTTGACACATCTCTACACACAAAGAGTCATTCACTTAACTACTGGAGGCTGAATGGATTGACGTTTCTGAGTTTTGTGCACAATGCACAAATAGGCTGCATTAAATTAATGGATTTGTAATGAAATATAATTCATTTTAAATAAAAAAAACTATATAAAGAAGTTCTGGTTGTAAGGCACGAATAAGTTTATTACACACACAGGGAGTGAATCAATGGTTGCAAACAATTTTTTTCAGGATTTGGATTTATTTGATTTTATACAGCATACCATTATTTTCCAGCACTACTGTTGTGATGCCAATATAAAACAACCAATCAGTTAATCAATCAAACGTCTTATTCAAGACCAAAGTATCATGAGGTGCTTTCTCAAGCAACATTCGTGAAAGCTATGACATTTGAGCTGGAGAGCATAAATAGGTCATCCTTCAGGACCATAAAGTTTCCCTCTGGCCTCTTCCTGCCTACAAGGAGTCAGGCACAAATGTGAATAAGAGGCCTCAAGTTTCATCTTGTCGGTTCCTGCACTGCTTATGCAACCACTGTGTAATAAACAACACACTAGAAGGTGTAACTTTCATGGCCATACCCTGTTGCTATCTAGGCCTTTTGGTTATCAACTTGTAAGACAACAGTGCCATACAACATGAAATAATAAAATTAATATAAAATACAATGTGGAGCTACACATTAGTTCCAAATATAAAGGATATGGTTTTACAACAGCAGCTCAGATCTAAATTCTGGAACATGGAATAATATCAGTCATTCCAGTCTAATAAAGTAATTTTCACAATATTATCTACATTTTGTAAGTATTTTATACTACTAAATACCATTTCTAAGGTTGTGGCTTTTGTAATGAAATGCAACCAATGTACACCATAAATATTCTAATACCATTCAAATCAAAGGAATGCAGTCAGATCTGATATTGTACTACACTATTAACACAGCATTACAACGTTATTAAGAGTACATTCTGAAATTGTTAAAATGTGCTAATCTCCAAAGGATCATGCAGTTTTAATAAAGTCCTTATGCATGAAGAGACATATGTACTCCAGTACTTGCATGTCAGATATTTTACTCAACAATTGTGTAATGCCTGGATGTTACTGAGAGGTCATTAGGAGATACCATTTATAAGCATGAAGCATAGTATTTCCTAGTACAGCATTTAACATTCATTTAAATCCTGAATTCTAGCCAGAGTTAGTGATAAGTTAAAACTGGAAAACACACTCTCCATTTCAAAGGCAAACCGTTGTAATATGGGCATGCTAATGGTCATGAAAAAAAGCTAACACTAATACATGCAAGAACAATTCTAATGAAAGAAAAAACTGATATTTCATAACTGGAAAATTTTGATAGAGCTGATGCATATGCAAATCACAAATAAAATTTTGAAAAATATGAAGACAATTCTAACATTCCCTAATAAACAAACTTGAATCCATGTAGCTATCATATACAGGCAGTTTACCCTATATAAAATAATAAGATATACTATTAGAAATAAATTAACTCCAGAGTACAGGCAGTCCCTGAGTTACAATGGAGATCTGTTCCTACAGCTCGTTGTAAGTCGAAATTCGGCATAAGTTGGAATCATGATAATTGTAATAATAATTCAGCTCAGGGTCATATACAAAGCAAAGACAATACAATAGATGAGATAAAATCACAAGGATGATAATTGGCAATAAATACATACATAAGTATATAAATAAATAAATATGTACTTAACATTAAAAAATTTATACAAATGAAAAAAAAAGTGAAGAGTTTCTTACCTAAACTGGTGTCATAACTTCGGAATTTCGGTGTATGTCAGAACCAGATTTTTTATTATTATTTTTATTAGTGTCGTAAGATCAGAACAACATAGGTCGAGACCGTCGTTAACCAGGGACTTCCTGTATGTACTTATACTTTTGCCAAACATTCTATTTTTTAGGCAATAAGTAAATGCAATATATAAAAGATTAAATTGAATTCTCATATAAAATTAATTTTCCACTTAACTCCAGTACTTATAATTAGCCACCTCCCAGTCACAAGCTGTTCCCACCAACTTAATCCCTCTTAAAAATAAATATAACATCAGTTGTCTCCAGCAGCCATCAGGGTTGGTAATTGCACTCCCATTATAAGTTACAAATTCGTATTAAAAAATTTATTTTGTCTGGAAGAAAATACATTTGTTCAACAACAAACCAATTACTGTACTTATAATTAGCTCAATTTAAGTGTAAAGGATCAAGCTGTGATAAATCTGTTAATTTCGTCATGCTCTCTCATGTGCTGATATAGAGGAATTTCTCTAGAGCCAAACTGACATAATCCCAATCACCCCTATGGAGATATTATGAGGAATACATGCAGTCATGGTGTTTTGAAAACTTATTAGTATAAAAACACAATCTTTGCAATGCAGATCATCACATATTACCATCGAACCTATCCACAATACAGGATGTGAACATACTACAGTCAAATGATGAAAATATTGCATTTTAGAAAACAATTTTTATGTTTATCAATCAGGCTGCAAAACTCTTTCCTATTCATTAATTCTTCACTCTTCCATCCAAAATTATTTTCTGTAAAGCAACTGTGGGCCCAAATTGGATTGTACACATTAAAGACTCCTGTTATTTATAATAACTGTTGAAGATCACTGAGCAAAGTTTGTTGGTGACTTAAAACTAGATAACAGTGTGAAACCATTATTGCTTTGAAGATAATTTTATAGTCATTATTAGTAAATCAGTAAAATTTAGTTATCTTGTCATAGACAGGGATGCAATGACAAAAACTGCTCGAGATGTTTTAAAAACAGGACAGCCTAAACTGTCACTTGCAGCCTAAGGGTTAAGAGGGATAGAGGCATCCATGATTGGTGACAACAAAATGGCTAATAACAAGAGTGGGTTTGTCCTGAAACAAACCAAGTTAAGCACCAAAACAATGAGAACAGCATTAAATATCAATACTGTTGTCCCAAAACATTGAAATGAAATTGATTTAATTACTGTAATATTATTGCATTAGTGAGATAACACCTTGTTTCCCTTTTACTTTATATCATAATGAATGAACTGTTTCACAAAACACTTGATAATCCTAAGCTCAAAAACATGCCCAAGAGAGTAAAAATACAATAATAATAAGTAAACTTCTTTGGATGCAAGAGCAAATCAGTAAATTAGTCCCATAATGAAATAAACAAAGGAAAAATGATTCTCAGTGTATATCATCAAGAGAGGAATGTGCTTGAAAAGTTCATTACTTGGTTAAGTTCATGCAAATTACCAGATAGCTTACTATATTAAAGCAAGTGCACAGTATCAATCTAAATTACAGTATGAAAAAAACAGTACGGTGACACGTTGTAAAATTATGCTAAAGTCCAGGTTGCAGCTTGCTGGGATGTCTCACCTGAGTCCAGTAAAATCAAGCTAGAAATCCCCACACAATGACTATCAGATGTCTTTGATGGAACATAAAGACAACCCCCAATAAACTGCAACCTTCAGAATACTTTCCTTCATTCATCCAGCTGCTTCTACCCAAAAGCATTTCAAAAGTGGTGTAAGGTAACATCTCGCCAGTTTTTCATGGCATGAATACGTGACGTGAACGAACTCACCAGCTCCACGATTTGCATTCCTGACATCAGTAAGAAAACATGCCTTAGTTGCTGGGAGGAACTTGTAGGGTGATATACCAGAAAGGGGGGGGGAGTGTTACACAGTGGCCAAAACTTATGAATGAAGAATTACGCACAAGTGGTTGAAGCTCCAGGGATATTCATGTGTAATGTTTAAAGTACTCTGATTCTAATATCAGAATTTCCAATGATTCTGAGTCTGTTAGAATTATCGTGATAGGACACACTGCTCTGCATGTACACAAAACTGGGAATACCGGCAAAGACAAAGAAATTGTGTTTTAAACTTTATAATTTTTCAAAACCTACATCCTCATAAGCAATAGAAATGGGTATGTTGCACCCAACATGAAAAAATTACATTAGATATTACAGCAAAGTAAAACTAGCTTTGATTTAATTATAATAAGAAAATTCTCTGGGTTAAATTAACTTCATAACATATGCTTAATTAAACTCAACATAAGCCCCAAGCCTACTTAGAAAAGTCAACAAAGCACCAACTTAATAATTACCTAATTAGAATATTAAAAATCCATTAAAAGATGCGTAAAAATTTAACGCTTTTAGCACAGTTTACATGGCTGAAGGTTCACAAAAGCTGTAAAAGTCTAGTCAAAATAAATAAGCTGCTGTTTTATTGTTAACTGTTAAAAAAACTGATTTATTGAAGCATATCATTACAGTAGACAAAGGGTGAGCCTTTTGTCTAAGAATGATTTCACAATATTCAAATACTACAGCATTATATAATCCCTAGTTAGAATCAGAGCCTTGTCAACAGTCCACATAGAAAAGGCATCAAGCGATCAAACCACATACACACACACACACACACAAAACAAGGAACTACTGTTTCACATCAGGTGCTCTTTTTGCTTACAGTGCTGCTCAGCGTGAGTCGTTCCCGTACACCATGGCAGGCAGGCTGCCATAACTTCGACTTTGTCGTAACAACCAGCCTCAACTTCGTTAAACAAGAAAGGCAAATGATAACCATTAGACTGAGAGAAGAGATCTCAATGTGACTGAAAAGGGAGTACAGTTACAGAAGATTGAGGGAAACTTGTCTCGCTTTCGCGTTGACAAGGGCGTCTCGCAGTTTGACAGAAGAAGATGCCTTGCTTGTTTTGAAACAAATAAAACTCCAGATATCAAGACAAAAAGCCAATGAATGCAATGGTCTATTACATTCTGTCTGACATAAAACATAATTTAGGTAACATGAAAGTAGTAATTACCCATAAACGTATCTTGATTGGGTACAAAGCATCTTTAAACAGAAATTTCAGGCCTACACCATAATAAAATTGGAAAAATAGAACTTTCTTAAAATCAGTAAACACATACATCTGAATGTCAAAATCTGTTCTCTATCAAGATACTTTCCTGAGTTACTATACACTACAAATGATTAATGTGCATTTACAAAACAATGTACCTAAAACTTGATTCACA
The DNA here is from genome assembly GCF_040412425.1 of Macrobrachium rosenbergii. Lineage (NCBI taxonomy): Eukaryota > Metazoa > Arthropoda > Malacostraca > Decapoda > Palaemonidae > Macrobrachium > Macrobrachium rosenbergii. The sequence goes on from NC_089784.1 coordinate 35,288,152, forward strand.
TTCTGTACAGAATACTTACATAAATGTGCCACCTCTTTCACATATGTGACAGCTAATTTCTTCAATATATCTGCTTGCTGGTCATTGAGAAAAAGACCCATATAATTTGGCGAGATGTACTTATCAAGTGTTAGGGACGAAGGTAATGCTGGCATGATACTGTGAACAACTTCTTTCAGTGCGGACACCAGAACCTCACAGTTTTCATCATTTGACTGAAAAGAACGTTAAAATATATTAAACTAATGTTATTTTCTCAGGTATTACAGTATTACTTTTAGAAAAATAAAACAACATTCCTTTATTAAACAAACTACAGATTTTGTTTTGCGTGAACAAAACATTGCCTAATCTGATAACGGATCAGTATTGACCTTTGAAACTTGAAACAAACCATTTTGTGGTTTTTTCACATTGACTAAGGCTTTTGACTTGCATCGGTGTTATCAATATGAGATAAGTAAGCTACATAGTATGGACGACAGCACTGAATCTCTCTCCAACATATGAATTCACTCCAAGAATAAGTCTAAACATTCAAGAGGGAAGGAGTGACTTCAATGGAAGGCGATGACTTGTGTGTACAAAGCACAAACTTTGACAAAATATTTTTATGAGTTTGCAATAAATATAGCATTGTCTTAAAAAGCTGAATAAGTACAGTGCTTAAACAGAATGGTAATCTAAGTACATAGCTTTTCAACTGGAGAGATGTTATCAGCCTAGAGGGTGCTGCGTCCAAATCCATTTTGGTATTTACAAACTACTGAACAGACATAAGCAGTGCAGTATTCGAATACAATAATCCTTCACTCATCCGGATTAACCCTTAAACGCCGAGCCTCTATTTACAAAAACGTCTCCCGTATGCCAGCGGCGTTCGGGAGTTAGCGACGAAGCGGAAAAAAAGTTTTTTTTTTAAAAATCACAGCACGCTTAGTTTTTAAGATTAAGAGTTCATTTTTGTCTCATTTTTTTGTCATTGCCTGAAGTTTAGTATGCAACCATCAGAAATGAAAAAAATATCATTATCATATATAAATATTGAAATATATGACAGCGCAAAAAAAATTTTTCATATATAATTTTATACAAATCGCGCTGTGAGCAAAACGGTTAAAGCTAACGGGTTATTTTGTTTTTCTTTGTAATGTACACTAAATTGCGATGATTTTGGTATATAACAAATTGTAAAACGATCAAAGCAACACAATGAAAATATTATTACAAAATGATGCATGAATTTGTAACGCTCAGACGTAAAAAATGTTTTTTAAAAAATTCACCATAAATCGAAATATTGTGCTAGAGACTTCCCGTTTGTTGAAAAATGAAGTTATTTGATTGAATTTTACTAGACTGTAAGTGTTTTAGCTTACAATTGCAGTTTTCGACCATTTCGGTCAAGTTAAAGTTGACCGAAAGTCAAATTTTTCTATTTATCGTGATTTATATAAAAATATTTCAAAACTGATAAAAGCTACAACCATGAGTTATTTTTAGTTGTATTGTACATGAAATTGCGCACATTTTCATATATAAAACTTTATGTAACGACTAATATAAAACGGTGCAAATATTACAACAACGTGACGAAAGAATTTCTGAGATGTTCAGCCGAGTTACCGTGAGGACGTAAGGAAAATGTTTTTTAAAAATTCACCATAAATCGAAATATTGTGCTAGAGACTTCCAATTTATTGCAAAATGAAGGTAAATGATTGAATATTACAAGAATGTCAGAGTTTTAGCTTACAATTGCGTTTTTCAACCATTTCGGTCGAGTTAAAGTTGACCGAAGGTTGAAATTTTGGCAGTTATCGTGATTTATGTGAAAATATTTCAAAACTGATAAAAGCTACAACCATGAGCTATTTTCTGTTGTATTCTACATGAAATTGCACACATTTTCATATATAAAAGTTTATGTAACGACTAATGTAAAACGATGCAAACATTACGACAACATGACGAAAGAATTTCTGAGATGTTCGGCTGAGTTACCAGCGGAGATGTAAGGAAAAAGTTTTTTTTTCAGAAATTCACCATAAATCGAAATATTGTGCTAGAGACTTCCCGTTTGTTGCAAAATGAAGCTAATGATTGAATATTACTAGAATGTAAGATTTTAGCTTATAATTGCGTTTTTTGACCATTTCGCTCGAGTTAAAGTTGACCCGAAAGCTTGAAATTTTGGCAGTTATCGTGATTTATATGAAAATATTTCAAAACTGATAAAAGCTACAACCATGAGTTATTTTTGTTGTATTCTACATGAAATTGCGCACATTTCCATATATAAAACTTTATGTAACGACTAATATAAAACGGTGCAAACATTACGACAACAGGACGAAAGAATTTCTGGCGCGGACGTAAGGAAAAAGTTTTTTCAAAAATTCACCATAAATCGAAATATTGTGCTAGAGACTTCCAATTTGTTGCAAAATGAAGGTAAATGATTGAATATTACTAGAATGTAAGATTTTTAGCTTACAATTGTGTTTTTTTACCATTTCGGTCGAGTCAAAGTTGACTGAAGGTTGAAATTTTGGCAGTTATCGTGGTTTCTGAAAATATTTCCAAACTGATAAAAGCTACAACCATGGGTTGTATTTTGCTGTATTTTACATGAAATTGCACACATTTTCATATATAAAACTTTATGTAACGGCTAATATAAAACAGTGCAAAAATTACGACAAAATGACAAAAGAATTTCTGAAATTTTCGGCCGAGTTACCGCGCGGGTGTAAGGAAAAAGTTTTTTTCAAAAATTCACCATATATCAAAATATTGTGCTAGAGACTTCCAATTTGTTGCAAAATGAAGGTACATGATTGAATATTACTAGAATGTAAGAGTTTTAGCTTACAATTGCATTTTTCGACCACTTCGGTCGAGTCAAAGTTGACCGAAGGTTGAAATTTTTTGTAGTCGACGTACGGTACGTCCACTTGGCACCCATCAGACAATTTTAGTCGACGTATGATACGTCCAGTAGGTGTTTAAGGGTTAATAGAGCCAGGGGTTTGTCGGATAATAGCAAAATCTCTCCCTAGTAAATTACCCAGTTCAGTAGGCAGGTAGCCTATCTGTGTTTACCCACAGCCTACCATGGTTTTATGACAATAATGTATTTTTATACAGTAATTTCCTTATCAGTTGTTGCTAAAAGAAACGAATGTATTAATGGAATTATTTTTATTTTTGTACATAACTGTAATCTGGGTGTAAAAAGGTAAACTAACATACTTTATGTTAAAGTAAAATGGCTCAAAATCACAAAACAGCTGTTTCCCGATTTGTTTGTTTATTGATGTAAACATGTCATGGTTCTCTCTCTTTCTCTCTCTCTCTATACAAGAGAATATTTTATTGCTGTTGGTATTTCATATCTAATCACTGTAAAAAATATTGAAAATACAAATTTCATATGTAGGCAAGACAAAACCAAACTGGCTGTAGCAAGTTCACCGACGGCATGGAGTATGTGTGTGCATAGGAATATACACTATGCACACAACTGCATTTGTCTTTCAGTTTGAAAGAACAAAAAAATGAGAAAATACAGTAAAAATATATACAAGAATACTTTAGTATAAAATATATACAAAAAAGTAAAGGGCATGTGCGTTACTGTGCTTAGACTTCAACGTAAACACACCTAAGCTCTCTCTCTTTCTCTCTCTCTCTCTCTCTCTTGTAGCCTATGCCTATGACTGCATTTATCTTCTTGTTTGAAAAAATAAATAGTATTGAGAAAATACATTAAAAACATAAACGAGAATACTGTAGCATAAAATATATATAAAAAAGTGGAGTGTGTGTGTTACTGTACTTACTTTCGATGAAAGTAAACATACCTCGGTTATGAATATCTGTTACTGTAATTCAACAGCATGATATGAAGACAAGAGGCCCATAAAAATACTTTATACATTGCAACCATATATTACAGACACTTCTTCTATGTCCCCGTTCACTGGTAAAATATGGCCATATTTTACCAGTGAACAGGGACACAGAAGAAGTGCTCAAAATATATGGTTGCAATGTATAAATTGTGTTTTTATGGGCCTTTTATCTTCATACCTCAGTTATTATGCTCTCTCTCTCTCTCTCTCTCTCTCTCTCTCTCTCTCTCTCTCTCTCTCTCTCTCTCTCTCTCTCTCTCTCTCTCTCTCTCTCTCTCTTAGCCCAGTCAGACGATTGCATTTATGTTTTGGTTTGAAAGAATAAAAAATTAGAAAATACAGTAAAAATATAAATGAGAATACTGTAGCACAAAACGCAAATAAAAAAGTGAGGAGTGTGTGTGTGCATGTGTTACTGTACTTAGACTACTATGTAAACACCTTGGTCATTGTTCTCCCTCTCTCTCTCTACCATATCTCAGTATTGCACATATCCTTTCATAAAATGTGAATTACTGTATCATAAATATAAAAACACAAAGCTGAACAAGCTCTATCCTGGCAGGTCTACCTAGCCCTCTTCACCCATCCAACACTGCAGATTCACCCACCTAAAACACCCCCTTCTCTTAGCCTTCCTCTACACAGTCTTACCAACCATCCTCTCCAATGGAGCCAAACCATCCAACCAGACACCCCCCCAACCATGGAAACTTCTCTAGGCCTCCCCCGTCCTGCAAAGCCCTTTCTCAGTCAGTCAGAGTGTAAGCAGTGTTACCAACATTTTCTTGACGTCACACAGCATTGCCAACCATCGAAGGGCAGTTTTTTAAAATCTTCTGAAATATTGTTTATCTTTGGGGCCTTGATCCCTGGTCTTGGTGTGTCGGTTAATGTTGTTCTGAATAATGGCAATCCAGATAATTGAGGGATTATTGTATACACAAAAATTAAAAGGCATACAATCTCAATTAGGGATTAGTAATTGGCATTTTAAACATGGTAGTACTATTAATATTGAACACAAAATACACTTGCATAAACCACAGTTTTTACTCTCTCCTTTTACTAGACTTACTAATTAGAAAACAGCCTCCTTTATACCAACTATGAACCTTAAGGACAAGAAAGGTGAGTAAGGGTTTCTACCCTTACACAAATTGCCCTAACACTATGCAAGACAAATTAAATGGAAGGCTCTTTCAGGTGAGTAATTACCTGAAAAGAGCTTGACTGGGATCATTAGACTACATACATAGTTTATTTTTGGGGGCATTTAGCTTGAGTAAAATAAACCCATACAAATACACTCTGCACGCAACTTCAGGTAAAATTCCAAGTCAATTGTAATCACTTCAAAAAGCACAATACAGTACTTACTTTGAAAAAGGAGCAAAGTGTAATGTGTGGCACAAGATTATGAGCCCCATTCCATCCACACTTCTGTAGTGACTCTACCCAAAAATTTTCCACTTGTTCATGAAGGTGACCAGTTGGACAAAGGTACACAACATATTCTCGTGGAGTATCTAGGTCTAGGCATGTATCATTAACATGTGCGAGTAGCCAGTCTGAAGCAAGTTGTACTCCTCTGTGTCCTGTTGCTGCCAGGGCTTTTTCTCTGAAGAATATATAAAAATAAATTGCTGTATAATTTACCAATATGTGGACAATTAGCAGTGACCTACAAATACTATACAATATATCCTGCTAAAACAGTAGTTCAATACTAATCTTATTATTCAGCTACAGTTTCCTCAGGAGCATGAAATTACTGTGATCTTATTTAAAAGCAGTGATGATGATTTTCAAGAGAATACATTGTGTTAGGACCATGACTGCTAAAAAGCCAAGTAAAAATCCTGTAGATCTTATTTAAATACAAAATACAGAAGTAATTTGAAACCACATCATATGAGAGAAATAAAAATATTGGGGATGCTGACAAAATCTGAAGAGAAAAAAATCAGCATTCTATCAACAGTCATGCTCCAAAACACAAAATATCTGAATAGCAAGACAAATCTAAAATTTTCAAAATTCTGTTTCCTAACATAAATAAATCTTCATTCTACATGAGGCTCAATCTACCATGAGACAGTGAAACAGATCATCACATACTGAAACAGTTAACTTAAATTGTACAAAAACTAGTTACGGAAGAGTAGGTATGCAACTCCATTAACTGAATCATCTCAAATGGGCTATGTATACAGTACTGAGTCATATCCTTTCTTCAATGCAAAGTTTAATCCTTAATAGATGACACTGAGTGGAAATTAATGAAAACCCTTGAGTTACAAAACGCTTAAAACTTTTGAAAAACTCTGGAGTTACGAAACATTAAAATTGTTGAATATTTATTCAACAATTTGATGAGTTCCTGCACAAATATACTCATCTGCTATATTTCAAATTTACTTCACTGGCAAACAGAGGAGACAACAGAAGAATTATACCACTGAATAAAGAATAATGAAATCAAAAGTTAATTGGTTATATGGAACCTTAAAGCTGCAACTCTTAATACTCTATAAACTATTTTTTTTATACAACCCAATCACTCATATCATGATTTTAGGGTCAATGAAATTCCACAGACATCAGTTATTTGTTTAAGAAGCAAATGGCAGCCAGTAGGTAGCTATGCACATACAGATCAACAGATCCCCCATTTGGTTACTGTCTCACATTTTACACAGTCTACCAATTAACTGCAAGACACCTGAGGTGTTGGGAGAAGGGAACTCACACTATCAGTAAAAGTCTGTAGGAAAAAATGACTTTACCTTTTAAAAACAATGAGCCCTTATTCATATGGAACAAGCCTGGGATTGATATTAGAAATCAGACCCACTGCTCTAATAGGAATATGTTGCCAATAAAACTGACTTGCAAATGATGATGATTATTATTATTATTATTACTGTATTGTTATTATTGTTACATCCACAGAAAATATCCACAGGTGTTCATTCGAAAGAAGTAAAAGGAGGTAAAGAGAAAAAAGGGAAATATTGTGAAGAGAGAGGAGATTAGTTATTAGAAAAATGGATAAATTAACAAATTAATAAACTAATAAAAATGTATAAATTATTAAAATACATGGAGAATTGTATTAGGGTAGTAATACATTGCCTCCTGGCTTGACCTTCTTAAGTTCCAATAGCACAACATCCTCTGGGAGGTTATTCCACAGTCCAACAGTGTGAGGAATAAAGGACCTCTGGAACTGAGAAGTTCAACAGCAAGGCACATTCATTGCATACTGGTGCTGCGGTTCAATGCATCTGGTTGCTCTCACCAGGAAAAGGGGATCAGGGATCAGTTGTGAATGTGAAAGATCTCTGTTAAAATACTACTTATGAAAAATTGGCAAACAAAAGACAATCTGTTGATGGTCCAAGTCATAACTGCTAATATTAGGAAACAGAAACCTACCATCATGAATCACTCTACTTAAAAAAGACCACAGACCAAAAGCAGAAATGATTCACAGCACTAACCCAATATCTAAGGCTTAGCAATGAATAATCCCAAAAGTGCATATCTTGAAGGATGCCACAATGAAATGAGAGATGACTAAGGTAATGAATATAAAAAGTACTGAATTTAAAGCCTGAACTGAAGAAGGTACCACCTCTTTTGCTGCTATTGCAGGTACTAATGAGAATGACCCTACCCACCTCTAAGTTACACTTCCTGTATAAAATCTCACAAATGTTTTGCACCTCACTGTTCTAGCCATTAAAACCAAATTAATATCAGGATTTTATGTAAAATAGGAGGGCTTGTATCTGTGGAAAAGCACATAAACAATTCAGTCATTTTAATTTCCATAAAAAATAGAATTGTTCAAATACTAAGCTCAATATAATCATAGCTAAGTAACCTACAACAATCACTACAATAAAAAACAAATGCAGACCACAGTCATATTTGTGGCAGATTGATATGTTAATAAAATAAAGCAACCCTACTCGCAATGATCATGAGAATGCAGCAAAACAATTCACTTACGCTCTATGCTTTGGAAAACCCATCTGTAAAAGTATCTGAAGAGGAGACAAATGCTGTCTTGATATTTTGGTTGGTGTAGGATTTTTGCGAGGTGGTAATGCAGCCATTGTATACTTTGAAACTGAAAGAGAATAAAAGAAAAAAATCATTACATAGGACTATAGTTAAGAAAATCATAAAAGCTTCAGGCGCAGTCTCTGTCCAAGAGCTTATTCAGTTTTGTATTACAGAGAAATGAAGTTTTCATAATAAAACTAATATTGAAATAATTACCTGAACACCTCAATTCGCCCTTAGTCCCACTAGCCCGAACAGCTCTCAATTACCAGTCCCACTAATTAGAGGGAAATTTTAACAGCCAGCGTTATCAACGCTGCAGGTAAAATCTTGTCACTTGAACTACCAAAACAAATGGTTGGCAACACTGATACAGGTGTGTGCTGACACTCCTACCTTCGTCAATTGCTTTATTCAAGTTCAAAATTGACGTGGGGAAAATAGGGTGGGAATCATTCAGGTGTTCAGGTAAGTATTACAAGATTAGTTTTATTATGAATGTTTCATATTGCAATACACTCCCTGAACACCTGAATTCGCATGATTAACAACATTTAGAGGAAGAGGGATCAATTCTATTGCATGCCCCTTTGTACAACTGCAGAGATGGTAGCTCACCAATCTGCTCTGTATAGGATATCTCTCTAGTCATACACTCACCATATCAATCAATGCTTTCAGTGAAGAGATATGTGGGAAAGTACTTTGATCGTCAGTCACGTCAGTACTGTCTCAGTCCATCGACCTCCCATGTGGTTCTTCAGAACCTCTCATGTAAGGAGGAGTATGATGAGCCTCCCATGTGGCTATTCAGAGCCTCTCATGTATGGATGAGAATGAAGCAGTGTGCAGAGCCGCTGACCCTCCGGGTAACCCATCTAGGTTGAGGATAAGGCCCAATGACTGACAAGCGACGAGGTATCTCAGCGCCAACAAAAGAGCCTAACCTACTAGAGCACCCCCTTGGACTCTCTTAGGGAGACTATCAAATATTAAGATACTTAAAACGTACTAAACCTAAGTTCATGTGATTATACTATCACTGCTGCCTAAGATTCTAAAGACTACAAGGAATTCCACTATCTGGTTAACCTAAGAACCTCTGAACTATGAGAATACCACCTCAGCTAAAATGAACACACCCTAGATTACAGAGTTAGCCGCTACACCTGGACTAAGAGAATAACCCTCTGATGAGGCGAAATCAACGTCTCTTAAGTAAAAAGAAGTAAACACTGTGACAGACTTCCAAGTGGCCGCCTCCAGAATAGAAGACACTGAATAATTCCTTAGAAAGGAAGATGAAGTGGCCATACTCGGAATACCGTGTGCTCAGGGTAAGACAGAGTTTAAAGACGACGAGAAGAACCCGGAGAAGCCGGGAAATCACCTTCCTCAAAAAGTAACTAATCACGTTCTTTGACAGCGGACGGGAAGGATTCCGTGGACAGACAAAAAGTGTACGAGGACGGAGTTTCTCAACCTTTGACAAATAGACTTTTAATGCTCCCACATAGGAAACCCGCCTAAAATGCCTGAGGCTCACCCACCCTTCTAGCTGTAGCTAAAGCAGTAAGAAAAAGCACCTTCTTAGTCAGTTGTCTTAACGTTAGATCTTCCATGGTTTCAAAAGCTGGGGAACGCAAAAATTGAAGTACTTTTGACAAATCCCACGGAGGGGTCCTAGTCAGCAAGACACGACGTTCAATCTTAAAAGAATGTAATAAATCATGGATGATCTTACTACTTGAAATTTCGGGAAGATGGATACTAAATGTACTGCTAACATTGAGTGGTAGCTAGCAATAGCTGAATACGAAAGACCCTTGACTTTCCAAAGGAATAAAAGAAAGTCAGCTGTCTTAGCAATGGAAGATCTAGAGATGGAGTGACCTTCCTTACGACACCAACTTCTATACATTGTCCATCTGACCTGGTAAAGCTTATGGGTTGACTTTCTCAAGCTGAAAGAAAGCTGTCTAGCCACAGCTTTATAGAGTCCGGCCTGTCTAGCTGCTCGCTCAACAGTTGCCATGCAACTAGGTTCACCACGTGAGGGTTTGGATGATAATGGTGAAAATGCAGCTGTCTGAGAAGATTTTTCCACATGGGTAAGAACACCGGAACTTCCGTGAGGAGCTCTAAGAGTTCCGGAAACCAAGGGCGTTGGGGCCAGCAAGGAGCTATTACAGTCATAGATGTCTTGACACTCTCCCGCAATTTCCTGATTACCTGATGAATGAGACTGAACGGAGGAAAAGCATATGTCTACATGTGACTCCAATTTTTTAACATCACATCGGTGCCTATCGACATGGGGTCCACCACTGGTGAGAAATAAACCGTAAGACGATGGTTTAATCTTGTCGTGAATAAGTCCACAGTTGCTGGCCACTTCTGGAGAACCTGACATACTACTTCCTGAGCCAAAGTCCACTCTCCCCCCAATACCTGACGAGAGCGACTTAACAAATTGGCCAGTACGTTGAGACTCCCTGATACAAATTGGGGAATAAGAGACAGATCTGAAGGGACATAGCCGTCACTCTTTAAGAGACCCATTAAACCTGACAACATCCAAAGAGACTGCGAAAGAGCCTCAGTCTGATTGCGCAACACATCCTCCAAAGCACCTGCTTCCCTAAGAGAAATCCCTACAAATCAAAACGACGCCGGAGACCTAGACAGGATTCCCTCAACCGATTCGTTGAGTGGCAACCTGACACCTGCCGAAGAGTTACCTCGAACTGAATAAATCCACTACATGACCGTCCGCCTCCTTCAAAGACTGTCTAACCCGACGAACCAAACCAGCCCATACAAAAAAGGAGCAGGAGCTGGCTTAGTGGCATTAAAAGACTCAAATAAAGACTGATTTATTGAATGCAGTTGTTCCTGAGCTCTTGCTTAAGGGTACGAAGAAGTAACATACTCAAGCATACGTCTGTAATTGTTACTGCTAGCAAGAGGACACTCTAAGTCCGCCAGAATCTCCTGAACTTCCGGATGAGAATCCTGTTCTGCAAGTCCGAACGGTCTGAGACAGATGAAGGAGGAGGAACTAAATGAAGCCCAGATGAGAACGAAGAGTCTGCAAACAGACCACCATAACCAGAATGCTGAACCCCAACACCTAACCTGGAGCTGAATTCACATTGTTGATTCCACCAAGAGGAAGAGAGGGAGGGACTGAGAAACCCAGAGCCGATCCCACATTGTTGCCAAAGGGAAGACGAGTGAGAGGAGCTGAACTCACATTGCTAAACCCTGGGGGAGGATGCACAAACCAAACCGCTTGCGGCGGGACGGAAGAAGATGAAGAGAAAGGAGGGAGAATGAAAGAGGTAGAAGCTACCCTCGGAGGATCCGCAGCGGAAAATGCAGGCGATGCCAGCCGCAAACCGCTCAGAGAAAGTACCGCAAGACCAGTCAAAACAGCGGAGCGCAAACCCGAACCAGAAGCGACAGGCAAACCCTGTGAAATACCTGATACTACCGGAATACCTGCTTGATGCGGAAGCAAGGGGTTGAGCATACCCAAAGGGTTGGAACATGAAACGCCTGAGGCCAAATTCTGCCGAAACTGCATTTTCACCTGTCCGGAAGATCCTCCTACCGAAGAAGACTGTACTGAGGAAGGAAAGGCGGAAGACGGAGGAATAGCAGGCAAAGAAAGAGTTACCTGAGAAGAGGAAATGCCAAAAGTCGAAGAAGGAGGGGAAGTGGAAGATGCGGAAGCTGCAGGAAAGACAGAAGAAGAAGAAGAAGCAGCCGAAAAGGAGACTGAAAAAGGAGCAACGGAGAATGTGGGAGCGGAAGATAAAGCGACAGATAACCCCGAGGAAGAAGAAGAATCCTTAGAACGAAGGGACAAAAAGTACACAGAATCAGCCCCTCCTTGATAATCCTGAAGCATATCGGACATGAATTCTGGATACTACTGTGTCACCTACTCTCTAATGTTAGAGACACCATTCAAAAACAACCTCTCACCAAAAGTCTCTACCCTTTTGAAAGACCCAACAAATCCGCATTATATTCCGCCACGTCCAATTGCCAATCACGCAATGAAGGAGTAGGATAAACAGAGAAGGGGGAAACTAAAGTAGAAGATTCTGAAACAGTCGAAAGAGAGTTAGGAGCTGAAGCAAAAGGATTCTGCCCCACAGGAACTGAAACACTGATTTGAGACTTTGAGCCAGATCCAAACAGAAGCGATGAAGGTGAAAATTTTGCAGGAGCACAAATTCCACTCGACCCCGAAACCGGAACCCGTCAAGGAGAACGACTCTGCACAACTGATACTTTCCCCTCACTACCTAACCATCTTTATCACGCCTGGATCCTGATCCTGACTTACATTATCAACATTAAATTTATCATCAACACTACAAGGGGGTTGGGGGATCCTTCCTTATCTGCTCTGTACCAAGGGGGCTGGCAGAACCTACCGACTCGGAGGCTTGCGGTTCTCCATTACCTTCAGCACCCGTTAGGGCTGGTTCTGGAACAGGCAGGGGAGCTGAAAAGGAAGAAGGATTAGACATCCTCACACTGCTACTATCCCTATCTGAAAATTGTTAAAAAAGACTAGCTATTAAATTTGTCATACTACTTGCAATCCTATCCTCAATCTGCTTGACTACCTCTGAACTCGCTAAATCTTTCGACTGATCTGTAACAGAAGCCTGAGACACTTGAGGCAATGAAGAATCTGACCGCCGTTTGCCCCCAGCCAACGACTTGCGATGACGAATGTAATTCTCCATCTCTTCTGCTGTCCAATCGGAGCAGTCATTGCAACGAGTCTGCTCATCACACTTAACCTTCCTACATACCTGACAGACTGAGTGTCCATCGTGTCTCAAGGTACTCATCCATCTCTTGCAGGAAAAAAAGGAGCGATGAGTGCTAACATCCACAGTCGTAGGGGCAGTCGCAGTCGAAGCCAAAGGCGCTGAAGTAGAAGGTGAAATAGATGACTTGTCCCTGATGACCAATCGAGACCGGGAACCGGCGAATCCAAATCCAAAAATGTTCCACATCGAAAATATCCAGAAAAAGCTCAGCAACCAAGCAGAAGACATAAACTCAGGAGAAAAAAACCAGTAATTACAATCCAAGTTTTCACCAGAAATCCAAAATACAAAAGAGAATTCGGGCAATAGGATTAAACCTCGCCTTGTGGAAGGAAACAACCGTCCAGCAGCGCGAACAAAAAGCGTTGCCAACCGTTTGTTATGGTAGCTCAAGTGACAATATCTTACCTGCAGCATTGGTAGTGCTGGCTGTTAAAATTTCCTACTAGTGGGATTGGTAATTGAGAGCTGTTCAGGCTAGTGGGATTAAGGGCAAATTCAGGTGTTCAGGGAGTGTATTGCAACATTGCATTTAAATAGTTTTAACAATGTACGGTAACAAAGAAATACACATTAACCTTGGGAATAAATGTTCAATCACAAATATAGTACATAAAACCATGGTCTCCTTTGTCCGATTCACTTTTCATATCTTTCATGAGCAACTCTTCCATTTTTACAAATTAATCCTTAAAATACTGTGCTAAAACAAATAAACATATGCTTGGTCTGCGTAATCAAACAAAATTTAATCTGTCCTATCAATATACAAACCTTTTATTGCACTTATGCTTACATCAAAAGTATAGTTAGCGATTCTCAGATTTGTTTGCATTGCAGGAAGGAGCTTTAGTCGAATGACTGATTACTTATACTCTTATGGCTTTGATAAGTACTAATGATCATGGTATGCCCACATCTCTAACAGCTAACAATCATCTCCCACACCTTTCTTCACTAGCACAAAAGCTCTTCTAACCCTCTGTTCCAGAGACTTTAATCCTGGGCACATTCTTCCTAATCATTAACTTTGCAATGATATACAGTATACCGTATCACACTTCACACAACTGAAATCATCTTCCATCTTTACTATTCTTTCTTTGTATTTCAGCCTCCCAGATTTAAGGAAGGCTACTATCATAAACCTTCGCTATGCAATATTATAACTAGCTGTGGAATAATTTGCTCAGCTTTCTAGGTCAGGTTAGTTAAGGGTTGGGGGGGCATTCAGTGGAGTGCTGGCACCCACCATGTAAGAGCCTAGACCCTTAAATTAGGTTAGATTTGGGTGAGGCATGATGTATCCTTTCTCTTGTAATTTGTTCTATGGGTTTTGGTCCTACATATAAGGTAGGCAGGTCCAGAACTAAATAGGTAAGGACCTGGTGCCCTAGGCTTTGTTAGGTTAGGTTATGATGCATCCAACTAGGGTCCAACTTACCCTATTGGGAGATGGGGAAAAATAAAAACATACAGTTTGTACCACAATAATGGTTAAAAATGGATTAATAACAAGATAGCCAGCAGGATAATTATATTGTTTATGTATCTGCCTAAGAATTCAAGTAATACAGTAGCTTGGTAATTCTAGAGGAAAGATCAGTGGGACACCATGATTAGCACCAGCCTCTTAGTGATAAATGCCAAAACATACCCAAAAGGGAGTAAAGTTCTCACAAAATCTTCGTAAAGTTTTCAAGTCCTCTCATATGTACTGCATTACATATGCCTTGTTCAGTAAAAAAAAAAAAAATGTATTAATAAACGATATCTTTGTATGGAACTCTTCTGTAGAATCACTGGGTCTAGTGTCTAAGGTTATATTAGGTTAAATTTTGATGCATCTAACAGGGGTCCCATTTAATTTAAAGATCTGGGAAAATGAGGAAAAAGAACGTACAGTTTGCACCTACAATAATGGGTAGAAATCACAAGATAAGCAGTCAGAGAATTACATGGCTAGAGTATCTTGCTAGAAATTAAAATAATGGGGTAGTCTGCAGAACGACAGGGTTACCTCTGAACGGAAGCTTAGTCCATTGTCTGACAATATGGTTAATCTTTATGGCTGTTCAGTGCATCTTGGGCAGAGGGCCCATGACTAAAAGAATTACCCAAAATGCTAGCCAAGGAAACTACTTAGTAATTTTATAAAATTAATTTAATGACTGAGAACATGGTTAATTTTTATGGCCATTCATTCTACCTTGGGAAGGGATGAGTGTAGAAAAACAGTACCAGATTCCCAGATGGAATGCCACGTCCTGTTCTAACCAGACATTATCTTCCTAACCTCACTTACAGTGCAGTGCCCTGACCTGGCCAGGGGACATCGACCACCCTGAACCCGCTCCCAAGTAGCCTAGTGATAGAGTCTGGTCCCGTCGTTCTGCAAACTAGCCTACCCCTAGGGTATAGGCCTAGGGGTCATGTCTGAAAGAACAACCCAAAATGCTAACCAAGGGCAGCAATAATCTTGAATAATTTAGAAACTACTTATTAATTTAAGGAAATGAATTTAATGGCTGATAATATGGTTAATTATGAGGCAGTTAACCTGACCCTGAGAATGGGGCTAAGGATAGTTTATGGAAATCGAGTCCCCACCCACAGACTTCTGCAAGATACTAATTACTCCATAATTACTTACTTCGTGCTTCTGTTTACGTGCATACGATTAAATGTATGACACTATCTATGTACGGTTACTTTTTCCTGTCGGTAATGGGTTTCTTAGCACTTTGACAGCCGCGAAGATTAATAGTGCATATACCAGATTCGAGGTTGAAAACGTCTACCCTATGGAATAGGATACGGTTTGTTTATCTTATTTTATGATGATTCTCGTTCTGGTACTGATTTCTGTTTCCCGTTGATGAACTGGACTAGAGTAATTTATTTTTTCTGAATACTACTTGGCCATATCTTAGTGATATTCTTGTATTTCACCAATAATAATTAAGGGTCAAACTGAAGACTACTACTGCACCTCTTTGGTTCGGCAACTACTAGTTTACGTGTAAAATGGGCGCCATGTTTAGTAACAACCCTTTCGGATGAATATAAAAATCCAAACAAAAGACAGCACATATCGTAAACATAAACAATGACATAAACAAGAATAAACAAACAAACAAAAACAGTAATATTCCGGTCGGCGGCTGACGAGAACCAGGCCGCGGGTAGTTTAGTTTTCCCAAGGACAGTACGCTCTTTGAGATATTATTTTCACTTTTATTTACCCAGCCCTCTTCTGTAGATGAACCCAACCTCATAATGATCTGTCAGTCATCACATATTAACTGTTACCTAATGGGTTTACCTAAACTGGATCCAGTAACTTAGATTCATGCCTGTAAGACAGTTTCTGACAATTTCTGTCTCCATTTCCATCCAGTGCATCAGTTACCTTTTTTTTAAAAAAGAAAATTAAAATTATTATCTTATTTGTATCAATATTTGGGGGTATAGGTTGATTGTAATTGTCTAGGAAATATCATACTCCCCAGGTATGTTTTGCCTTTATAATAAAAACTGTGTTGTTTAGTCAGTGAATTCCCTTTTTCTACTCAGTTACTGAAGCTTTATGATAGATTTTTTTATTTCTATCTGGATGGTGTCAGTTACCATGAATAGTTGAGATTCTAGAGGACTTATAACAATTCTTTATTCACACGTTCCTGTTTGGAATGGCCTTTTGCTTTCATATCTGATGCCTCTTCTATCTTAGTCTCTCCTTGATATGAGCAAATTTAAAGTACTGTATATATAGCTAACCTAGTTTGCACAGCTATTGTTTACGTTAAGTCAACAAAGGTTATCCCTAAAACAAGTGCCAAATAATCAATTCTTGGCCTCGAACTGCTGTTTATAAGTTCATCTTGTGTGTAAATGGAGTCTATACTTATTTACCAATGGGGTTGTCCAAGGAGTCTGTTTAAAAAATATGCAGGTATATACATCATAATACATACGGGTATGCATAAGAACTGATATTGTTATCTACTCATATTTATTTTTAAAATTTATGAAAACAATTACGAGGATTGATTTCAATATCATAAACCCATTACAAATAAATCAATGTTTAATTTTGCAGGGTGGAACTCTGAGAAGTTCTATGTTTACATGGCTATGTTCAATTCTGTTCTACGATTAGGGTACCACATAGGATTGATTATGTGACCCCAATGACATTGAAAGACGTAGTGTTATCTGTAATGAATAGAGATAAATAAAAACTAATTATTTATCTTTATATGAGGAAGCTAGCTTTAAAAATGATCTTTTAAAGTGTTTAAATTTCGGTAAGCGTTGTTAGACAATGTTTATGCATATCAACGCAAATCACAGTAACTAAAAACATGAATATTGAATGCCTTAAATCACACAGATAAACAATATGATTGTTAAATATTAGACATTACTCAATTCTATTATTATAAATTATATATTAAGCATGAAAAATTGATGTAGACCGCATTGTGAAATAGTGTTGTACTCTAATATTTAATTCTCCCACGTCGTCAACATCCGCACGATCTGCCTTTGGCACATGCTTAAACGTAAACATTTCCCTAGTGCGATTTCGTCATGGCTGGTATTCTATTCGAAGACATTTTCGACGTGAAGGACATCGATCCCGATGGCAAGAAGTTTGACAGAGGTATGGGAATTTTATTATTTTGCTGTTTTGAGGGGAAATGGGCATTGTAATGAGGTTGCTGAGGGGCATTTAGCCTGGGGTACCGGTAGGCTAACTTGCTCTGGCATAGGGTAGGCTACTATAGAGGTCGGATTGGTTTATGATAGGTGGCCAGGTGGAGATAGTTTTTGGTTTGCCCTTGTTATTGATGGGGGCTGACTACTGACTGGGGGTTATAAACTGTCGCAGTAATACCAAAAATCATTGTAGAACTGGGCCTTACCCCATCCCCTTCTTCGAGTCTAGTCCTGGACATGGCAAGGGTCACGGCGAACTCTGGGGGTCCAGGGGGGGGGGGAAGCTTCCCTGGCCAGGTCAGGGTACGGAATCCAAGGTTAGGGTAGGTAGAGGTAAGTCTGGGTAGGTCCTATTCCCTCAGAAATGTCTACTAGGCATCTAGTAGCACTAGCCCCTGACAAAGCATTAGCTCTGAAGATGGTTCTAGTTTTGTCCTCATTTATGTGGGCAGACTGTAGGTAATTCTAAGTATTAGCTCCACACCTGTGTTTACCTTGGAAACTGGTTTTTTCTACACTTTTAGGGCTTCTGATACTGGCGGTGCATTTGTTTGTTGTCTGCCAAATGGAATGTCCCTTCACTGTGTCTAGTACTGGCCCGGGGGCGGGGGGTGGTACCCATACGTTAACAAGTTATTGCACTTGCTGGACGGGATATGAACCGTTCCAAACAGACTTACCTGTGCTCTGTCTTGTGAAGATTGCATATGGAAACCCCTTGTTGGATGGACTTCAGGGGTTAATTACAGGTTAATTACATTCATGTGACAAAAATTAAAGGTAAATCCATAATTAGCAACCAAAAAACTGTAGAAAAAGCCAAGTTGGAAGGAAATCGCCGCTGCGGAACTACTACTTAGATCTACCAGACTGTAGGCCATGGGTTAAAAACTATCTCAGAAGTTTCCAAAAGTACTGAGGATATTTGTAGAACAGGAACCTACCATTCCAGTCGAGGGCACAGTTCCCTAGGTAAGGTTAGGTTAAAGGAAGGCTAAGTTAGAATGTATGAGATTTTTCTGCAATTGTTAGCAAAGGAAATAAATACTCATCCTGTCCTGCAGAGGCTCCAGTGGTTGTTTATGCCTACATGTTTTATGGTATATATCTATTTAGGCTAAATAATTTATTGTGTTTAGGCTAGCATATCCTAAGGTTTGGTGAGGGCGGTAATGCTGTGATAAGGTTGACATAGCTTATATCTCCCCAGTTTTGATGTAGGCTAAATAACACTGATGGTCGTAGAGATAATGATTAATATTTTTTTTCTTCTTCATGGAAGTGAGATGTAAGTTATTAACAAGCAAAATGAGCAATGCCAATTATAGGAATGAAGTTTCGTTGCATTCTGTTGCACATCTTTTGTTACGTACATAAGGCCAAGTAAAGGCCATAGGTTTAAAATTTAGGTGCTCATTGACATAAAATTTAAATTATACTGGATGTCACAGTTGAACTATACTTAAAAGCAGGCTTACCTTAGACTTTACTCTTCTTGAAAGCCAAGGGTTAACATAAAACCTTTAGGACTCTTAGAGAAAACAGCACTTTCTTTCCCTTATTGTTTTTTACTACACTGTTTACCCTGTTATCCCATGTCTTAGCAATAGGTTTGTCTCTTTTTTTTTAGCCAATAAAACCGGTTTCACGTTGTGCTGTTCATACAGATTTTCAGACTTCTTGTACTTTTCCATCCTTGCCTACCTTCATCAAAGACAGAGGCTGTTGGTCTTGAGTGATTTTTATTGGAAGTAAACAAGCTAAATAATAAAACTTTTGTTACTTTATAACTGATTTATTAGGTTTATGGACTAAACCATTGCCTCAATGCACCAGCACGAGTCTGACTGCACCATGTATCATGGTCCGAATGCACCAAGTAGCCTATCTGGTCCCAATGCACCACTTCGTAATTAAAGTGCATCTTTCCTTGTGGTCCCAATGCACTAACTTAGGCAAATTCACATAGCTCTTGCTCTTTGGGGAACTATATAGGCATCTGTATTCACTTTGCAGGATTATTTGCTTTGATATAGTGAATAATTTACAAAGTCTGAAACAGTAAGAATATTACAAAACCAACAGATACATTATGCTATGAGAAGAAGATTAAAACTAACCAATTAAAATGCATTATTCCTTATGGTCTCAATGCACCAACTTATTCACTTAGGCTAACACCTGTTCTTTGGGTAACTATATAGTTAACTGTATATATTTACTTTGCAGGATTATTTTCTTTGATGAAATGAATCACATTATGCTATGAGGGAGAAGTTTAAAACTTTACTACCTTCCTAGGTAGCTACCTCTTAATTTAAACTACAAGCCTAACTGTTTCTGAATAAAAATAGAATAATACAAAACCAACAAGACACTTTAAGACTTCTGCCAGAAAAATTTATATCCTATAGACTTAGCTGGAGTAAAGAAGATAAAATAAAAGGATGAATGATATAAAAGCTTTAGTAAAGAAATGACTCTTGATTCTTTAAATTGCATAATAACCACTGTTAACAAGCAAAAAACTTTGAGATTTAACCAGACAACAAGCACATTTTTATGCAGTGTTGTGCATTCAGACTAGGCCTGTTTACAAAATGGTGCATTCAGACTAAGTGGTTGGTGCATTTAGACCAGGCTGGTGGTGCATTCGGTCTAGGCTAATAGTGCATTCAGGCAATGGTGCATTTTGTCTAGTTTCCATTTATTGTGAGTTTAAATTTGGAAATATTTGTATTATAACCTCCTTAGGTGCAAAGACCATCACTGTTATTGTAAAAAAGTACTTGACAAATTCACACCTACCATTGATGCTAAAGGAACTGGAGATGGCTTGGAGAATAGTACATCATAGTTTCAACTCTGCTCTTGTGAGAACTGTGAGAAGGGAGGCATGAGATGAGTGGAGAGATGTAGAGAATAAAGCATAGGAAAGACGTGAGTGGCAGAATTTCACAGACCCATTGCATCAAACTGTCAGAAGTGGTGATGATGATGTTGGAATTAATATTTTCTTCTTGGCAAGTACAATTTGTGAATATTCGATCTGATAAAGAAATAGTGATAAGTGAGCCTCCTTCACTCCATTTGTTAACATTCAAAGAACTGCATGTAGTAATACAGTAAACTCCCCATATTCGCGGGGGGTTTACTGTTATTACTACATGCAGTTCTTTGAATGTTAACAAATGGAGTGAAGGAGGCTCACTTATCACTATTTCTTTATCAGACTGAATATTCACAAATTGTACTTGCCAAGAAGAAAATATTGATTCCAACATCATCATCACCATTTCTGGCAGAGTTTGATGCAGTGGGTCTGTGAAATCCTGCCACTCACGTCTTTCCTATGCTTTATTCTCTACATCTCTCCACTCATCTCATGCCTCCCTTCTCACAGTTCTCACAGGAGCCGAGTTGAAACTACGATGTACTATTCTGCACCCCCCTGCGAATAGCTAAAATCCTCGAATACTTAAAACCCCTCTAAAAAAACACTTAGAATTGCCTGTTTTGATAGTTTAAACACAAAAAACCCTTCTAAAAATGCTTATACCTGAGTATTGTAATAGCTTTATCACAAAAAGTGCATTTAGTCATGAAAATATGAAAATACAGTAATTAGTGAATATTTCTCAGTGAAAAATACCACAAATGGGCAAATTTTCAGCAAATAATGGGCAGATATGTTCCACAGAGAAATCCACGAATAGTGAGACCGCGAATACGGGGGTTTACTGTAAATAGATTAAGACAAATTCCATACAGTGTATTTCATTATTTGAGACAACCAGTCCTGTGTTTACTACAGCTTTGATCTATCATGCTGTAAAATACAGAAAAATTAATGTGTATAAGTAAAATTATATAAGGTAGATTGGAAGGGTTACGGGTCTCATGGGTAGTTAGGACATGGTGCCCTGGGGTAGGTTAGAATGTATCCATGACATGTTTTTTCATTTTTTTCCTCTGAGGTTAAGAGAGTGCGGAGTAAGGGCAAAAAAAAAAATTACCCCTAGTCCAAGGCTTTTTTTTTGTGCTTTTTCTCAAATACTAATGCAGAGTTGCCCCATGCAGGCTGCACAGCATTAGGTTAGGTCAGGATGCAAACCTATATCACACCACACTTGTTTTTCTTTAACAAAGGTTAAGGGGGATCCAGTGGCAAAGCCCCTCCCACTGGCAGGTGGGATCTAGCATGTTAGGTCAGGATGTATTGTTGTAATTACTGGTACCATTGCCACATTGTTACTGATAGTACACATTAACCATATTTTCCTGCTATTTGTCTTTTGCTTTTTGGCAAATTTATCCATTCCCGTTAATGCAGTTCACCCAGTTTTGGTTTATACTTACCTTTAACTTTGGTTTCCTACTGTGTGCCCTCCATATTAGGTAGAAATAGGGATGGGAAGACAAAGACAAGTGGTTTGCAGTTACCTGTATAGTAAAGGAAAAAAACTCACAAAACATAATAGTAAGTCAGAAAAATTTCTGGATCATGTGCTTTGCAAGAAATTAATTTGTTAAAATTGCAGACCAGACTATTTGTATGCTGTGTCTGTTCATGGGAGTGAGCTAAGCTTGCTCGATAGGTACACAAAATCTTAATCTTGGTTTTGCTTGACTTGAGCCTGTAATATGGCAAGGCAGACCTCACACTTGCTTATGGTGTTTATGGCAGGGCAGGCTGTACGCTTGCCATGATGCTTGTGAGTAGTGATGCCTCAGCTGCATGTGAGGTGTTTTTCTAGTTAGTGAAATAAATTTCTTTGATTTTATTTTGTTAGTAGATTTGTGATGAGACTTGTGTTTTGCTTCTTAGGTAGCTTATACCTAGTCTGTATATTGTAACTTACTTTATCTCCATCAAGCCTAAGTTTGTTACAGATTAGGCCAGTGGTTCTCAAACTATGGGTCGCGACCCAAAGTTGGGCCGCAAGATCAATTTTGATGGGTCGCAGGGACACAGAAAAATGATCATGCTTTCAGTGTATTTCAGTTATTTAATTGAATTCTTTGTCTAACCATTAATTACTTATATGTGAATGAAAAGCAGTGCCATGGATTCTATTAATTTAGTTTTGTGAATGAAAAGCAGTGCCATGGATCCTGTTACTTTAGTTTTGTGAAAGGGGAAAGCAGTGCCATGGATCCCACTAGTTTAGTTTTGTGAATGAAAAGCTGTACAGATTATTTATTTTTTTCCAAAGTAAAGTGTATATATCACTGTACATTTTCTTTCTCTTTGCTCTGGGTCACGAAGGATTGAAATGTTCCAAATAGGGTCCCTCACGAAAAAGTTTGAGAACCACTGGACTAGGCTAATGCTAAAGGTAGATCTCTAAAACTTTTACCTAGCTTATTGGTGTGATATGTAAATATCACCAGAAGCACCATCTTTCCCTTTGATAAGTTGTCTTCAACAGCCCGTAACCTGATCTTGCATCAGGTCCTCCCCATTTGCAAGGTCAGTGTTTATGGCATCATCCTATTATCTGTCTTGGTTCAGTACTTGGGATTTCTCTCTACTAATGTTTGGGTGACCAGTGTTGATTGTCGGGTGATACTTTTCAACTTTTGCTGATGCTGTCTTCAATGCATTAATTAATGGTTTTTGGTTACCACCATTGGTGTTAGCCTTTGATGAGTGGCTGATGTTTAGTATCCCAGATTTTTCTCTCTATACATACTTGTTTGTCATTAATAGTTTGGTTGTTAGTCCAAGCTGCAGTTGCATAGTACCATTATTTGAGATGGTAGTGAGTTATAGAAAATCAACAGTCTTTAGCATACATACCAGTAACATATTTTACAACTCCTTGATAAGTATTATCATGCTTGTCTAGAAACGAGTGCTGTACTCTACTAAATAACTCCTCACTATAAACTTTACTCGTTAACAGTCACACAACAAAACTTGGAGCTGTAACACCCCTTGAATTTTAAAGAGATACTATAATTTAAGAATGCCATTTATATGTGCTGCAGATTTGGCTTGTGTTCGTAGGGCAACTATAATTACAGTGTCCTTTGTTCGTTCTACAGCTATGACTTCTGTTTATCAACAGTATATTCCTATACTTGGCCATGTAATGTTGTGAACCAAATAGGAATACAAAGTCAACAACATTTCCTGTAGTCTTTTGAGTTTTAAATTCCCCAAAAATGTATTCATTATATTCATTAGTATAAAATCCAATATAGTGCCCTTAATATATAATGGTTTCAGGCAGAGTCACACTCATTGGCATCTTTTTGAATCATGCTGCCTAAGGTTGCACCGTAGCCAGTATTTGTGACAAAACACATTATTACCTAGCCGCTTAAGATTCAGCACCTTCATATACATTGGAATAATGGAGGAAAAAGTCCATCCAGTATCTTCCCTAACGTGATAGCAGTACTGTACAAATTAAATCAACACACTATGAGATTGTTAACTTTGCGTGTTAAATGTGGCCTTTAGTTTTCTGTAAATTAAAACTATTGTGCTGGCTTTGTCTGTCCATCCGCACTTTATTCTGTCTGCACTTTTTTGTGTCCACAGTTTTTCTGTCTGCCCTCAGATCTTAAAAACTACCGAGGCTAGAGGGTTGCAAATTGGTATGTTGAGCATCCACCCTCCAATCTTCAAACATACCAAATTCCAACCCTCTAGCCTCAGCAGTTCTTATTTTGTTTAAGGTTAAAGTTAGCCATAATGATGCTTCTGGCACCAATATAGGATAGGCCACCACTGGGCTGTGGTTAAAGTTTCATACAGCATTATACCGAGACCTCCAAAAGATAGATCTATTTTCGGTGGCCTTGATTATACACTGTAGTGGATGTACAGAAAACTCAGTTGTGCCGAAGATACTTCTCCACATTTTTTAATTGATTGTATGTGACTGTGCTTTTGGTATATTGTGTCATTTGATGCTGTCCAGTGTTATTAAAGACCTTTATAGTGATTTCCGGGTCTTCACAGCATAATAAGTGTATGTTTGTTTTTAGTTTTGAGTATGACCATTATGTTATGCAGACTTTTAAATAATTGTTCTTAGTGTTTTTCCCTTTAGATTGACATTTTTATTTTAAGTACTTTTTTGTTATATCAGACAGCCTCAGTCATCTTTCTCATAGTGAATCAAAACAGACCTCTTGTTCAGAAAACTTTGCCATCATCAAAAGTTTCACACACCTTCACGGAAGTTTTATAAGCAATATGTTTATCTCTCTCACAAATACTGCACCATTTGCTTCAGTCTTTCTTCCTGGATTTTAACACTATTGCCATTCCATCATTCTAGCACTTAAATGCTAACCTCCTACCTCCCTTCCAGGACTACTAATTAGACTTTAATTTTCTCCAATTTTTTCTCTTCTTTTTTTATATAACACAAAACACAGAGCCATCTTTCCAGTGCTGACCTTCCCTTTAACACATGTCTCATCTTAACCTTTTACACCCCCATAGTGGGGTAGTGCCATCAGTGCATGTAGCATCATGCACGGGGCATTATTAAAGGGTGTTTGCAGTGCCCATTTAGCTCCTAACTGCATCCACTTTTTAGCCTTTTACTTTACCTCCATTCTCACTTCCATTCTTCAGTCTTGCTATCCAACCTCTGTTATTTTTTAGTGCAGCTGTGGGGTCAGCTTTCAGTGCCACCTTTAGATCCATGTGCTTCATCTCATTTATTTTCTTGATCTCTTTGTCTTGCTGCCCAACCACTCCAGCTCCCCCTTTTCACTATCTTAATCACTGAATGGCCGAAAGTGCCCCAGTGCTTGGCTTAGCAGCCTAAATTTTATTAATCAGTTAACCATTCTCACTCTTTCCTCCATACTTAATATATACCGTGGAGACAGCTTAGAAAATATATAATATGGAAACAACTTAGAGATTTATGTTCTCATGTTCAAAACCAATATTTCATTCAAGGAGATTTGGCTTAACATTTGATTCGTGATTTGTAACATTTCTCTTCTTAGACACTGGTCTGTTCTAGTTCTGTTCTTCTCCAGTAGCAGAGCTCTTTCTAGCCAGGTTTTCCTTCGCCCATTGTCAGATCTACTTTTTCTCTCATTGTGCTCTTGTTTGTAGCCTAATTCCATATTACTATTGATTTTCTTGTTACTACATCGACCCTGGTATTCGCTGGGCATGTGTACAGCTACCCCCCGCAAATTAGCTAAAATCCTTAAATACTTGACACCCCTCTAAAAATGCTTATAAATGCCTATTTTGGTAGTTCAAACACCAAAAAAACCCTCTTAAAAATGCTTATACCAGAGTATTTTAATAGTTTTATCACAAAAAATGCATTTAGTCATGAAAATGATATGAAAATGCAGTAATTAGTGAATATACTGCAAATAGGCGAATTTTCCATAAATAATGTGCATATATGTTCCACAGAATGTTCCACAGAAAATTCCGTGAATAGGTGAAGCTGCGCATCTAGAACTGCGAATAGGCGGGGGTCCACTGTACCTTCAGTAACAGTTGCGTTTGGTGGCCATTTTCTCTTATGACAATGAGTAAATTGAAGATGGTTCACTGGTATATATGATTTTAGCCTTCTGTGTTCGTTAATGCAAGGTTGTGCTGTGAAAATTGAAGTGAAAGGTATTTTTTGTGGTTAGTATACCTTGTCTAGTTGTTCATTATCTCCTGGTTATAATTGTTTGATTATTTTTGTTTGACTTGGGCAGATGTACGAGGTGTTTCATAGTACATATTTGCAAATGATCACAGTTTACCAGTAGTTTTACCTTGGCTACAACTGAAATGTGGAATAGTTTGCCTAGTTGAGTCGTGGAATCCTCTGATCTCCAAATATTTTAGCGAAGAGCAAATTCATTCCTGCTCTCTGCTGCTGACATCTGAATTTCAGGTGTGTCCATGTTATCTTCTGTTCCCTCACATTTATTTATTTATTTATTTATTTATCACCTTTTCCTGTAACTTGTCTCTGCATGCTGATTTCCTTTAGGAGGCCTCTTGGTCTTATATAGTCTGTTCACTCTGTCTGTAAAGGTTTTCAGTTGAAGATTCAAGAGGAAAAAATCAAGGCACGTTGAGGAATGATGTACATATGTCTAGTCTGCTTGTGATAAATGGTAATAGATCCCGTAGAGGGGTAGTGCCGTCAGTGCACCTCATGCGGTGCACTGTAGGCATTACTTAAGGTTCTTCGCAGCATCCTTTCAGCCCCTAGCTGCAACCCCTTTCATTCTTTATAGTGTACCTCCTTTCATATTCTCTTTCTCCCATGCTACTTTCCATCCTCTTCTAACAATGATTCAAAGCAACTGCAAGGTTTCCCTCCAGTTACACCTTTCAGTCCTTTTTAGTGTCTATTTCCTTTTCAGTGCTGAATGACCTCATAGGTCCCAGTTTTTGGCCCTTGACTTAAATTCTATATTCTATCTATTTCTGTCTCAAATGGTAATAGAAAGTAGGTTTGTAACCTTAACCCCAGTACTCTTGTTTATGACAGTCTCCTTGCATTGTAATAGTTTACTTATATACATTTTTATATATTTATTAATTTGTTAATTTATTTTTTTTTTATTTAATAAGTGAGATCTCTTCTCTATGTATTTCCCTTTACCTCCTCTTACTTCCTTCTAATGAACACCTTAATATTCTTTGGAATCTTAAATTTAAAGTTAATGGCCCCTTTGGTGGGCTTGTTCCATATGAATAGGTTTCATCATCTGAATAATAATAATAATAATAATAATAATAATATAATAATAATAATAATAATAATAATAATAATATTCTTGGGAAGATTGAATTTTAAGTCAATTGTTCCATATGAATAGGGTTCATCATCTGAATAATAATAATAATAATAATAATAATAATAATAATAATAATAATCTTGGGAAGATTGAATTTTAAGTCAGTGGCCCCTTTGGTGGGCTTGTTCCGTATGAATAGGGTTCATCTTCTGAGTAATAATAATAATAATAATAAAAATAATAATAATAATAATAATAATAATAATAATAATAATAATAATATTATAATATTATTATTATTATTATTATTATTATTATATATGCCCAAGCATGGGTAAACAGCCATTGGGGTTAAGAATGTCTTACTCTCCTCCTTCGTCTCACTTTAATCTCGACTCGAGCCCTTTGCTTAACCTCCAGATCATCTGCGTAATAACCAGATGAAGCCACTTCCCGCCGGAGGATTGCCCCCGCAAAGGCCAAGGGTCTTTTATTTATTCTCCTTGTTTGTTGCACCTAGTTAGCGCCGGGTCGTTTGCTTGTCACTTGAGCATATTAGATCTTGTGGTTGCAGGAGGTCATTGTATGCAATGGGTAGTGTAAGGTTATATATAATATATATATATATATATATATATATATATATATATATATATATATATATATATATATATATATATATATATATATATATATAT
The DNA here is from genome assembly GCF_040412425.1 of Macrobrachium rosenbergii. Taxonomy (NCBI): domain Eukaryota; kingdom Metazoa; phylum Arthropoda; class Malacostraca; order Decapoda; family Palaemonidae; genus Macrobrachium; species Macrobrachium rosenbergii. Next base: position 35,316,172 of record NC_089784.1, read on the forward strand.
TTAGAGAGAGAGAAAGAGAGAGATGCATTGTTGTGGTTGTCAATTTTCTCCTTGTTCTTTGTAATCTTTTACTGCTCTGATTTTTTATTACACCTTGTGGGCGAATATAGTCTGCACATTATGTAAGATCTCTCTCTCTCTCTCTCTCTCTCTCTCTCTCTCTCTCTCTCTCTCTCTCTCTCTCTCTCTCTCTCTCTCGCTAGATGACGCGCCTGGTAACATATATTGACCGACCATTTCATGAATACAGGTTCATATCTGCTGTTCCAATGGCCCCTTTTCTGTGTAGTCCCCCACTCAACCCCTTGTAGCATCTCTCTCTCTCTCTCTCTCTCTCTCTCTCTCTCTCTCATGTCTTTTAGCTTGCCTCTCTACGTATTGTGTGAGACCCCATGTCAGTACAATATCTCCTATCCCCTGTTGTCTGTGTCTGCTCTTGTACGAGCGCTTTAAAGCATTGACTGCTTCTGCTGCCCACCAATCTACTCTCTTTCCTCTTTCCGTCCTCTTACTTCTCCCCTCCCCCTTTTCCTCACTTTCCTCCCTAGGTGGTGAGAAACATGACCTTGGGGCGTCCTGAGTTACGAAACAGGGCGGGCGAACTGCGTAGATTTCTACACACACACGGCGTTCTGACTTGGGTCGGTTTAGTTCTATGCCTGAGAAGAGAGTGAGAGCGCGTAGGGATGGATGGATTGGGAAATAAGGGGGTGGCAGAGAAGGGAGGGAAGGGGTTGCTGGTATCTAGTTGCGTGCGTAGAAGTGCCGAGTGTGTGTGTGTGTGTGTGTGTATGTGTGTGTGTGTGTGCGGACGGTATTGCTAAGCTTTTGTTGCTAGGCATCTTATACGTGCTTGCGTCCCTCTGTTGTGGTGGTCTGCTCTGCTGTTCAGTCGCACATAGTGTGTGCGTATCTACTCCCTTGCACGTTATTTGTCATGATTTGTTTTTGGCTTTCGTTGATTACTTCCGCCCACAGGTAGATGGGCTTGGTTACCTTGTGGGCTGTCGAATACGTGCCTGTGGCAAAGATGTATTATGTACCCTACGTTTTCTGAGTCGTAGTTGTCTCTCCAGTCCACGATTCATCTTTGATACGTTGCGCATGCGCTTGGTGTTATGTAATCATCTCTCTCATCTGTTACATCATGGCACACAGGTTACGTACCTGATTCTTCCTACGGGTTGTGGGGGGGAAGCGGGGTGGGAACAGGTAGGCTCAAGGTCATGCGCCTTGGGAGCTCTACTGATTTGGTTTGACGATTTTGAGGATGGGCTTTTTTGTTCGTTGGATCTCCCTGTTGATGTCATTATCTGTTAGTCTATTTAGGCATCCAGTAAATTAATATTAAAGATGCAACGCCGTTTGTTGCTGACAAAGAATTATATACAGTATATAGACTTTAGACTTCGTAATAGGGGCTTTTGCAATATAATGCTTGTATATTCGTCTCCGTGTGAGCCAGAGAACCTGTGGAATGGCTCCTGATCCTCCAGGGGGTGGTGGATTACATAGATGAGGTCTTACTGTGGATTCGACTATTATTTGCCCTTGTTATTGAAAGCAAGGATGTCAGATCTGACTGGAGAAGTGGGTTTGAGATGTCATATTGACTTGGAAGCGCCTTGTATTGGAATCGCTTATGAAAGGACCAGCAGCATTACATCTTTTGCGGGGTTAGGGTTTTCAGGAACCTGTCTGATTTTTGTCTAAATACCGGCACTTGTTGATGCAATAGAGAGAGAGAGAGAGAGAAAGAGAGAGAGAGAGAGAGAGAGAGAGAGAGAGAGAGAGAGAGAGAGAGAGCGCACACATAGGCTACTTTGTAGGAAAGTGTCGGTGGATGGAAAATACACGGATGTATGCCGTGTTTATTTATTATTATTATTATTATTATTATTATTATTATTATTATTATTATTATTATTATTTATGAGTTTTGCTTTGTATTTCAGTGCAAATTTGGGGATGAATTACTAGTGTATGAAGGTATTTGATGTTTCATTTATATGTAGGCCACGTGTGGCCTCTCAGTCATAATTTTGTTTACTTATGGGCTAATTGAGAGAGAGAGAGAGAGAGAGAGAGAGAGAGAGAGAGAGAGAGAGAGCGAGAGAGAGAGAGAGAGAGAGACTCCTTAAAAAAGTTACTGAGCTATCAGTTAGCCTACGTAAAATTATGAGTGAGACCAGGAGAATCTCAAGAAGAACCTGCGTAAGAGAGAGAGAGAGAGAGAGAGAGAGAGAGAGAGAGAGAGAGAGAGAGAGAGAGAGAGAGAGAGCATATCTCCATACATAAGTTTATCCTCTCTGTTATCAGTGTAACCACCAACACGCTTGGTGACAACATGGTTGATTGATTGATTTATGGCTACTAAAACTGGCGTTACAACAGCTAGGTTATTGATAATCACTTTAGAATTATATGTTTTGTTGTCCTCAGCGTAACGTGGAAGTTTGATGTCATGGTCCAAATTAGGAAACATAATACATATTCTTGGAATCTCTCTCTCTCTCTCTCTCTCTCTCTCTCTCTCTCTCTCTCTCTCTCTCTCTCTCTCTCACTTGACCATATGTGGCTAGGTATATGCTCTGACCTTATACTATCTCTCTCTCTCTCTCTCTCTCTCTCTCTCTCTCTCTCTCTCTCTCTCTCTCTGATCATATGTGGCTAGGTATATGCCCTTACCTTATACTCTCTCTCTCTCTCTCTTCTCTCTCTCTCCGAGATCATTTGTAAGTTAATAGATGCATGTACTTACTTTAATTGTACTCTCTTCAGTGTCTCTTCAGCTTATAAATCAGTGCATTTAATGTTGTGTTGTGACACCTTATTTGGCCTGTTTCAGTTTTGTAATATTCATGGTGTGTATGTGACACTCATGTGACACTGACACCCTAAGGCCTTGTAGATACGAACGAAGTTCATAACATTTAGGTGTCTTCTGTGAGAAAGTTTGGTGGACACTGTTTCCTCCTTATATTAGGATGGTGTCTTACATTTTCGTGTCTTTTGTCAACTTTTGCTCTCAGTGGCTTGCTAACTATGAGTGCCTATATGAATATTTATATATTTGTGTGCTGTTATTCCTATGGTAACATCAGCAGCTTGCGACGTAGGCCTTCCATTGTTTATTAGGTGTTTTGAAGGTAACATATCACTTCTCCCCGTAGGGGGTTAGTGCTGTCAGTGCACCTCACGCTGTGCACTGTAGGCACTACTTAAGGTTCTTTGCAGCGTCCCTTCGGCCCCTAGCTGCAACCCCTTTCATTCCTTTTGCTGTACCTCCATTCATAATCTCTTTCTTCCATCTTGCTATCCACCTTCTCCTAACAATTGTTTCATAGTGCAACTGCGAGGTTTTTCCTCCTGTTACACCTTTCAAACCTTTCTACTGTCAGTTTCCGTTTCAGCACTGAATGACATAGATCCCAGCGCTTGGCCTTTTGGCCTAAATTCTATATTCCTTCCTTCCATATTGCTTCCCTGTTTGTAATTTTGAGTTGCATCTGCTCCACACACACTGTATCGATGAGCCTTGGAATATCAGTGACGTGGAGGATGATTTTACTTTATTATTAGGCCTGTTCAGGACTGACCTGTCATGTGAAGGAAGGCTTGGTCCCATGTTGATCCCCTTCATCAATGTATAATGTGATGTTTAGATATCTGAACTACACATGAGATCCTCCAAAATTTTGGCGTCGAAGTAGGAGAGATCACTAATGTATCCTCATGCGGTGCACTGTAGGCATTACTTAAGGTTCTTTGCAGCGTGCCTTCGGCCCCCAGCTGCAACCCCTTTCATTCCTATTACTGTACCTCCTTTCATATTCACTTTATTCCCTCTTACTTGCCTCGACCCTCTCCTGACAAATGATTCATAGTGCAACTGCGAGGTCTTCCTCCTGTTGCACCTTTCAAACCTTTCTACTGTCAATCTCCATTTCCGCGCTGAATGACCTCTTAGGTCCCAGTGGTTGGCCTTTGGTCTAAACTCTGTATTCACTAATGTATCCATTAGTCACTGGTTCTCTTGGGCTGTAGATTTTTGTCTAGTAAGTCTGTTAAGAGGCTTGACCCAATATAGTTTCTTACTACTTAACCCAGTTCCCTTCTTTAAGGATCTTCTCATAAACAAGTAAATCCTTATAGCCCTGGCATTTTGGTGGGTTTGATAGCTGTGCTTTCTGTTGCTGATACTTCATAAATGCTTTTGCCTATAGGCAAATGCCAAAATTCATGGTTTTGCTTTTGCCAATAGGCAAACAGCAAAATTCATTGTTCCACTTTTGCCAGTAGGCGAAACACCAAAATTCATTGTTTCTCTTTTGCCAATAGGCAAACAGCAAAATTCGTTGTTTTGCTTTTGCCAGTAGGCGAAACACCAAAATTCATTGTTTCGCTTTTGCCAATAGGCAAACAGCAAAATTCGTTGTTTTGCTTTTGCTAGTAGGCGAAACACCAAAATTGTTTTGCTTTTGCCAATAGGCGAACACCAGAAATCATTGTTTCGCTTTTGCCAATAGGTGGACACCAGAAATCATTTCACTTTTGCCAATAGGCCAACACCAAAATTCATTGTTTCACTTTTGCCAGTAGGTGGACACCAGAAATCATTGTTTCACTTTTGCCAATAGGTGAACACCAAAATTCATTGTTTCACTTTTGCCAATAGGCCAACACCAGAAATCATTGTTTTGCTTTTGCCAATAGGCCAACACCAAAATTCATTGTTTCAGTTTTGCCAATAGGCCAACACCTAATTTCATTGTTCTGCTTTTGCCAATAGGCCAACACCAAAATTCATTGTTTCAATTTTGCCAATAGGCCAACACCAAAATTCATTGTTTTGATTTTGCCAATAGGCCAACAACAAAATTCATTGTTTCGCTTTTGTCAGTAGAAGAACATCATTTATTTTGTTTCGAATTTGCCAATGGGCCAACACCAAAATTCATTGTTTCAGTTTTGCCAATAGGCCAACACCAAAATTTATTGTTTTGCTTATGCCAGTAGGCCAACACCAAAATTCATTGTTTCGCTTTTCGACAATAGACCAACACCAAAATTCATTGTTTCGCTTTTGCCAATAGGCCAACACCAAAATTCATTGTTTCATTTTTGCCAATAGGTGAACGCCAGAATTCATTGTTGCATTTTTGCCAATAGACAAACACCAAAATTCATTGTTTTGCTTTTGTCAATAGGCCAACACCAGAAATCATTGTTTCGCTTTTGCCAATAGGTGAACACCAGAATTCATTGTTGCATATTTGCCAATAAGCGAACACCAAAATTCATTGTTTCACTTTTGCCAGTAGGCAAACAGCAAAATTTATTGTTTCGCTTTTGCCAGTAGGCAATACACCAATATTCATTGTTTTGCTTTTGCCAATAGGCGAACGCCAGAATTCATTGTTGCACTTTTGCAGATAGGTGAACACCAAAATTCATTGTTTCGCTTTTGCCAGTAGGCAAACACCAAACTTCATTGTTTCGCTTTTGCTAGTAAGCGAAACACCAAAATTTATTGTTTCACTTTTGCCAATAGGTGGACACCAGAAATCACTGTTTCACTTTTGCCAATAGGCGAACATCAAAATTCATTGTTTCACTTTTGCCAATAGGCGGACACCAGAAATCATTGTTTCGCTTTTGCCAATAGGCCAACACCAAAATTCATTGTTTTGATTTTGCCAATAGGCCAACACCTAAATCCATTGTTTTGCTTTTGCCAATAGGCCAACACCAAAATTCAGTGTTTCGCTTTTGTCAGTAGGCCAACACCAAAATTCATTGTTTCGCTTTTGTCAGTAGGCCAACACCATTTTTTTGTTTCGATTTTGCCGATAGGCAAACACCAAAATTCATTGTTTCGCTCTTGTCAATAGGTGAACGCCAAAATTCATTGTTATGCTTTTGCCAGTAGGCAAACAGCAAAATGCATTGTTTTGCTTTTGCCGATGGGCAAACACCAAAAATCATTGTTTCGCTTTTTCCGGTAGGCAAACGCCAAAATTCATTGTTTTGCTTTTGCCAATAGGCAAACACCAAAAATCATTGTTTCGCTTTTGTCAATAGGAGACACCAAAATTCATTGTTTCGCTTTTGTCAATAGGCAAAACACCAAAATTCATCGTTTCCAGTCAGTCCTGATTCACAGGGGGAGCCGAAAGCCCATGAATTAGCATTTTTGGTAGTGGGAGTCATTTAATTTTTAGATGAATCATGACTCATCAGGAATATTTTACAGGTCTGTTACTGCATTTTTTAACATCTTTAATTTTTCGCAGACTGAGGTTCTTTCTCTGGATGCTGAAGGAAGCATCCAGACTGTGGAGACTTTTACAAATATTTTCAGAGTTTTTCACTGGTGGATCCAGATTGTCTGTCTATAGTAGTAAGTTTGCCAAAAGACAGTATAAGGCACTGTCATCAAGTCTTGAATAATAGGTAAATTATCTGATAGAAATAAAAGCAGTCATCCAACATTGAGAGATGGATGGATGTAGTCTCGGTTGTTACACCATCGATGATCTTAGTTTTCAATAGTTACATGTGTGATAATGAATGTGTTAGGGAGATCACAGAATCATCTCGGAACTTACTCGCCCTCAAGCTCGAACTCCTAATCATGGTCTCTCAGACAGTGAGATGAGGAATCGGGAGGGGCGTTGAAAAGATTGCAGCAATAATTGATACTTGTCCAGGAACTTGTTTTGAAGAAAAATGACTGACACCGCAAAGAAAAAGTAACCAGTAAGAGAAGAAAATGTTAAGAAATCTTCAAAGCATTGAACACATTCTTTCATCTCTTCTTTTGTTCTCTCTTAGAAATAAGAAAACAGAAAACAGTGTCCCATTCATCAACAAGCGAGGTCTTGAAAGTAACAGACATATAAGTGGGTCCATTCTTGAATTTCTTCTCTCCAGGGCTCAGATTAAGGATACAATGGAGAAGCCTTCGACCTACCCTCGAGCATTCTGGCAAGGACTCAGACACTTCAAATACAATAGAGGGCGAGGCACCATTTCACCAGACTGAAAGATGGTCCCGGGCCAGAAGAACATTGATGTTGCCTTTGGCCTTCCATGGTTTGTTTCAACAATGAAGGAAGGTCATATCATGACGGGGCAACAGTTAGGTTTTTTTACAGCTCTTCCCTCGAGCTGTGATGCTCCTATGAATGAACAGTACTCCCTGTTGTTAGTGAGTTTTTCACTTGAAAAATGTGTACAGTTCCGTGCATAGCAGAGCTGCAGTGGCTGGAGAATCAGAGTCAAAGGAGGAAACTCTATAAATTTATCCTCCACCATGACTTATGGATCTAATGAAACAGAGTTAGGTTTTTATCAAAATGGGCATTATAGGACCCCTTCAGATGGCAGAAAGCCATGTGGGTCATTAACAGGTAAGGTTTTTCTAAATTGCTTTGACCCACTGAAAATTGGGTTGTTCAACCCACACCTGTGTTATCACAGAGATTAGAATTGCAAATTTGAATGATTACAAGATTTCCCTTCATACCCCAACTTGTCTTGCTGGATAGAAGAAGCGCTCCTGGGTGGAGGATTAGATGGCCCTTAGAATGGACCAGTGGACTTACATCATTTTGGGGATATTGTCTCACTTTTATTGTAGATTGCCCTAGTTCTTCATTGGAGGGGTTGGTATCGTTCTCGGCTGGCACTCTGCTGGGCCCGCGTTCGATTCTCCGGCCGGCCGATGAAGAACTAGAGAAATTTATGTCTGTTGGTAGAAATTAATTTCTTGTTATAATGTGGATCGGATTCCACAATAAGCTGTAGGGCCCGTTGTTAGGTAACCAATTGGTTCATAGCCACGTAAAATAAATCTAATCACTCGGGCCAGCCCTAAGAGAGCTGTTAATCAGCTCAGTGGTCTGGTTAAACTAAGGTTTACTTAACTTTGTAGATTGAACTCCCGTCTCCACTTCTTCCATTGCCCCCCTAGTGCGTAGTGGCATCAGTGCATCTCACACAGTGCACTGTAGGCAGTACTCAAGGTTCGTTGCAGCGTCCCTTTGGCCCTTAGTTGTGACTCTTTTCATTCCTTTTACTGTACCTCCGTTCATATTCATTGTCTTCCTTCTTACTTTCCACCCTCTCCTAACAAAATTTATTGCAGCTGCGAGTTTTCTTCCTGTTATACTTTCAAACCTTTGTACTCTCATTTCCCTTTCAGCTCTGAATGATTTCTGAGGTCCCAGCGCTTGGCCTTGGGCCAAAATTCTATATTCCATTCCATTCCATGTGGAAGCTGGAATTTCAAGTCAGTAGCCCCTGTGGTGGGATTGTTCCATATGAATAGGGATCATCTTTTGAATAATAATAATAATAATAATAATAATAATAATAATAATAATAGATTCACAATTAAAAACAATCTGATAATAAAAATCAATAATAAAAAATCAATAATAATACCTGAACGGTGTTCCTCATCATAATGATGAGGAACACCAAGTTCAAATTCATAATTTTTTTAGTAACATAATAATTAATATATTTATACTCAATAATAATAATAATGGAGGAACAAATCCACGGTTATGTATGGCTACAAGTATATTGAAAAATAAGCCTATACAGAGAGTTTTCGGGACAGATTTCCGAAAACTGTTTAGATTTATTTTTAAATGTATGTGTACCCATACATAACTCTGGGGTTGTTTCTCCATTTCAAGACTCTTGCTACTATGAGTATTTTTAAACAATATAATAATGATATTAAGTAAAGTTGTGTCTGTCGACGGAACGTAGAAGTTCCCCACCTAAAATAACCTCCAAAGAACTCCGTTTTCTTTGAAAGCTTCTTGTCAGGCAGCATATACTCCACGAACTTTGCTCTTTATATAACTTTTCTCTCTCGCTCTCCGTAGGATAGACAGATGTATCCCTTTAAATGTATTCGAGTTATTTGTTTGTTATTTAGTTTAACAAGCACATAGGAAAGAGAGAATGTTGTGAAATATCTTCTGATACATGACACAAAGTCGTGTTCGGTAGTTACTCAGACATTCGACACATCCTGAGCATCTCTGGCAGAGTCGTGAATACGTAATTCACGTGGGAGGGAATGTGTTTGGCATTATGTAACCTCAGGTAATGTACGGATCGCAGGTCGTATCCATCCAGCCATATGTCGGGAAGCTTGTCCTCCTTTTGTATTGTCATTCTCTTTTAGATTTTAGTAAAGTTGATGGTGCGTGTTGTTAATTAACCCCTCTTCTTGTAACTTGGTATTAACACGGCTAGGCATTATCACAGTGGATATTACGTAAGAATAATTATTTATTTTTTATTAAAGATGGCTTTAATGATTTTTGTTTTCCATATGTTGGGAAGCTTGGCCTCCTTTTGTGTTATCATTC
>NC_089784.1:35330569-35375569 GCF_040412425.1 Macrobrachium rosenbergii
ACCGAAAAATAAATTATTTTCGGTGGCCTTGAGTGTACGATGTACAGAAAACTCGATTGCGCCGAAGAAACTTCGGCGCAATTTTTAGTGTTTTCTTTAAATCTTTGGGTCAGATTTCACATAAGAGCCTTCATATTCCAGAGAATTGAAAGAGAAACTGAATGCCAAGGTCGTTATTATTATTTGTTATCATTATTCTGAATGCCAAGGTCGTTATTTATTATTATTATTATTATTATTATTATTATTATTATTATTATTATTATTATTACTCAGAAGGTGGATCCTATTCGTATGGAACTAGCCTGGGGGGGCCAATGACTTGAAATTCAAGCTTCCAGAGAATATGGTGTTCATTTGAAAGAAACTACAGAAGATAACATGAAATACTGAAAGAAGTGATCAGTCATGAGAAAAAAAGGTAAATAAATAAACAGGTAAAAATATTAATGAATAATCAATGTACTTTGTGAATTGCTTTAGGGCAGCAACGCATTGCATCTGCGCTTGAATTTTTGAGGTTCAAGTTGCACAGCACCCTCAGGGAGATTGTCCCAGAGTCCAACGGTGTGCGGAATGAGGGACCTCTGGAACTGAGAAGTTCGACTGCTTGGCACACTTACTGCTTATTGGTGCTGCTGTTCCGCAGATCTGGTCGCTCTCGGCAGGATAAGAGGACCAGGGATCAGTTGCGGCGGGGAAAGTTCTCTGTCTAAATACAGCTTTCTGTTTAAGTACAGCTTGTGAAAGACTGAATTGAAGAGAATATTTCTTGGGAGAAGGCTGGACCGAAGTGGGTTTAATCATATTAACCTGAGAGCTCAAGAAGCACTTTTATATATTTTGTTTGAAGGCATAACCTCCTTCCCGCGGATTAGGGATGAACTGAAGCATCCAGTTTTATCACTTTATTTTTTTATCATTGTGATAAAAATGCTACACGTTCGCTTCTGTGAGGCGACCAGTGATAAAAAAAAAGGTTCTTTGCGTCTATGTGAAAGGGTCAGAATCGCTTGCAAGCGACCTAATTAGAAGCTTATTGCTTGGGGTCGGAAGGCTGGGAATTGGATGCATTGTCTCCTCGTTCTGGGAGAATAACATTATAGGTCTTACATCGTCTGTACTTAAAGGCCAAATTGGTTTGTAAGTTCGTACTGCAGCAGAGATGGAGTGGGTGGGTGCTCGGTTAGTTGGGTGGGTGGAAGGGGACGGGGTAGGGGGTAGCGGGGGGTGGGTGGCCTTTGAGGACCAGCTATACCTGGTCCTGGACGTCATTCATTAACCTGCCTGGCCTCACCTGGGACCTCCACCACCCTGCCGAATGCAGCAACTTTGAACTCGGGGATATTTCGGGGGTCAGCTGATTATTATTATTATTGTTGTTTTTGTTGTTGTTACTGTCGTGCTTGCTTGTGTGATGTTTTTGTTTACTCCCAGCATCCTCTGCGGCTGATAAACAGGCTTTGACGTTTAAGGCAGACCTGATGTCGACTGGGTCTAAGTTTGTTTAGTGCAAGCGTTTGTGCATCTTTAACTACACACACACACACACACACACACACACAGCTGTTTTTGATAGTGATGATGTTGGTGACGCCTTGTAATTGGCATGGCATGTTTTGAATAGTAGATAGATAAAGACAGTCATATATATATATATATATATATATATATATATATATATATATATATATATATATATATATATATATATATATATATATATATATATATATATATATATATATATATATATATGTGTGTGTGTGTGTGTATGTATGTATGTATGTATGTATGTATGTATGTATGTATGTATGTATATACTACATGTAAATTATGTAAATATATATATATACAGTATATATATATATATATATATATATATATATATATATATATATATATATATATATATATATATATATATATATATATATATAGATATATGACCGTCCACCGTTTTAAATCAACTAAGCAATTCTTAAACCATGGCTTACATAGGCAACTTGGCACTATGGTTTTCGAAGGGTCATTCAAAATCTGATCCAAAATTCGACAGTTTGCAGTAATGGGTTTAGATCGGCTGACCTCATGTAACTTTTAATTTATGTAAGGATTTTATCTGGAATGACAGGCAACAGAGCTATTGTTGTTGCTAGATTAAAAGTAAACTCCAGTTTACCTTTTTGCAGAGGCTTAGTGACTAGTTTTTGGGAAATCGTTGGTATGCGTCTAGTTTAATCATTGTTAATTGTCTGTAAAAGAAAACTATTGTGCCGGCTTTGTCTGTCCATCCGCATATCTATTCGCACTTTTTCTGTCCGCCCTCAGATCTTAAAAGCTACTGAGGCTAGAGGGCAGCAAATTGGTGTGTTGATTATCCACCCTCCAATCATCAAACATACCAAATTGCAGCCCTCTAGCCTCAGTAGTTTTGATTTTATTCAAGGTTAAATTTAGCCATAATCATGCATTTGGCAACGATATAGGAAAGGCCACCACCGGGCCGTGGTTAAAGATTCATGGGCCGCTGTTCATACAGCATTATACCGAGACCACCGAGAGATAGATTTATTTTTAGTGGACTTGATTATACGCTGTACAGAAAACTCGATTGCGCCGAAGAAACTTCGGAGCATTTGTTACTTGTTTTCTTGTGTAACTGAATGGTCGTAATTCCGGCCTACTGTCTCACTGGTCAGCGGTTCAAATCCCCATGGAGGTGGTTTGTCTTATCAGTAATAATAATAATAATAATAATAATAATAATAATAATAATAATAATAATAATAATAATAATAATGTTTGTATTGCAAATACAGACAAAAGTTAATTTTTTTATGGAGGTAGACGAATTAAGTTCTCATTTTGTAGAATGTTGGTTAACTTGAACTAGGGTGCTCTCTCTCTCTCTCTCTCTCTCTCTCTCTCTCTCTCTCTCTCTCTCTCTCTCTCTCTCTCTCTCTCTATATATATATATATATATATAATATATAATATATATATATATACTTGCAGAAACATGTTTGTATATTATATATACATATATATGTATGTATTTATGTCTATATGTGTGTATATATATATATGTATTTATGTCTATATGTGTGTATATATATATGTATTTATATATGTGTGTATATATATGTATTGACCTGAAGTTGATCTATACATACACAGGTGCATACACACGTATGAAAAAAAGTACTTATGGCAGGTGTTCACAATCGAGTCAGAGTATTGTTTTGGGCTTGTCACCTGTAAATAATAGATGCATGTTGTCTGGCCTGTTTGGGAATATAAGCTTTAAGGGGGGAGGGGCGCCTTCCCCCCCTCCTCCTCCTCCTTCGGACTTTGGGAAACTGATATTGGGTCTTTTGGGTGGGCTGTGGTAGGGAGGGGGATCGTCCTCTCGACGGTGGTGGTGTTCGGTTGGTTTTCGTGTCTGTGTGGTTGTCTGTCTGTTGTGGGTGTTTTTTTTGTGGGTGTTTTGTGTTTTTTTTTGTGGGTGATTTTTGGGGCTGTCTCTTGTGCGTGTTTATTTTGTTGGGTGATTTTTCGTGTTTATTGTGGCTGTCGTTTTGTGGGTGTTTTTTGTGGATGTCTGTTATTTTTGTTTTTTTTCTTCCCGTTGTGTTTTTTTGGGGTTGTCTGTTGTGTTTGTGTGTGTGTTTTTTGTGGATTTTTGTGTCATTTGTGTTTTTTTTGTGGCTGTCTTTTGTGTTTTTTTTGTGGCTGTATTTTGTGTGTTTTTTCTGTGTCTTTTGTGGGCTTTTGGGTGGGTGTCTTATGTGGGCTTTTTTGGTGGGTGTCTCTTGGGTGTGTTTTTTTCTGGCTGTCTTTTGTGGGCTTTTGGGTGGGTATCTTTTGTGGGCTTTTTGGGTGGGTGATTTTATTTTGGCTGTCTTTTGTTGGTGTTTCTTAGGGGGCTGTCTTATGTGGGTGTGTTTTTCTGGCTGTCTTTTGTGGATGTCTTTGTCCCAACACAAGCCTTTTTCATTTTTTTCCTATGTCATATTGCTCTCTCTCTCTCTCTCTCTCTCTCTCTCTCTCTCTCTCTCTCTCTCTCTCTCTCTCTCTCTAAGTTATTTTATATTTGTACACCGTTTCTATGTAGGTATTTTTATCTTTATTTAGAGCATCATGCATTATATACTATCTCTCTCTCTCTCTCTCTCTCTCTCTCTCTCTCTCTCTCTCTCTCTCTCTCTCTCGCTTTCCAGTATCATGCCACATCACAGTTTTTTTGTAAGGACCAGCTTGCGAAATTCGTGGTCCCCAAAACATGTCCCTTGCAGCGTTTCGAATCTGTTAGGTTATGGTCCTAAACAATAGCAAATCGATAGTGTGTAGGTGGATTGCTTAGTGCAGTGGTTCTTAACCTTTTTTCAAAGTGTGCAACCCTTTCAAATCAGTAGCCAGTTTGCTGAAATAAAAAAAAATAGCTAAAATAGAAAGTTGATATGATGTGTATTTATAACAAAACCACATTTTTTTCATCATTGGGAAATTAGGTGTAGGTTTTACTATAGCTCAGAGCACTGCTGTAATAATAATAATAATAATAATAATAATAATAATAATAATAATAATAATAATAATAATAATAATAATAATAATAATTATTATTATTATTATTATTTTTTTTTGGCAGAAAAAATAACATGCGTATTTAAAAATATATTTTGCTTTAACTATTCATAGGCATCCTCTCACCCCTTAGGAAACGGCTTCGCACCCCCTAGGGCTGCGAGCACCCCTGGTTAAGAACACTGGTTTAGTGAGATGTAAGTCAGTGTAATCTGAAAGAAAGCTTTCTTGAGTTAAACGTAATTCCAAGCCATTCACTTTAAATTGGAAGGCAAGATGCTAGGTCTTTACGACCCTATCAGTGAATTTGTACACAGTAGGTAGCTTTAAGATGGAGCTTGCTGTGTGTGTATATAAAAGAGAGCATTTTGAGGTTTCGTTTGTTCGTGTGTGTATTCCTTTCTTTAAATTGTTGTGTGACGCCAGCTTTCTTAACCATAAGTCAATCAGTTTTTCTTTAAATCTTCAGCTGAAAAACAAGTGGACAAAGGAACTATAATACCAAAGGGCTCCAAAGGGAAATCAGCCGTCAGAGAGAGAGAGAGAGAGAGAGAGAGAGAGAGAGAGAGAGAGAGAGAGAGAGAGAGAGAGAGAGAGAGTTATATGTAAATTTGATACATACATCAATTTGAGGGAATAGAAAGTGAAGTGAATAGATATGTAGATAAATATTAGGTAACGGAAAATAAAACCGACACACCTGAAATTCAGGAGACATCAGCTGAAAGCAGGAACGAGAAACAAGTCACAGGAAAAGGTGATAAATAAGTAGATAAATAAATATGAGTGAATCGGAAATAATACCCGATACACCTGAAATTCAGGAGACGTCATCAGCAGCAGCAGCAGCAGAGAGCAGGAATGAATTTGCTCCCCTCTTAAACATTTAGAAACCGGAGGATTCCACAACTGCACTAGAGAAAACACTGAAAGACAATTATAAAATACAAGAAGCACCTTATTTTGAAAAGTGCATGGGCCCTCCAGAGAGGGAATTATCCCTGTGCAAGGCTGTGCATAAAGCCAAACAAAGTGAGACAAAGTGAAACTAGGCAAAACTATTCCATATTTTAGTTGTAGCCAAGATAAAAAGGCTAGTTGTGGCGTTAATTAAGGATGTGGGTTGATGTGGCTCGCGTGATAGAGAGCAAAGGTCGATGACCTTACTCGGCAATTGCTACGGGTCGATTCATTTGTTGATAAGGTCGAAGACCCCTTTAAAGAGTCCGGCTATGGAAAAGGACGGGGAGAGAGAGAGAGAGAGAGAGAGAGAGAGGAGAATGGTGTATATAAAGTGTTATTCAAAAATAAGATTACAATAAAAAGGTGAGTACATATAAATGCCTGTGAATAAAAAAAAAGTTGAGAAAAGAGAGAGAGTTCGTATTTATAAAACCTGATAGTCTAAATAAAAGGTCTACAATTATGCAGTGCCTTGTATATGAGAGAGAGTTGAGAGAGAGAGAGAGAGAGAGAGAGAGAGAGAGAGAGAGAGAGAGAGAGAAATATACGACATCATTAGCCATCGAAATGTTGAGGAGGGCAGTTACGAGGTCACTGACATCAGGGATGTTGTGAATCTTGCAAAAAGTGGAATGTTTTAATATTTATTTGTGTGTGCTTAATGGCTCTTGATTGCTGCCAGTTTTTTGTGATGAATTTTCTTTTATGTACCATCCATCTCTCTCTCTCTCTCTCTCTCTCTCTCTCTCTCTCTCTCTCTCTCTCTCTCTCTCTCTCTCATTGCTTTATATACAAGGCATTTCATGATTGCAGACCTTTTATTTAGAGTATCAGGTTTTATAAATACCAGTCTCTCTCTCTCTCTCTCTCTCTCTCTCTCTCTCTCTCTCTCTCTCTCTCTCTCATCTTTGCCCCGTAGGGGTTTAGTGCCGTCAATGCACCTCATGCGGTGCAATGTACGCATTGCTTAAGGTCCTTTGCAGCGTCCCTTCGGCCCCGTAGCCGCAACCTCTTTCATTCCTTTTACTGTACCTCTGTTCATATTCTCTTTCTTCCATCTTACTGTCCACCCTCTCCTAACAATTGATTCATAGTGCAACTGCGAGGTTTTCCTCCTGTTACACCATTAAAACTTTCTCACTGTCAATTTCCGTTTCAGAGCTGAATGACCTTAGTTGCCCCAGTGCTTGGCATTATGCCTAAAATCTATAAATCAATCAATCTCTCATCTTTGCTTTCATGTATAAGGCATTTCGTAAGGACCTAATAAATACCAATCTCTCTCTCTCTCTCTCTCTCTCTCTCTCTCTCTCTCTCTCAACTCTCTCATTTCTATTCATTCACCTTTGTATTATTCACTCATTTCATATTCATTCACCTTTGTCTTATAACCTCTCTCTCTCTCTCTCTCTCTCTCTCTCTCTCTCTCTCTCTCTCTCTCTCTCTCTCTCCAATTTACAGCTCCCCCCCTTGTATTCGTGGGCTAATTCGCCTTTTAATAAATACGGTAAGTGGTGTGCGTGCCTTTGTCTCATTTGTGGGGTCTTCCTGGGCGTGGATTTCACGGCAGAATCGTCAGGGACCGTCTTTCTTTCTTTCTTTCTTTCCTTTATTTTTTCCATTTTCTTTCTTTTTCTCTTACAATTTTCTTTTCTTTCTCCTTTCTTCCTTCTTTCTTTTTTCTTTTTTCCATTTTATTTCATTTTCTTTTTTTTTCTTTCTCCTTTTTCTTTTTGCTTCCTTCTTTCTATCCTTCATTCTTCTTCTTTCCCTTTTTGTTTCTTTCGTTTCCTTATTTCTTTCGTTTTTTTTCATTAATTTTCTTGCTATTTTCTTTCTTCCTTTCTTCTTTTTTCTTTCCTCTTTCTTTATTTCATTTTTGTTTCTCGTTTTTTTCATTCTTTCATTCATTCTCTTTCTGTTTTCTTTCTTCCTTCCTTCTTTCCTTTTTTCTTTCTCACTTTCTTTCCTTCATTCTTTCTTTCTTTATTTATTTATTTTCTCTTTCTTTCTTTACATTTTTCTTTCCTTTCGTTCATTCCTTTTTTCTTTTGTATTTCTTTTTTCCCCTCTTTCCTTCCGTCCTTTCTTTCTTTCTATGCATCTTTTGTTACTTTCATTCTTTTTTCTTTCTTTATTTCTTTTTCCCCTCTGTTTCCTTCCTCCTTTCTTTACATCGGCTTTCTTTCTTTCTTTTTCCCTCTTTTTTTCCTTCATTCTTTCTTTCTTTCATCCTCTATGAAGGCTCCACGTCCCCACGTCATGAAGGATGAGGCCGCAATGTAGTTGGGAGTGGTGAAGGGCATTCTCTCTCTCTCTCTCTCTCTCTCTCTCTCTCTCTCTCTCTCTCTCTCTCTCTCTCTCTCTCTCTCTCTGAAGGTCAACTTTAAGTAAGGCAGGGTAACGGTCTCGGGGTGGGCGTCCGGTGCCATAGTTGGGCCAGGGTCAGGGTCAGGGTCATGGTGACGGGGAAGTGGTTATTTGATGAAATATTCTCGTGAATTTTTTTCTTATTTATTTATATAGTTAATTTTGCGTTTTTTTCAGTGAGTTTTTGGGAGGAAATTATAATTGTTCTTGTGTTTTGTCTTGGTTGGAACCAAGTAAGAAATGCGCCGCAGTTTCTTCGGCGCGATCGAGTTTTCTGTACAGCTTATAATCAAGGCCACCGAAAATTGATCTGTCTTCCTGTGGTCTCGGTATGATGCTGCATGAGCCGCGGCCCATTAAATTTTAACGACGGCCCGGTGGTGGCCTATCCTATATCGTTGCCAGACGCACGATCACGGCTAACTTTAACCTTAAATAAAATAAAAATTACTGAGGCTAGGGGACTGCAATTAGTTATGTTTGATGAATGGAGGGTGGATGATCACCACCAATTTGCAGCCCTCTAGCCTCAGTGGTTTTGAAGATCAGAGGGCGGACAGAAAAAAATGCGGACGGACAGACAAAGCCGGTGAAATAGTTCTCTTTTACAGAAAACTAAAAATGGAGTTGAGACGCCTTTTATTGGAAAATAGAATGAATGGAATGGAAGGGAGGGAGAGAACAGGACGGAAATTGAAGTTTTTATTTATTTACTGAATTCAAGGAAGTAAAGTTATTTATTTACGAGTTTTATTGAGTTCGGATTTCGGGGCAAGATATAATTTCTAAGAAGTATTTTGTCCTGCTTGGAGAACAAAGTAAAGGTAGAATTTTAAGATTTTTTTTAATGGGAAATAGAATGATGGAGTGGAATAGGAGAGGACTGGATGGAAATTGAAGTTATTATTTATTTATTTATATCAGTGGTTCTTAATCTGGGGGCGCGCCCCCTAGGGGGACGTCAGCAATTTCCAAGGGAGGCGCGAGCCCTAGGGAAGAATGAAAATTCTCTAATCATATTCGTTATTCTCTTAACAAGAGTCGTTAAGAAGCAGTGTCAAGTATCTCACTAATTCATTCCCAAAAGAATAAAACGCCCCTTTGCTTTCTCTTTTTTTTTTCATTTTCATTTAAATCTGGGAGGGAATTTTACTCATGGAAGCAAGGGGGGCGTGGCGGGAAGGACCAACTTTTAGAGGGGGCGTGGTAATAAAAAGGTTAAGAACCACTGATTTATAAAAATAAAGTTAGTTACGACTTTGTTAAGTGAGGTTTCAAGGGAAGTGTTTTGTCCTGGTTGAAAAAATTAAGCAAAGATAGAATCGAAACTTTTTTAATCCCGTAGGGGTGGGGGTTGGTAGTGCCGTCAGTGTACCTCACACGGTGCACTGTAGGCATTACTTAAGGTTCATTGCAGAGTTCCTTCGGTCCCTAGCTGCAACCCCTTTCATTCCTTTGACTGTACCTCCATTCATATTCTCTTTCTTCCATCTTGCTATCCACCCTCTCCTAACAACTGCTTCATAGTGCAACTGCTTTGAGGTTTTCCTCCTGTTACACCTTTTAAACCTCTTTACTCTCAATTTCCCTCTCAGCTCTGAATGACCTCATGGGTCCTAGCGCTTGGCTTTTGGCCTAAATTCTATATTCCATTTCATTCCACTCTGAAACTTTCTTTTATTGGAAAATAGAATGATGGAATGGGATAGGAGAGGAAGGGATGGAAATAATTTTATTTATTTATATTATTTATGAAAGTAAAATAATTACTCGTTTTATTCAGTTAGGTTCCATGGGAAAATTTGAGTTGTTCAAGAAGAGGTTTCTCTTGGTTGGAAAAGTGAAATAAAGACAGAATTGTGCCGGCTTTGTGTGTCCGTCCGCACTTTTGTCTGTCCGCACTTTTTCTGTCTGCACTTTTTTCTGTCCGCACTTCTCTGATCTTAAAAACTACTGGGGCTAGAGGGCTGCAGATTGGTATGTTGATCATCCACCCTCCAATCATCAAACATACCAGATTGCAGCCCTCTAACCTCATTAGTTATTTTATTTTATTTAAGGATAAAGTTAGCCATAATCGTGCTTCTGGCAACGAATCATGGGCTGCGGCTCGTACAGCGTTATACCGAGACCACCGAAAGATAGATCGATTTTCGGTGGCCTTGATTATACGCTGTGCAGAAAACTCGATTGCGAGTTTGATTTAAAAACGTTTTATGGAATGAAGTTTCATGGAAAGATCATAATTTTATCTTTATTGATAAAGTCATGTAAAAATCGATTGGGAACTTTTTCTTAATGGAAAACAGAACGAATAGACTCTGTAGGGGATAGCGCCGTCAATGCACCTCATGCGGTGCACAGTAGACATACTTAAGGTTCTTTGCATTTTTCTTCGGCCCTTAGCTGCAACCCATTTCATTCCTTTTACTGTACCTCCTTTCATATTCTCTTTCTTTCATCTTACTTACCACCCACCCATAACAGTTGATTCATAGTGCAACTGCTTTGAGGTTTTCCTCCTGTTACACCTCTCAAACCTTCTCCTGTCAATTTCCGTTTCAGCGCTGAATGACCCCATAGGTCCCAGTGCTTGGCCTTTGACCTAAATTCTATATGCAATTCAATTCAGTTCAGAACGAATAGGGTAGAAGGGCAGTACAGAGGAAAGGACGGGATGGAAATGGACGCGGGACAGAAAGTGGGTCGTACGGAGGGGCGTACACAGTGGAAGCGGCGGTCATTGCGGTAGATGACAGAGCTTTGGACGGGCGTGGTTATCAGTGGGGCAGTAGGTCGAGGGACGGTGTCGAAAAAAAAAAAAGGAAAATAAATGAACCATAGGGGAAAGAGGAAAGAAGGAGGAGGGCAAGAAAGGGGGAGGGAGGGAAGAAGGAACGGGGAGGTGGGAAGGAAGACAGTCTTTCAAGAAATAGCTCAATCTTTGATATCTTGAAAAGCGGTTATTATTTGTCATTATTAGAAATCATTTTCGGTTAATGATAATGTATAGTTATTAGTAATTATTTGTATAGTTATTAGTAGTTATTAGTGATTATTTGTGGTTATTAGTAATTAATAGTAGTTGTTAGGTTGTATTCCCCCGTCCATTAATTCCAGTTCTGACGTGTTTTGTTGACTGGAGAGGAGGGAGGGGTTGGGGAAAGGAAGGGAGGAATCACAGAGAGAGAGAGAGAGAGAGAGAGAGAGAGAGAGAGAGAGAGAGAGGAGGAAGGGCCTTGGCCCCCTGCGCAGCGATTTCGGGGATGGAGATTGGGTTTACGGGGAGGGGGCGGGAATGGGGAAGGTAGGGGGCCAGGGAGGCCTACTAGTAGGTGGTCGGTGGCGTGAGAGAGAGAGAGAGAGAGAGAGATGATCAATAAACCGTGGTGGAGCTGCAAGCAGGGTGTTGTGTGAGACAGTGGGCAGGGTAGGATGAAGGAAGGGGGGGTGGGGAAGGGTGGGGGTTAGGGGCGCCCTTCGAGAGGGTGCCGTTGGTGGTGCCGCCCCTGCTGTGGCCGCTGCTGCTGCTGCTGCTGCTTATGCTGTCGCAGGCACTCACCGTCAGTAGCGTCGTGGCCGCCACAAAGGCTTCTGGGAAGGTTTCTCTTTCCTCTTGAAGAGAGGCAAAGGAGGCGATGGGCTGGCTGGCTTGTCCTTTCACAAGACTCCTTACCTCCCCCCCTCTCCTCCTCCTCCCCTCCTCCTCCTCCTCCCCTCCTCCTCCTCCTCCTGGCTCGCTCACATGCAGAGAATGCGGTAAAAAGATGCGGCCGATGGGGCCCAAGACTTGGCACGGACGGACGTCCTCGTGTTTCTTTCAGGGAGTCCAGAAGGAAGGTGATAGGGATACATGTCGCCTTCTGCATCATTTTGTTATTCCTTTTTATTCGCTGTCGTATCTCCCCCCCTTCTTAATTTGTATTCCCTGTCATTCTCTGTCATATCTTCTCTTTTTTAGTTTTCTGAAAAGAAAACTGTTGTGCCAGCTTTGTCTGTCCGTCCGCACTTTCTGTCCGCCCTGAGATCTTAAAAATTACTGAGGCTAGAGGGCTGCAAATTGGTATATTGATCATCCACCCTCCAATCGTCAAACATAGCCAGATTGCAGCCCTCTAGCCTCATAAGTTTTTTTTTTATTTAATTAAGGTTAAAGTCAGCCATGATAGTGCTTCTGGCAACGATATACATGTAGGATAGGCCACTACCGGTCCGTGGTTAAAGTTTCATGGGCCGCGGTTCATACAGCATTATATCGAGACCACCATAAGATAGATCTATTTTCGGTGGCCTTGAGTATACGATGTACAGAAAACGCGATTGCGCCGGAGAAGCTTCGGCGCATTTTTTACTTGTTAACTTTTCCTCTCCGTTTTTCTCTCTCCTCTTCCTTGTATCCTAACTGCTGAATGAATAAGGAAAATTCGCATTAGCTTATGTGACTGGTAATTACACGCCTTTAACTCGAGGTGTTCTCCATAGCCTCTGAACTCCGTGTCGCCTGAATTCTGCAAGGACAGTTTCTTGGCTCTGAATCATTAAAGGAAGGGTTCCCCGTAAGGGCCCTAGCTGCAGCCCCTTTCATTCCTTTGACTCTACCTCCGTTCATATTTTTCTTCCATCTTACTTTCCTTTACCCTCTTCTATCAATTCCCCGAAGGGGGCCTAGTGCCTTCAGTGAATCTTCCGTGGTGCACTGTAGGCATTGCTCAAAGTTCTTTGCAGCGTCCCTTCGGCCCCTAGCTGCAGCCCCTTTCATTCCTTTGACTCTGCCTCCGTTCATATTCTCAGTCTTCCATCTCGCTATCCACCCGCTCAACAAATATTTCATAGTGCAACTGCTTTGAGGTTTTCCTCCTGTTACACCTTTCAGACCTACCTACCTACTCTCAATTTCCTTTCCAGCGCTGAAAGATTTCATAGGTCCCAGTGCTTGGCCTTTGGACTAACTATATTCAGTTCAGTTCAAATCTTCTAAAAATTGTTTCACAGGGCAACTGCTTTGAGGTTTTCCTCGTGTTACACCTTTCAGACCTCTCACTCTCAATTGTCCTTTCAGCGCTGAATTGCCTCATCATATGTTCCAGCTGTTGGCCTTCGGCCAAAATTGTATATTCTTTATTAGGTTTTCCATGATAATAATAATTATTCTATATCTCATACTACTACTACTACTACTACTACTACTACTACTACTACTACTACTACTACTACTACTACTACTAATAATAATAATAATAATAATAATAATAATAATAATAATAATAATAATAATAATAATAATAATAATAATATAAGTTCCACACGGCCTACCCCAACGCTAAATCAAAGTCCTTCAAAAGGAGGCATCGTGCTTACCCCATATGAAACATGGGAAAAGCACGTTAAACGAAGAAAATTGGATGGGTCGATACCGTACTCGGCTAGCACTCTCCTAGGCCCGCGTTCGATTCTCCGGCCGGCCAATGAAGAATTAGAGGAATTTATTTCTGGTGATAGAAATTCATTTCTCGGTATAATGTGGTTCGGATTCCACAATAAGCTGTAGGTCCCATTGCTAGGTAACCAGTTGGTTCTTAGCCACGTAAAATAAGTCTACCCCTTCGGGCCAGCCCTAGGAGAGCTGTTAATCAGCTCAGTGGTCTGGTTAAACTAAGGTATACATAACTTTTAACTTCTAATAATAATAATAATAATAATAATAATAATAATAATAATAATAATAATAATAATAATAATAATAATAATAGTGATGATGACGATAATAATTATGGTGAAGAAATTCAGCGTTGTCAGTATATGTATATATATATATATATATATATATATATATATATATATATATATATATATATATATATATATATATATATATATATATATATGTACAGGAAATGGGTAAATAGGAGAAACTGGGAAAAATGGGTAATGGGAAAAATAGAAGAACAAGTTACAAAGCATATTATGAAGTTTTTATGGACAAATCAGCTGATGTCTTTCAAATGAGAATGTCCTCAAGACTAGGGAAAGATTCTTTGCTTTTTTGCAAGAAGGATTAATTAGTCGAGAGTTTTAGGTGTGATATAATCTAAGGCTCTAGGACAGTGGTTCTTAACATTATTCAGTGTATGCACCCCTTTCAAATCAGCAGCCAGTTCACGCACCCCCTGAGTTGTTGATATAAAAAAAAACTAAAATACAAAGTTAATAATAATAACAACAAAATCAAGAAGAAAGTATCACTCATTGATGTGGCAATACCATGGGACACCAGAGTAGATGAGAAAGAAAGAGAAAAAATTGATAAGTATCAAGACCTGAAAATCGAAATAAGAAGGATATGGAATATGCCAGTGGAAATTGTACCCGTAATCATAGGAACACTAGGCACGATCCCAAGATCCCTGAAAAGGAATCTGGAAAAGCTAGATGCCGAAGTAGCTCCAGGACTCATGCGGAAGAGTGTGCTACTAGAAACAGCGCACATAGTGAGAAAAGTGATGGACTGCTAAGGAGGCAGGATGCAACCCGGAACCCCACACTATGAAAACCACCCAGTCGAATGGGATGACTGTGATACACCCAAAAAAATTATTATTATTATTATATTATTATTATTATTATTATTATTATTATTATTATTATTATTATTATTATTATTATTTTTATTTTTTTATTTTTGTGCAGAAAAAAATAACATTCGTATATAAAAGTATATTATGCTCTAATTATTCATAGGCATCCTGGCACCCCTGAGTACCCCTGGTTAAGAACCACTGGTCTAGGAGAAAACGTTCGAAAAAATGTTTGGTTTATTATTGTAAATTTTAAATTTTTTACACGATTTACCTTTGTAAGTGGTAAACCAGCTATAATTGTAAATGATAAACCATTTATCATTGTAAATGGTAAACCAGTTGTAATTGTTAATGGTAAACCATTTATCATTGTAAATGGTAAACTATTTACCAGTGTACATGGTAAACCAGGTATAATTGTAAATGATAAACCATTTATGCTTGTAAACACTAAACCATTTTTCATTCTAAATGGTAAACCAGTTGTAATTTTAATGGTAAACCATTTAATGTTGTAAATGGTAATTGTACAGTTTACCTTCGTAAATGGTATACCAGCTATAATTGTAACTCGTAAGCCATTTATCATTATAAATGGTAAAATAATTATCGTTGTAAATGGTGAACTATTTTCCATTGTAAATGGTAAACCAACAATCATTATAAATGGCAAGCCATTTATCATTTTATATGGTAAGATATTTACCACCGTAAATGGTATACCACTCATAATTGTAAATGGTAAACCATTTATTTTTGTAAATGGTAAACTATATACCATTTATCATTGTAAATGGTAAACTATATACCATTTATCATTGTAAATGGTAAAACATAATACCATTTTAAGCGGCAAACCACTAATCATTGTAAATGGTAAACGAGTTATAATTGGCCCTTGTGGGTTTGTTCCATATGAATAGGTTTCATCTTCTGAATAATAATAATAATAATAATAATAATAATAATAATAATAATAATAATATAGTATTATCAGTCATTGTTCGCATCGTTTAAGTTAAACTTGGTTACAAACTTTTTATATCTAAATCCATTATTTTATATTGAAATATTGCGAACTAGCATACTAGAGACATGCAAATTTAAGTTGTCATATACGAACTTCTTTGTGGAACTCAATTATCTTATATTAAAATCTTCTGAAATAGCACACCAGAGAAATTCGAAATTAAAGTTGTCACCACTAAAACCATCTTCCTATCATCGTAAGATTCTGAAGTCTATCGATTCTTCGCTGCTGTTACCTCAGCTCGTCATTCCAGAATTCCAGAATCCAATCAGAGCCGCTTTGATGATTTGAGGACCGCAGTTATCATGTTGAGTTGGGGGAGGGTGTGTTGGATGTGGGGAGAGGGGAGATATACCTCGAACTTCAGAGGAAGAAACCTGTTAATTTTAAATGAAAGTACAGTATATATACATATATATATATATATATATATATATATATATATATATATATATATATTTGTACAGTATGTATGTATATATACATTATAGATGTATTATTTATATATATATATATATATACACATATATATATATATATATATATATATATATATATATGTATATATATATATATATATATATATATATATATATATAAAATATAATGTATATATCATATAATTACCACAGGTGAAAAATAAGAGATGGGTGTAGGTCTGACTGGTTTCGACTTTATTTTCAAGCCATTGACGATGGCTTGAAATAAAGTCGAAACCGGTCAGACCAATCTCTTATTTTTAACCTGTGGTAATGTGTGATAAAATGAGTCACGTACAAATGTGATAATCATATATATATATATATATATATATATATATATATATATATATATATATATATATATATATATATATATATATATATATATATATATATACACATCAAAAGCCAGTGATTCTATAAGTGTGAATGTTGCTGTACTGTGAGTAATTTGGAGAAAGCAGATCCTTTCTATTTTAAAAAGTAACTACGACACTTATATAAATATATTAATGGTGGAACTAATCAACACATGAGCAATCGTCACAAAGAAATAAATTTCTGACTCACACCGGGACCGAACCCAGGTCTCTCAGATGGGAGGCAAAGGTGTTACCAACTAACCCACACAATTGGTAGTGCCCTTGCCTTTCATTTGAAAGACTTGGGTTCGATCCCGAATTAAGTCAGAAGATTACATTATATGTTATATGTGCATGACTGTTAGAGAACTCGCATATACTATATATGTAAGTAAGACATTCTGACATGTAAATGAAAGGATTTCGATTTTTATTGTAAAGTCATCTGCAGGATACTCATTGTATAATAAAAGTTGAAAGGCATTGGACTTCCCTTTTTTTCAGAAAAGTCGAAAGGCTTGGGATCTCCTCATAATCAAAGTTGAAAGGCTTGGGATCTCTTCTTATAATAAAAGTTGAAAGGAATGGGATCTTTTGTAATAAAATTCGACAGGCTTGGGATCTGCTTTTTCATAAAAGTTAAAAAGGCTTGGGATCTCCTTTTATAATAAAAGTCAAAAGGCTTGGTTTGTCTTCTTTAATGAAAGTCGAAAGGCTTGACATCGCCTTTTATAATAGAAGTCGAAAGGCTTTGGATCTCTTTTTTAGTGAAAGTTGAAAAGGTTTGGGATCTACTTTTATAATAAAAGTAGAAAGGTTTGGGATCTGCATTTTAATAAAAGTTGAAAGACTTTGGATCTCCTTATATAATAAAAATCGAAAGGCTTGGGATCTCCTTTTATAATAAAGTCGTAAGGCTTTGAATCTCCTTTTTAATAAAAGTCGTAGTCTTTGGATCTCCTTTTTAATAAAAGTCGAAAGGCTTGGGATCTCCTGTTATAATAAAAGTTAAAAGGCACGGGATCTCCATGTATAATGAGATTCGAAAGGCTTGGAATCTCCTTTTATAATAAAAAAGTTGAAAGGCTTTGGATCCGCTTTTTTAATAAAAGTCGAAAGGTTTGGCATTTCCTTTTATAATGAAAGTCATAAGGCTTGGAATATCCTTTTATAATTGAAGTCGATCAGCTTGGGATCTTCTGTAATAAAAGACGAAAGGCTTGGGATCTCTTGTAATGAAAGACGAAAGGCTTGGGATCTACTTTTTAATAAAAGTCAAGAGACTTGGAATCTGCTGGTTGATATAAGTCAAAAGACTTGGAATCTGCTTGTTACCATAAGTCAATAGGATTGAGATCTGCTTTTTAATAAAAGTCGAAATGCTTGGGATCTGCTTTTTAGTCAAGGTCGATAGGCTTGGGATCTCCTTTTATTATAAAAGTTGAAAGACTTGGGATCTTTTATAGTAGAAATCGAAGGGCTTGGGATCTCCTTATATAAGAGAAACACAAAAGCTTGGTATTTCCTTTTATGATAAAAGTCATGAGGCTTAGGGCTATTACTAATAAGGCGAAAGGCTTGAGATCTCCTTTTATGATAAAAGTCGACAGGCTTTTATAAGTACCTAACTATAATCTTGTACTTTCACAATTGTCCCAAAGATAAAGAATACAAGCACACACGAGTTTGCTGTGCATTTGTGTGTGCATGTGTATATATACGTGTCTTGTGTGCTTTACACGTTTCAGAAGAGCATGCACGGGTTTGCAATCATCGGGCCGTGTTTGTTCTCTGCTTATGGCCCCAGTATTGTTGTTCATTCTCGTGAATAGGTTAATTGTTCTGTCGTATTTTTGCCTCATACTTCAATGGAGAAGGATATAGCGTTCGGGAGGGACCATTGTTATTCGTCCATTGTACCGCTGGGTATTTTAAGACCTTTTCCGAAATTGTTTCTGAAATACGGCGAGGGACTTCAGATCTGTAAGGCCTGGTTGGTTGGTTGGTTGGTTGGTTGTCGAGGGCTGTTTTCACTGCATGTTACAATCTGACCTACTGTATGCTCCGGTTCAGATGTACCGTATGTTTGCTTGCATGCGTAGACTGCATTATTATTATTATTATTATTATTATTATTATTATTATTATTATTATTATTATTATTATTATTGAGAAGGAGAATGGATCAAATTCCCGAAAGATATACATATTTTATATGTATATATATATACATCGTGGATTTTTTAACCATTTTAGTAGTTCCTCGTTTGGTGAGTTGGTTCCGTTCTCAGCTAGCACTCTGCTGGCCGCGAGTTCGAATCTCCGCCCGGCCAATGAAGAATAAGAGGAATTTATTTCTGGTGATAGAAATTCATTTCTCGTTGTAATGTGGTTCGGATTCCACAATAAGCTATAGGTCCCGTTGCTAGTTAACCAATTGGTTCTTAGCCACGTAAAATAAATCTAATCCTGTTAATCAGTTCAGTGGTCTGGTTAAACTAAGATATACGTAACTTTTTAACCATATTAGTAGTTCCTCATTGGGAGGGTGGGTATCGCTCTCAGCTAGCACTCTACTGGTCCCGCGTTCGATTCTCCGACCGGCCAATGAAGAATTAGAGGGATTTATTTCTGGTGATAGAAATTAATTTCTCGTTATAATGTGGTTCGCTCTCCACAATAAGCTGTAGGGCCAGTTGCTAGGTAACCAATTGGTTCTTAGCCACGTAAAGTAAATCTAATCCTTCGGTCCAGCCCTTGGAGAACTGTTAATCAGCTCAGTGGTCTGGTTAAACTAAGGTATACTTACTTTAACCATTTTAGTGACTCATTCGATTATGAGATTTTTATAAGTTATTATTATTATTATTATTATTATTATTATTATTATTATTATTATTATTATTATTATTATTCAAAAGATAAACCCCTTTTCATATGGAAGAAGTTACAGAAGGTAATAGGAAATACAGAAAGAAGAGGTCAGATATTAGAAAATAAAAAAGATAAATTAATAGATAATTAGATAAAAATATAATTAATCAAAATACAAGGTGAATTATTTTAGGACAGTAATGAGCTGCGTCTTCGCTTGAACCCTTCGGGTTCTAATTGCACAACATCCTCAGGGAGAAGCATTTTACATCAGTGGGACGTTACTTGAAAATGTTGTGGCTTCAAGAAGATCTTTATCAATCATCAGTACTGTTTCAGTAAAGAAACAAGTAAGAAATGCACCAAAGTTTCTTCGGCGCAATCAGGTTTTCTGTACAGCTGCTACAGGGTATAATCAAGGCCACCAAAAATGGATGTATCTTTCGGTGGTCTCGGTATCTGCTGTATGAGCTGCAGTCTGTGAAACTTTAACCACGACCCAGTGGTGGCATATCTTATATTGTTGCCAGAAGCACGATTATGGCTAAATTTAACCTTAAATAAAATAAAAACTATTGAGGTTAGAGGGCTGCAATTTGGTATTTATGATGATTGGTGGAAGGATGATCAATATACCCATGTGCAGCCCTCCAGCCTCAGTAGTTTTTAAGATTTGTGGGCGGACAGAAAAAGTGCAGACGGACAGACAAAGCCGGCACAATAGTTTTCTTTTACAGAAAACTAAAACTGTAGCTGCTTAGTAATCTTACACAGAAAACTCATCAGCAATTAGCAGCGAAGAGTCGTCCTTCCATATTTTCCACTTTTTCAGATCATTCTTCAAAAGTAGTCAAATCTTCTTTGGTATTCGACGGATATTCACAAAACGTTTATTATGAAGAGGTAGTCAACCAAGGAATGTTCCCAATAAGTTTCTTAGAAATCCTTCTGTCAGTTCTCGAGATACTGCCGTTACACTGGTTACAGATAGGCACTGGTGAAAGCAAATATGTGTACTTAGGGGTATTTCATTTGTGGAGGTATGTGGGGTCTGTGGTTAGTTTTTCTTTATTATTAAAGTATTATTGAGCTGTCACCATCCAGTTCATCCTGTCACTGGTATATAATCACAAGAAATGGCAGCTTCCTGCTGTTCGTAATAGAAAACGGATATGAATCTGAATATCTTAGCAGTCTCTAGATTTCCCTTTATAGTTACCTAACTGGAGATGATATAGAACTGTTTTATAGAATGGGGATACTAAAAACAAACTTATAAAAAGTATTTTAGCCTCCTATTTTGGTCGGTTGGGTACGTGTTATATACTCGTTCTATGCTGTTGACTCATTCACCAATCTAGTGGTCAAGTCCTCAGATCTCTACATGAGTGGCTCCCGTAGGTGGGTAGTGCCGTCAGTGCACCTCACACGGTACATTGTAAGCATAACACTACTTATAGTTCTTTGCAGCGTCCCTTCGGCCCCTAGTTGCAACCCTTTTCATATCTTTTACTGTACCCCCGTTCATATTCTCTTTTTCCCCATCTTACTTTCCACATCTCCTAACAGTTATTTCAACATTATTTTCAGTGCTGAATGACTGTATAGATCCCAACGCTTGGCCTTTAGCCTAAATTTTTACGTTCCAGTTCCAGTTTTACTTAAGTGTTTTAGCATTCCCCCACATACAGTGTTTGCTGATTTGGGTGTGACGAGGCCAGATCTGCATTAGAGAGAGAGAGAGAGAGAGAGAGAGAGAGAGAGAGAGAGAGAGAGAGAGAGAGAATGGTTCTAGCAGTGCAAGTTTATCTTATAACAAGTGTTCGTAGTAAGTGTTTTTATCACTTTTCCTTTCTCGCTTATAGTTTTTCTTTTGTCTTTTCATTCTTTGCCCTTCTACCTCTATTTGTTTTTATATATTTTAGTTTCTTTTTTATCTAATCGTCCATTCTAGAAGGCTCTGTGGCCTTTTATTTTAGCATATTTGACAAAAACTTTTCACATACTTCCACATGTCATAAAGTATGAGTTTATGTCCATACGTATTAATGTGTGCAGCTCCTCTCTTTGCTTGTGCATATTAAAGAGATTATGAAAAGTTATGTACTTTTTTATCTAACTTTTCTTTAATTTTAATTTAATTTTTATTTAATTTCTTTGATTTTTCTTTAAAAAGGAAACTATTCTGTGTTCTCGCCTTGTATGAATGTTAATATTATGTACATTTATAACAAGTTCTTGAAAACGTCTTTGGGAAGAAGACATTCCTTCTGAAGGCTTCGTCAGGATGGTTACCATTATGATACCCTAAAATCAAGCCATCATCTCCCCCCGTTCCCTCCTTCCTACATCCCTCCCTCCTACCCCCTCCCTCCTCCCCCTCCCTCCTTCCTACATCCCGTCCTCCTACCCCCCCTCCCTCCTTCCTACATCCCTCTCTCATGCACGAGTCTCTTTTATTTTTTATCATTTTTTTTTTTTGTGCGTCATGTTTGATTTTAAAGAGATTCGTGCTGCCAATTGCATACTTCCTGCTTGCCCCTCGTGCTTGGCAGTGAGAGAGAGAGAGAGAGAGAGAGAGAGAGAGAGAGAGAGAGAGAGAGAGAGAGAGAGTGCGATACAGTGCAGCTGGGTAAAAAATTCTTCTTTGACAGCTCCGAAGCATAATGTGATTGATGTCCCTGGAAAGATTCTTTGTTTTCATTTACTTATTTAGGAACTGGGTGGGTCTGTCTGGGCAAGTTTCTTTGTTTAAATCGATATTTGCGGTTTGTTTAATTGTTTTGATATGTCTGTGTCGATATTTTTTTATTGCTTTTATTCATTCTTCACCAGACTTCGCCTTCCTTTCTTCCCACATGACCAGACCACCTCAAAACTACACAAATAGTTCGTGTCAACAGCTTCAATCTTTTTTTCTTTTAACAATACATGGCTTCCACAGACGTTTCCAAGTTTCTGCTCAGTCTTCTGCACAAACCTGCTGTCTTCCTTCCTTTTGTCGCCTTTTTTTTTTTTTATTTACCTCTCCTTTCACCTTATCATTATTTTATGTGTGTAAATATATGTGTATGTAAATGTATATACATATATAGATATATGTATATTTAAATATATATATATATATACATATATATATGTACATTTATATAAACATACATTATATAATATATATGTGTGTATGTATAATATGTGTATCTGCACGGTACTGGATACTTTTGGTATCAATTTCATGTATATAAAATTATATATACATGATTTTTGGATGTATGTATGTATAATATCATGTATATAAAATTATGTATGCGTGCACACATGAGCTCGGTCGTGTTTGCATATAACCATACGTATGTACATAGGTCATCAAATTGCATCCATGTTCACCTCAATGAACATTGCATTAAAGAGATTAAAAACAGATCGTATGCGAGATCGAGTGATTAGTAATAGTCAGTGACCCTAATTATATCAGAGACGGGATCTGTTTCATCTCCAGAGGGCATTAGCATCGCCTCTGCATTCTGACGTCTGAGCTGATGATGACACTCAGGACGAGAAGACGGAGGCTCGTGCTCACGAGAAATTCTGTGTCACTCTTTTGAGGTAGAAGTTTGCGGGATATTTATGGTCAGTTATAAATTGGGGCTTTGGTGAGGAGGACTAAAGCAGTCCCATTTTTAGCTACAGTTTATGACAAACTGTCTCATCATTAAAGAACTTACAGTACAGGGCATTTTCAGTATTACTCAGATCAACCCTGTTCATATGGAGTAGGCTCCGTAGGGGAGCAGTGCTGTCAGTGCACCTCGTGTGGTGCACTGTAGGCATTACTTAAGGTTTTTGCAGCGTCCCTTCCTTAGGCCCCTAGCTGCAACACCCTTTCGTCCCTTTTACTGTACATCCCTTCATATTCTCCTTTTTCCATCTTACTTTCCACACTCTCCTAACAATGGTGCAACTGCGAAGTTTTCCTCCTGTTACACCTTTCAAACCTTTCACTGTCAGTTTCCGTTTCAGCGCTGAATGACCTCATAGGTCCCAGTGCTTGGCCTTTGGCCTAAATTCTATATTCAATTTAATTCAATTAGTATTTTGTTTGTGTGTATGTGTGTGCTCTGTATAATTCACTTTACATGTGTGTTGAATACACATGTATACGTGCGTGTAATTTGTATTAACCTCCGTGCCCTTTTAACTTCTCGATTTCTTCACACTTTGGAAACTCTTGTCATTACCAAGCCTAGATCCAAATGAAGAAAGAAATGAAGACATTTTGATGGCCGGGCGAGATTCGAACTCGCAGGCCGGGTATCAGAACGTGGTAACGTTAATTACCTGGTCTCGAAGAAATGTAGAAATTATTTATGTATATATATATATATATATATATATATATATATATATACATATACACATATACACATATACATACATATATATATACATACATACATATATAATATATATATATATATATATATATATATATATATATATATATATATATATATATATATATATATGCATGGATACTCTAAATTAGATTAATATGTGGTTTCTAAATATGGATCAAACACAAACATTAAGTATGTTACATTTACACAAATGTATGTAATTAAGAGAGGATACAGAACACGAGTAAGTTTGGAATCTCTCTCTCTCTCTCTCTCTCTCTCTCTCTCAGGGGAAGCGCATTATTATAAACTCAGGGAAGCCTGTCCTTATCCACTTTTAAAGCAGAGGAAGATGGGTTTTGCATTCTAAAGGTCACGGGGAAAAGGATGCATCTTAAAGGTGAGAGAGTTAGGGTGAAGAATTGCACAAGAAATAAAATGCAGATGGTGTTGTAGGTCGGGTTGTGATTCTCCATCTGTCCATCAGTTATTACAGTTTGAAAACTGTTTTATGGGCAGAGTGAGCTAATTGTCAGACTTCATTTGATGTTTCTTATCTTGATATATCCCGTGGGGGCAGGGGTGCAGTGTAGGCTTTACTGAGGTTCTTTGCAGCGTGCCTTCGGCCCCTAGCCTGAACCCCTTTCGCTCCTTTTACTCTACCTCTTTTCATATTCTCTTTCTTCCACCTTACTTTCCACCCTCTCCTAACAATTGATTCATTGTGCAGCTGCGAGGTTTTCCTCCTGTTACACCTTTCAGACCTCCTTTACTCTCAGTTTCCGTTTCAGCGCTGAATGGCCTCATAGGTCCCAGTGCTTGGCCTTTGGTCTAAATCCTATATTTAGTTCAATTTCTTGATATAAAACAGTTTTTGTCACAGGGAAATAAAAAAAAAGATCATAGTTAACTTATAGATAGCCTGGGTAGGGAAAATCCCCAATATAAAACAATTTTTTCATATGGAAACTGCGACTTAAATAACCAGGGTAGGGAGAATCCCCAATATAAAATAAATTTTTTTTTTATATAGGGAACTAAAAAGATCTGTGCTAGCCTAAATAGCCTGGCTAGGGAGAATCCCCAATATAAAACATTTTTTTTTTTCTATATAGGGAACTAAAAAGATCTGTGCTAGCCTAAATAGCCTGGCTAGGGAAAATCCCCAATACAGAAGAGTTTTTTGTGTGTAAAGGTATCTGTGGTGCTGCCCATAAACTCAGTGTGTTCTTGCTTTCTAGTTTTATGTAAAAGAAAACTATTGTGCCGGCTTTGTCAGTCCGTCCGCACTTTTTTCTGTCCGCCCTCATATATACCCTAAAAACTACTGAGGCTAGAGGGTTGCAAATTGGTATGTTGATCATCCACCCTCCAGTCATCAAACATACCAAATTGCAGCCCTCTAGCCTCAGTAGTTCTTATTTTATTTAAGGTTAAATTTAACCATATCGTCCTTCTGGCAACGATATAGGATAGGCCACCACCGGACCGTGGTTAAAGTTTCATGGGCCGCAGCTCGTACAGCATTATACCGAGACCACCGAAAGATAGATCTATTTTCAGTGCCCATGATTATACGCAGTAGCAGCTGTACAGAAAACTCGATTGCGCCGAAGAAACTTTGGCTCATTTTTTACTTGTTTATGTTTTGCTGCAAATTTGTTTCTTTTAAGCCAAAATTGAGCTATGTAATTGTATGATGTATTACTGATTCATCTTTTTATAATAACGGTCTTTCTTCGATATTGGACTTCTTCAAAGATTTTTTAATCCTACTATGGAAGTGTGTGTTTTAAGCAGAGAGAGAGAGAGAGAGAGAGAGAGAGAGAGAGAGAGAGAGAGAGAGAGAGAGAGAGAGAGAGAGAGAGAGAAAACTTAAAAAAGGTGAAAAGTGTCTGTGAAGAGTACGTAACACTTACTCTACCTGTGTGCAGAGTATTTTGCGTTTGTATGTTTTTAAGGAGAGAGAGAGAGAGAGAGAGAGAGAGAGAGAGAGAGAGAGAGAGAGAGAGAGAGAGAGAGAGAGAACTTGCCATGGTGTAATTTCCAATAAAGAGTACATACGATAAACCCCCAATGACATTTGTGGTCTGGCGCCTTCTGTAATGAGAGAGAGAGAGAGAGAGAGAGAGAGAGAGAGAGAGAGAGAGAGAGAGAGAGAGAGAGCTTAACTGGGTGTAAGTATCAATAAATAGTACATAAGATAAACCCCCAAATGTCATTTGCGGCCTGAGGTCTCATGAAATTCGAAACTGGTTAGGAGAAGATGAAAGCAGAAAATTGTGGAGAGAGAGAGAGAGAGTGTAAAAGGCAATTTTATCCTAACGTTACTTGAGGCTTTGCTCTTATGCAAAAGTGATTTAAAGCACTTTAAATTAGAAAGGGAGACATAGCCCCACACAGGTCAAGTCAAGGTTCAATACCCTGGGTTAGGTTAGGCTAAGGGTAGATTACGTTAGAATGTACAGGTATAAGTTTCTTTTAGCAATTTATGGCATATAATATACTTATAAACCTCTGGTCTGCAGTAGCTCCTAATTATGAAAATGCCAAGAAAACCAGAATTTGGAATGTAGCACCTTAAAAGAAGAAGATCTCTCACAGAATTATAAGTTAAAGTGCAACGCTTCCTTGTGCAACATTAAACGCTACATTTGAGTTCCATTCCCTTACATTATGCTGCCAATAACAACACTAATAATTTTGTACTTATCGAAAGACTTATTCTCCAATTCACAACAATGACCAATAAGCCTCAGGAAAAGCTTCAGTACACATTCTAGGACATCCCCGACCACATACTTCGGGTACATAACCCTTTTTGGGGGGGCAGGAGGTGAATGTCCACAGAGGAGAACAATAATAACACCACGCCACTCACCGTCAATCATCTGCCTCGGGCAGGCCTTAATGACAAGTCAATAACCACTTAACCTCTCCATCCCTCGACCGTAAATAGAGAGCGGGAGGGAGGAAGGGGGTGAATGGGATGGTAGAGGACAAATGGAGGGGGAGGAGGAAGGGAAGGGAGGTTCTTATGGTCTTTTTCAATACACTTAGAGACCCCTTCTCTGTTTAAGAGTGTGTCTCGGGCACACACCTCTTAGACCAATTATTCATAACACCTTTTTTTTTATTTGTTTATTTATTTATTTATTTTACTCTTCCTGGTCCTGTTTTACAAAGCTCCTCTTTACAGGACTTGAGCCTCAAGGCTACTGTCTTTTACAACAGGTATTTCACTAGTCTTGTTAACTATAACAAATAACAGGTATCAGATATATCTTAATTTAAATAGTCATTAAGGCCTGCCCGAGGCAGATGATTGACGGTGAGTGGCGTGGTGTTAGTATTGCTCTTCTTTGTGGACATTCACCTCCCGCCCTCCGCAAAAGGGTTATGTACCCGAAGTATGTGGTCGGGGATGTCCTTGAATGTGTATTGAAGACTTTCCTGAGGCTTGTTGGTCATTGTCGTGAATTGGAGAATAAGTCTTTCGATAATTATAAAATTATTAGTGTTGTTATTGGTAGCATAGTGTAAAGGAATGGAACTCAAATATAGCGTTTAATATTGCACAAGGAAGCGTTGCAGCTTACCTTATAATGTGAGAGAGATATATTCCAAATTCTGTCTTTCTTGGCATTTTCATGATTAGGAGCCATTGCAGACCAGAGGTTATAAGTATATTATTTGCTATAAATTGCTAAAAGAAAATTGTACCTGTACATCCTAACTTAACGTACCCTTAGCCTAACTTAACCCAGGGCATTGAGCCCTGACTTGGCCGGTGTGGGGCTATGCCTCCCTTTCAAATTTGCTAAAAAAACTTGATGTGTTCTAACCTAACCTCCCCCTCACCTAATCTAACCTAGGGTATTGAAACCTGACTTGTTCTGGTTGGGCTTATGCCCCCCCTTTCAAAACTGCCCCCAAGAATTAACACATCCTAATCTAACCTAGGGCATTGAGCCCTGACTCAGTGGCCTGAGCGAGGCTTTGCTCCCTTTCCTATAAAGGTTTTCGATGTCTACGGCCACATCTGAGGTAGTTTGTACATCCGTGTTTGCAGTCAGCTCCAGTATTAGAACTGCAAATTGTAACTATTTTTTATTACACTGTATTCATAGTTTGTATTTGAACAGAGGTCTTTCACATTCACAATTGATCCCTGATCGTCTTTTCCTGCTGAGAGCGACCAGATTTGCTGAAGAGCAGCGCAAATATGCAGGAAATATGCCTCGCTGTCGAATTTCTTAGTCTCATAGGCCCTTGATTCCTCACACTGTTGGACTGTGGAACAGCCTTCCGGAGGATTTGTGCAAATGGAACTTCAAAAGTTCAAGTGAAGATGCAACACATTAATCCTTAGTAAACTATTGAAATACAATTCTCTTTGTATTTTAACAGTCTAATAGGATTTTATCTATTAATTATTCATTTGTCAATTTATTTTCTCTGTTCTAATAACTGATATCTTATTTCTTTTACTTCTTTCAAAAGAACACGGTATTCTTTGGAAGCTTGAATTTCAAGTTAGTGGCCTTAGGTGGGCACGTTCCTTATGAATAGGGTTCATCTTCTGAATAATAATAATAATAATAATAATGATAATAATAATAATAATAATAATAATAATAATAATAATTTTAATTGCTTTTCAAACCAGGAAATGCGAGATGGCTGTCTCTGTTATCAGAGGTCGTAGCTTGTAAGAGAAACTTGGTGCCTCGCCAGTGTACAGCAAATGAAGGTTTAAATACTGCTGTTATTGGTGGAAGGTCTTGTTATTTCAAAGTTTAGAGAATGCCTGTGGGCATGAAATATATATATATATATATATATATATATATATATATATATATATATATATATATATATATATATATATATATATATATATATACACATACATATATATAATAAAATATTTTAAGAAAATATAGTGCCTTGGTAAAATTTTTGGGAATTCGCCCACGTGCGATGGTTAATTTCACCTCTGTCACAAATATACTGAGATTATTTTTTTTTTACGAGATAGAGAAGAAATTGGCCCCATGTTTTTTTTTACGAGATAGAGAAGAAATTGACCCCATGCTAATTGATGAAATAATGAAAAAATGAAGAGCCAAGTGTTGAATTATTATTTTCCCAATTTGTCTACTTGTTAATTTATTAATGTATTTTTTCTTTTTTAATAAGTGATTGGGATCTCTTCTTTTTGTATTTCCCTTTACCTCCTCTTACTTCTTCCTAATGAACACATTCATTTTCTTTGGAAGCTTGAATTTCAAGTCAGTGGCTCCTGTGGTGGGCTTGTTCCTTATGAATAGTTTTTTTCTTGTGAATAATAATAATAATATTATATTCTTGTTCAAGTGTCGAACAAATTAGCCTGAAGTTTGTCTAACAAATTTACTAATTATCAGTGTACACTGCAAAGTGTATACATAGGTATAGATTGCTGTGATTTTATCTTCAAGGTGTACATATTTTTTTCATTTGTTTTTGTATAATTATGGAGTTCCGTATCGGCTAGTAATGGGGAGAGAGAGAGAGAGAGAGAGAGAGAGAGAGAGAGAGTGTTCAAGGAAATTAGACCATTAGACCAGCGAAATATTTGATGATTTTTTAATATAATTATTACCATGCCTGGTTAAAATTATAGCCCATGTGAGTCACAAGTAATCTCTCTCTCTCTCTCTCTCTCTCTCTCTCTCTCTCTCTCTCTCTCTCTCTCCATATATATATATATATATATATATATATATATATATATATATATATATATATATATATATATATATTTATTTATTTATGTATGGATGTATGTATGTATATATATATATATATATATATATATATATATATATATATATATATATATATATATATATGTTATAGAAATAATCAACACACAATCACATGTGGAACAGAAATAAATTTCTGACTCACATCGGGATCGAACCCAGGTCTTTCAGTTGAAAAACAAGACTGTTTCCAACCAAGCCACACAGTAATAGGTTCCAACCTCTTTTATGACCTGTGTGGCTTGTTTGGCAGCGGTCTTGTCTTTCAGTTGAAAGACCTGGGTTCGATTCTGATGTCAGAAATTTATATGTATATATATATGTATGTATGTATGTATGTAAATGTATACATATATACACATATATACAGTATATATATGTATGTATGTATGTATGTATGTATGTATGTGTAAGTGTCTACGTTCCGAGGACTCGACTTTCAGCTTCACTAAAGGGGAAAGTCTCATGACGTCAGCATACTCCTCCTTTTCCTCCTCCTCCTCCTCCTCCTCCTCCCCCTCCTCCTCGCAGTCTGGGACAAGAAAAAGCAAGTGAACGTCAGCTGATTTGAAATGGGATATTTTTAGCCCCAAATTGGGGCCGTTTCTGCTGCCTTATGATGAAATAGGTCAACGGGAAAGGCTGCTGGGAGGTTGGGGGGGGAGGGGAGGGGAGGGGGTTGCAGTTGCTCATTAATGTGTATGAGAGGTCTCTCTCTCTCTCTCTCTCTCTCTCTCTCTCTCTCTCTCTCTCTCTCTCTCTCTCTCTGCATTTGTGACCAGTAAGGAACTTCATAATATTTATAAAACAAATATTGTTGTTCATTCAGGATAAATACATGGCAGTCTCTCTCTCTCTCTCTCTCTCTCTCTCTCTCTCTCTCTCTCTCTCTCTCTCTCTCTCATTACCAACCGATAAGGAACTTCATAGTAAAAGCGCAAAAACAAGTGAAAAAAAATCTATATTCATCCAAGGTAAATACATGTCAATCTCTCTCTCTCTCTCTCTCTCTCTCTCTCTCTCTCTCTCTCTCTCTCTCTCTCTCTCTCCAATTTAGCAATTTTGTAAGAAATTGTGCACTTCGCTTCTTGGATTTGGAATTCTCTTGCTTTCCATGTGTTTCCTGAGCTTTTTAGCTTGTGCTACATCTTATTCCAATTTAGTAATTTTGTAAGAAATTGTGCCCTTCGCCTCCAGGATTTGGAATTCTCGTGCTTTCCACGTGTTTCCAAAGCTGCTTAGCCTATGATGCATCTTATTTCAGATTTCCATTGAAAAAGAAATTGTGGTCTTTAATTTCTAGTTCGAATAAGACACATCTTGGTAAATATTGCTTTTACTTTGCCTCCGTATCCTCTTCCTGTCTTCCATCCTGCTGTCCAACACCTCCAACTGTGAATGAATTAGCATGATTGTTGGGTTTTCCCCAGTTCCACCTTTAGATCCTTGTACTACTTCATCTCATTTATAGCCCTTTGTTGGCCAACTCGGTTGAGCTTCAGACTGTCACTCGATGGGCCGGAGTTCAATTCCCGCTGCCGGCTGATGAAGAGTTAGAGGAATTTATTTCTGGTGATAGAATTTCATTTCTCGCTATAATGTGGTTCGGATTCCACAATAAGCTGTAGGTCCCGTTGCTAAGTAACCAATTGGTTCTTAGCCACGTAAAATAAGTCTAATCCTTCGGGCCAGCCCTAGGAGAGCTGTTAATCAGCTCAGTGGTCTGGTAAAACTAAGGCATACTTTTTTCATCTCATTTATTTTCTGGATCGCTTTATCTTGCTGTCCAACCTCTCCAACTAATTTTTTACACTGTCTTAAGAAGCACCGAGTGGTATAAAGTGCCCCCGAGTGCTTTAGCTTGACAGCCTCAATATGGCGAAATCAGATAAGATTAAAACTATTCGATATTGAGCGTTTTTTAGTTTTCTGAAAAGAAAACTATTGTGGCGGCTTTGTCTGTCCGTCGGGACTTTATTCTGTCTGAACTTTTTTCTGTCCGCCCTCAGATCTTAAAAACCACCGAGGCTAGAGGGCTGCAAATTGGTATGTTGATCATCCACCCTCCAGTCATCAGATATACCAAATTGCAGCTCTCTAGCCTCAGTAGTTTTTATTTTAATTAAGGTTAAAGTTAGCCATACTCGTGCTTCTGGCAACGATATAGGATAGGCCACCACCGGTCCGTGGTTAAAGCTTCATTGGCCGCGGCTCATACAGTATACCGAGACCACAAAAAGGTAGTTCTATTTTCGGTCGCCTTGATTATACGCTGCACAGAAAACTCGATTGCGCCGAAGAAACCTGGACGCATTTTTTACTCGTTTTATTTATTTGTATAATTTAAACAAGCTTTCCTTTTTAACAGAATTCCAGTCATGAACAGAGTTCTGTGTATTATTGGAATTCCTGTGTTTGTTATAATCTTTTTATTTTTATTTTTTTGTAAGTGTTCGGTAATTTTTTCTTTACATCATGTTGTTGATTCATTTATTCGTGAGAACAAAAAGGTCATTGACCCTGACTTTTTTCTTTTAACCTTCATTAGGCTAAACGGTGCCTTTCTGAACGTTGCGTAATCCTCATTGACTCCAGCTATGATTGAGAGAGAGAGAGAGAGAGAGAGAGAGAGAGAGAGAGAGAGAGAGAGAGAGAGAGAGAATGAAATCAGCATTAAAGGCAACATAACGAAGTGTATATATACATACATACACACACACACACACACATATATATATATATATATATATAAATATATATATATATATATATATATATATATATATATATATATATATATATATATATATATATATATATATATATATATATATATATATATATATATATATAAGAGAGAGAGAGGAATACACATGACTTCTCACGCCTGTCACTATGATGTACATAGCCTCCAGAAACTCCAGTTGCATAACTTGTTCATATCCGCCCCTACTTTTTGTTTTTTTCCCTCTCTCTCTCTCTCTCTCTCTCTCTCTCTCTCTCTCTCTCTCTCTCTCTCTCTGCTACTCATGGAGCTTCTCACATGCCCCTCTCTCCTCCTCCTCCTCCTCCTCCTCCTCCTCCTCCTCCTCCTCCTCCTCCTCCTCCCTATGTACCTGAACAGCACTTCGGCCTTGCAATCAGACGGGTTAATGGACCCCCATACAAGGCAAAAGGGGTGGAGGCTCACACAGGTGGACCCGGCCCCCAAATCAGGTAACGACTTGAGTTGGGGTAGGGGAAGGGGCAGGGTGCGGGCGAGGAGGGGGGAGGGAAAGGGAAGGGGATAGCAATGACTGTAGGAGGATCTTCAAGCAGGTATGTATATAATCTTCGCCTTTACCCCCTCCCCCTTTTCCTCTTCTTTCCTCCCCCTCCCCCTTCCCATCCCCCTCCCCTCCCCTCCGTCTCCCCTTTCACCTTCCCCCGCCCCCTTCTGCCACGTCCCTGCATTATTTTCTTCCCAGAATGCCACACCTTTTGATACAAGGAGATACGTTTTGCTTTTGAGACTTTTGTCTGCTCCTTCATTACAGCCCCTTACTTATTTCTTCTTCCTTCCTTTTTTCTCTTTCCTTTTGCGTGTTTTCGTCCGGCCTGGGCTAGAAATGGGCATTGGGTTCCCCTTTCCCGATGGTTCTGCTCTTAAGGAATGAGAGAAGTGGGCGTTTCTTTCTTAATCAAACGAATGATGATAATTAATGTTACTCTGTGTAATTGTTGTCTGGGGTTAACTATTTTTTATGTTTGCTTATTAACGGATTTTGAATCCTGTTATTTACAACAAACACAGACTTGTAAATTTACAGCTAAAACATACGGTTGTTATTTAATATTCATCAGGAATTATTTTATAACCTGTTCATCCATGAAATTATTTTTATAATGGTTTGTGATATTTATGACTGTCATGTTCAGTCACTCGTATGCATAATTACGATGCATGATTTGTCTCTTGTTTTCGAGTGCATGATATTTTTAAGTTGATTTTCGGCAATCCGAATCCCCCCCTCTCATGGTTCCTCATAGGTCCCAATGAACTCTCAGTTGCCTTATTCATCAGAGGTCCTAATCATACGAAACGCTCAGTTTGAATGTAGCATTCCCGCAGAGTCGTTAAAATTATACTCTTGCAATTTTTTTTTCTCAAGACTGGAATAATGCTTTTGTAGATACAGGGTGTCGTGAGTACCATACTTGGTTGCACTTTCACCCCTGGCTCTCTCTCTCTCTCTCTCTCTCTCTCTCTCTCTCTCTCTCTCTCTCTCTCTCTCTCTCTCTCTCTCTCTCTCACATATCTCTTGAACGTTTGATACGAAATGTGATGATCCTCTCTCTCTCTCTCTCTCTCTCTCTCTCTCTCTCT
This sequence comes from Macrobrachium rosenbergii, assembly GCF_040412425.1. Lineage (NCBI taxonomy): Eukaryota > Metazoa > Arthropoda > Malacostraca > Decapoda > Palaemonidae > Macrobrachium > Macrobrachium rosenbergii. The sequence goes on from NC_089784.1 coordinate 35,364,389, forward strand.
CTCTCTCTCTCTCTCTCTCTCTCTCGTCATCGGGGATTGCCAAATTTATTTAACTAAAAACTGGGCGGTATATCTCATTAAATGTTCCTATGTTTCAAGAAGAATCTCTCTCTCTCTCTCTCTCTCTCTCTCTCTCTCTCTCTCTCTCTCTCTCTCTCTCTCTCTTCATCTAGGATTGCTATTAATTGAATAGAAACTGGGAAGTATATAGTAATAAATGCTCCCATGTTTCAAGAATATACAGTAAGTTAAAATAGAGCTTTTTAATTTTTATATTTTTGTAGAATTTAATAAGGTATTGTTATCTCCTCACAGGCTTAGAAAAAAATATCTTTTGTTATATGTGTAGAAATAATCAGCACACAATCACGTGTGGAACTGAAGTAAATCTCAGACTCACATCAGGATGGAACCCAGGTCTTTCAATTGAAAGACAAGACCACTGCCAACCAAGCCGCTTGTAGCGGTTCGTCTTTCAATTAAAAGACCTGGGTTCCATCCTGATGTTAGTTGGAAATTATATATATATATATATATATATATATATATGTATGTATGTATGTATATGTATGTATGTATGTATGTATGTATGTATGTATAGTCGGGTAATGATTGTTGCTGTGTGTTGTTAAAGTTGTTATAATTATTATTGGGGATTACATGTATTTTAGATGAATTAAATTTTTAAAATAATACGACCATAGGGAGATGACACTTGTTACATTTAACACCACAGAAAACATAAAAACACGTTCCTCGTTGCGTACAACTTTTCCTTTTTTTTTTTTTTTTTACGAATTTCATTAGTTTATTAATATCATTATCAAAGGGAGACGACGTTATCTATTACTGTTACAGTTTAGAAATCAATAGAGAAAAAAGTTCCTCGTTGTGTACAACATTTCCTCGTTTTTTTTATGCTCCGAAATAATTCTCCCCCTCCCCCCTCTTGAGCGTGACTAATTAAGAATATAAATGGCATCCCGCGACCTTGAAAATAACCATTCTCTCTCTCTCTCTCTCTCTCTCTGTTCCCATTCATGGGTTGATCGAACTAGGGGGAGCGTTGGAAGGGAGAGAGAGTGAGAGGTCGTTGCACCCGGCAGAGAGAGAGAGAGAGAGAGAGAGAGAGAGAGAGAGAGAGAGAGAGAGAGAGAGAGAGGAGCTTTGATTCGTAATCGTAATCTCTTTCAAGAGAATGGTGTTTTGTATGAGTTTACGAATCTCTCTTTCTCTCTCTATCTCTCTCTCATATGTATATACGTACGTACATACGTCATTCCGTTATGTTGACGCTAACAACTACTTTAATTATTAAACCCTCTCTCTCTCTCTCTCTCTCTCTCTCTCTCTCTCTCTCTCTCTCTCTATAAGGTGAATGTCCTTGCGGCGAACTGTCCTTGGAAAGCATATTCACCTTTGAGGTGTTTGTTGAGGGGGGGCGGTGGAGGGAGGTGTCAGGAGAAGGGGGAAGGGGAGAGGGAAAGCGGGAGGTGGCAATTATATTAAATGGGGGAGAGGGGAAGGGGATAAGAGGAGGAGGGGTAAGGAGAGGGGAGGTGTCAGGGGAAGGGGAGGGGGAAAGCGGGAGGTGGCAGTTATATTAAATGGAGGAGAGGGGAAGGGGAGAAGAGGAAGGGGGAGGGAACTGATGATGATGAGGGGGGCTAGGTTTGTCATAGCATTGATGCCGTCATCTGTAAGGTGTTAATATTTATCAGTGATTGATGTATGTATTAAAAGCAGTAAGAGCAACAGCTACAGAACAGGAGCAATTAAAGCAACGAGAGTAACAGCTGCTAAAAAGCATTAAGAGCAACAGCTACAAAAAGTTGTAAAAGCAACAGCTACAGAAGCATTATCAGTAAAAGCAATGAGAGCAAGAGCTACAAAAAGCAGTATTATCAAAAGCTATGAAAAGCAGCAAGAGCAACAGCTACTAAAAAGCAGAAAGCAGTATGTGCAACAGCTATGAAAAGCAACAAGAGCAACACCTACAAAAAGCAGTAAAATTGACTACTGTGAAAAGTGGTAAGAGCAACAGCTATATAAAAGCAGTAAGGGCAACAGTTATATATAAGCAGTAAGAGCAGATGCTATAAAAAGCAGTAGGAACAACAGCTACAAAAGCACTAAGAGCAACAGCTACAAGAAAAGAAGTAAGAGCAACAGTTACTTAAAAGCAGTAAGAGCAACAGCTACTTAAAAGCAGTAAGAGCAACAGCTACAGAATGCAGTAAGAGCAACACCTACTAAAAACAGAAAGAGCAACAGCTACCATGGAGTGGGAAGAGCAGCAGCTACAAAAAGCAGCAAGAGCAGTAGCAATTAAAAGCCATAAGAGAAATAGCTATAAAAAGCAGTAAGAGCAACAACAAGAAAAAGCAGTAAGAGCAACAGCTATACAAAAGCAGTGAGAGCAACAGCTACAAAAGCAGTAAGAGCAACAACCATGAAAACAGTAAGAGTAGCAGCTTTATGGAAGTGGGAAGAACAACAGCTACAAAAAGCAGATAAAACAAAAGCTACAAAAAGTAGTAAGAAAATCAGCTACAAAAATCAGTATTAGCAACAGCTATACAAAAGCAGTGAGAGCAACAGCTACAAAAAGTAGTAAGAGTAACAACTCTGAAAGCAGTAAGAGCAGCAAGTATATGAAAGCAGTAAGAACAACAGCTGCAAAAAGCAGTAAGAGCAACAGCTATACAAAAGCAGCAAGAGCAACAGCTATACAAAAGCAGTAAGAGTAACAACTATGAAAGCAGTAAGAGTAGCAGGCATATGAAAACAGTAGGAGCAACAGCTACAAAAAGCAGTAAGAGTAACCTATGAAAGCAGTAATAGCAACAGCTACAAAAGCAGTAAGAGTAACTTCTATGAAAGCAGTAAGAGCAGCAGCTATATGAAAGCAGTAAGAGCAACAGCTACAAAAAGCAGTAAGAGTAACAACTATGAAGAGTAAAAGCAGTAACTAACGGCTAAAACCAGTGAGAGCAGCTGTTGCAAAAGTATAACAGCTACAAAAGCAGTAAGAACAACAGCTACAAAAAGCAGTAAGAGTAACAACTATGAAAGCAGTAAGAGCAACAGCTATATGAAAGCAGTAAGAGCGACAGTTATACATAAGCAGTGAAAGCAACAGCTACAAAAAGCAGTAAGAGCAACAGATACAAAAAGCAGTAAGAGTAGCATGATATATGAAAACAGTAAGAGCAGCAGGTAAATGAAAGCAGTAAGAACAACAGCTACAAAAAGCAGTAAGAGCAACAGCTATACAAAAACAGTAAGGGCAACAGCTACAAAAAGCAGTAAGAGCAGCAGGTTATGAAAGCAGTAAGAACAACAGCTACAAAAAACAGTAAGAGTAACAACTGTGAAAGCAGTAAGAGCAGCAGCTATATGAAAGCAGTAAGAACAACAGCTACAAAAGGCAGTAAGAGCAACAGCTATACAAAATCGGTAAGAGCAACAGCTACAAAAAGCAGTAATAGTAATAACTATGGAAGCAGCAAGAACAGCAGGTATATGAAAGCAGTAAGAGGCAACTGCTACAAAAAGCAGTAAGAGTAACAACTATGAAAGCAGTAAGAGTAGCAGGTATATGAAAGCAGGAAGAGCAACAGCTACGAAAAGCAGTAAGAGGAACAACTATGAAAGCTGTAAGAGCAGCAGGTATATGCAGTAAGAACAACAGCTACAAAAAGCAGTAAGAGTAACAGCTATACAAAAGCAATAAGAGCAACAGCTTTACAAAAGCAGTAAGAGCATCAGCAACAAAAAAGCAGTAAGAGCAACAACTATGAAAGCATTAAGAGCAGCAGCGATATTAAAGCAGTAAGAACAACAGCTAAAAAAACAGTAAGAACAACAGCTACAAAAAGCAGTAAGTGCAACAACTATGAAAGCAGTAAGAACAAAAGCTACAAAAAGCAGTAACAGCAACAGCTACAAAAACAAGCAGCGACAGCTATGAAATGAGGAAGAAGGAGAAGAAGAAGAATGTTAAAATAGATTAATAGGAAAACAAGCGTCCAGAGCGGAGCGGAGGAGAGAGAGAGAGAGAGAGAGAGAGGGGAGGGGGGAGAAGGAGTATGGATGACGGAGGTTGAGGGAGGGAATAGGTAGAAGGAAGAAATGGGGGGAGGGGGAAAAGATAGAAGTATGTTCGACGCAGGGGCCATGAATAGGTGAGGGGAAAGGGTGGGGAGGAGTGGCCATGGATAGAAGGGGGAGGGGGAAGGGGTGGTAGGTAGGGGGAGGGAGGGGGGAGTTAGCAGCTCCGGCGGCTTAGCCTTGAATTGTGGGGCATATTTACAGAGGAGGTGGCAGAGGTGATTGACTTACCAGTGTGCGTGCGTGCATGCGCGCTCAAAAGCATTTACGCGAATGCGCTTTACACATTGCTTTCGTAAAGCGCACGGCACATAATGTATGTGCCTCATGAGATACTTGGGAAAGTAGACGGATGAGGAATGACGTAACGATGTGCACAAAGTAATACAATGTGAACCAGTGAATGACCTACACGTGTATATTATATATATATATATATATATATATATATATATATATATATATATATATATATATATATATATATATATATATATATATATATAATAGCAATCACTTATAAAAAGAAAAATATATATCATTAGCAATTGTATATTCAGAGAATAAAGTAAAAATACATTTGTCATCACCGCAATTTTATACGCAGAGAGAATCATTCAATGTTCTCAGATATTATTATTATTATTATTATTATTATGAAAAATTAAAGCTTGCGAAGAATACGGCGCTCGTTAGAAAAAAAGGTAACATAAAGTTATGGGAAATACAGAAAGAAAAGACCACCTGTTAGAAAAGAATGATGAATTAGAAAATAAAATAAATAAAATAATTTTAGTGAATTATAAAACGCAAGGAGAATAGCTTCGGGGTAGCCCTATAATTGTTTTTATCGTAGAAAAATTATTAAAATCGAATATAGAAAGGTGTGAGGAGTATTTGAAGGCCACATTTGACATAAGAACTTCAGGAAAAATGTCTTTTGAGGTCTAAAGATGGATGAAGGCCTATGGAAATGAGCGTGGGAACTGGTTGGGATATTTAATGTGAGTGTGTGTGTCTTAGGTATATATATATATATATATATATATATATATATATATATATATATATATATATATATATATATATATATATATAAAATATATATATATATATATATAAATATATATATATAAATATACATATATATAAATGTATATTATATATATATATATATATATATATATATATATATATATATATATATATATATATATATATATATATATATATATATATATATATTAGAGTTGCATTCCGTGCAATTCATTTTACAATTGTTATACATTATTCTTGTATTGGACGTGCGCACATTTCAGGAGTAATCTCTCTCTCTCTCTCTCTCTCTCTCTCTCTCTCTCTCTCTCTCTCTCTCTCTCTCTCTCTCTCTCTCTCATCACATCTTGTTGTATAAGCCTTGTGTGATCTTTCAAATGCTTTGAATTAAATATCACATATTTTTTTGTATTTCATTTTCCTTTTGTTTTTGTGTTCCCGTGCAGGGGAGAGAGAGAGAGAGAGAGAGAGAGAGAGAGAGAGAGAGAGAGAGAGAGAGAGAGAGAGAGAGAGTTGAAAACTCACGTCGCCTCTAAGCCGTAAACCTTGGAAAATAAGGAATATGAGAGAGAGAGAGAGAGAGAGAGAGAGTGTGTGTTGTATAAGATAGCATAAACTTCCCGTTTCATTTTAGACAAAGCGTGAGCATGTGTGTATACTTGAGTGGGTAAGATGTATTTTTGATATTCTAGCAAGTAATACGAGTCCTTGTAAAGAATTATATATTTTTGTGGACGGCGCATGTCGAGTGATAAGCCCCAGATAACGAACGCCCTCTTCTCTCTCTCTCTCTCTCTCTCTCTCTCTCTCTCTCTCTCTCTCTCTCTCTCCTTGTTAAGCTAGATTTTTGTTTTTGTTTTTTTGGTGGTTCTTAAATCATAGATTATACAGAGATTTTGTTTCTATCCTTTAATAAACGTGTAGAGGAAATGCTCTCTCTCTCTCTCTCTCTCTCTCTCTCTCTCTCTCTCTCGTTTATAGGCATTTAAAGCAATATGTTTACTCTCTCTCTCTCTCTCTCTCTCTCTCTCTCTCTCTCTCCTTCTTCTTCCTCTTTCTTCTTTCCAGGAGTGAGTTGGAGTAATTACGCAATACACTCGACCGTAAAAATAATAGAATGGCCTAATACTCGTTGCCTGACAGCGTCGTAGCAAAAAGTGCACACCACAAGTTCACCTTAAGCATGTACAACACGTATTACCCTTATCGAATGATTATCTCGCTTCCATTAAGGGGAACAAAGGAAGGAGAGAGAGAGAGAGAGAGAGAGAGAGAGAGAGAGAGAGAGAGAGCAATGCTATATTGCTGTCCATGAATGCTGAAGAAAAGGAACAATAGCTGAATTAACGAAAAGTTATCTTGGCTTAAAATACAAGGCATACACAGAAAAATACAAGGCATACACAGAAATGTATGCCTGTACAACTATCTGTATACAATCATACAAGCAGATGTTAACGTGAAAAATTCCCACAGAGAGAGAGAGAGAGAGAGAGAGAGAGAGAGAGAGAACAACTGACGTCATTGAAGGTTGCAGATTCATGTTAAGTGATATTTAGTTTTTTTTTTTTCCTGTATGGGAGCATTTGATAAAGTTCGCACTGCCAGTGTTTTTTTTTTTATGTTCACATTATTATGCAGTAATTCTGATTTCTTATGATACGTATATAAGTATATTGTTGCCTTTGGAATTTGGGAATAACTGACAAAGTCTCTGGAATTTGGAAATATCTGGTGAAGCCTCTGGAATTTGGAAATAATTGGCAAATCCCCTGAATTTGGAAATAATTGGCAAAGCCTCTGGAATGTGGAAATAATTGGCAAAGCCTCTGGAATTTGGGAATAACTGGCAAAGCTTCTGGAATATGGAAATAACTGGCAAAGCCTCTGGAATTTAGAAATACTGGTAAAGCCTCTGGAATTTGGAAATAATTGGCAAATCCCCTGAATTTGGAAATAATTTGCAAAGCCTCTGGAATTTGGAAATAACTGGCAAAGCCTCTGGAATTTGAAAATAACTGGCAAAGCCTCTGGAATTTGAAAATAACTGGCAAAGCTTCTGGAATTTGGAAATAACTGGCAAAGCTTCTGGAATTTGGAAATAACTGACAAAGCCTCTGGAGTTTAGAAATACTGGTAAAGCCTCTGGAATTTGGAAATAATTGGCAAAGCCTCTGGAATTTGGAAATAATTGGCAAAGCCTCTGGAATTTGGAAATAACTAGCAAAGCCTCTGGAATTTGAAAATAACGGGCAAAGCCTCTGGAATTTGAAAATGACTGGGAAAGCTTCTGGAATTTGGAAATAACTGGCAAAGCCTCTGGAATTTGGAAATAACGGACAAAGCATCTGGAATTTGGAAATACTGGCAAAACCTCTGGAATTTAGGAAATTCCTAGAAGAGCCTTTGGAATTTGGAAATACATCGAAGATCCTCTGAAATCTGGAAGTAACTGACAGCCTCAGGAATTTGGAAATACCGGACAGAGCCTCTGGAAAATGCTTATTCCAGATTGATTATTCTCAACTTGTGATGGTGTGTCATTACCGATAAAAATGTTCACAGTTTCTTTGTCATTTCTTCCTATTCTTCCCTTTTTCATTTTCTTCCTTCTGTCTTGGTTCTTCCTAGACACACCCACGATAGCGAACTAGAAAAAAAAATGGTGGCTAATTGTCTGTTTGTAAGGCTCTTGGGTATGTGCTTTAACGGCGTCAAGGGCGCCCTGTTCGCGGCGAGGATTTTCAGGGTGGGCAAGGTTCTGCTGTGTGCCCATAAGGGCCTCCTGGTTCTCAGGGTCAATGAGAAATCATGGCTAAGATAAATGCTTGCTCTGGGAAGCTCGCTCGGTTGCGTAAGAGTTCCAAGGTTCCATTATTGTGTTCATGATTATTTTTCATTGGTGGAAGGTCATGTCATTTTCCTTCAGAGAGGGGTAGAGGGCCGTCAGTGATCCTCACGCGGTGCACTGCAGGCATCGGCCCCCAGCTGCAACCCATTTTTATTCCTTTCACTGTACTCCTTTCATATTCTTTCTTCCATCTTAATTTCGTCAACCCATTCCTAACAATTGTTTTTCAGTGCAGCTGCTAGGTTTTCCTCCTGTTACACCATTATTTAATACTTTTTTGCTCTCAATTTCCCTTCCACCACTGAATGACCTCATAGGTCCTAGCGCTTGGACTTTGGCCTAAATTTTATATTAAAGTTCCATTTCCAAAAAACTAAGAAGTTGGGACTTCCAGAATTCCAGATGTTTAAGCTGGGAATTAATTCATTCCTGCATTCTGGTAAAGTCTCCTGAATTTCAGGTGTGTCAGTTTTACTTTCTGTTCTCTCACATTTACTTATTTATCACCTTTTCCAGTAACTTGTCTCTCACTCTCTGCAGGCTGATTTCCCTTTGGAGCCCCCTTGGCTTTGTTATAGCTTGTTGACCCTGTCCAAAAGGGCTTTCAGCCGAAGATTTTAAGAAAGAAAAATGAGATGTTTTATTTCCAAAAACCTATTATTATTATTATTATTATTATTATTATTATTATTATTATTATTATTATTATTATTATTATTATTATTATTATTCAGAAGATGAGCCCTGTTCATAAAGAACATGCCAACAAGGGCTACTGACTTGAAATGCAATCTTCCAAAGAATACGGTGTTCATTTGAAAGCGGTAACAGAAGGTAACAGGAAATACAAAAAGAACAGACCAGTTACTAGACAAGAAAAACATTTATTAAGAAGTAGATAAATTATTATTATTATTATTATTATTATTATTATTATTATTATTATTATTCAGAAGATGAACCCCATTCATATGGAACAAGCCCACCAGAGGGGCATTGACTTGTGATTCAACCTTCCAAAGAATATTACAGTGCTCATTTGAAAGAAATTATAGAAGATAATAATAAATACAGAAGGAAGTGATCCTTTACTAGAAAAGAAAAATAAATTAAATAAGTACAAAGATAAAAACGTACGTAAATTATGAAAATTCAACGAGAATTGCTTGAGGGTAGGATTGCATTGCATCTTCTCTTGAACTTCTGAGGTTCCAGTTGCACAACATCCTTAGGGGTGGGGAATGGGGTTGGGGAATCCTCAGCGCTGACTGGCTGACAGCAAAGCGCTGAATCTCATAGCAACTCCTTTTAAACATCTTGCCGGGGGCTCAGGACTTGGGCAAGCCCAACCACGTGGTAGTCAGTCAGGCGATGCCACGCTGCCCTAAGGGTGGGGGTAAGGATGAGGGGGAGTATAGGTGGGCACGTTAGGTATTCCCCTGGGAGGGGTATGCAAGTCACGTGACTCGGGCAGAAGCAAGATTTATCAGGGTGTTGGGTAAAGCCAGGACCCACTAAGACTTAGTGGGTCCTGGGTAAGGCAGAATTGTCGGTGGGTATGGGTCGGGGATTAGGTATTAAGGCAAGTCATCTGAGCGAGCGCGCGGATGGGTATCATGGGTACCGAGGCAGCAGCAGCACGGGGCATCATTGCTGAGCCCCAGATAATAATGCGTATTGAAATGAGTTCTCCAAAAGAGATTCACAAGACGAAGAGGCAGTCTTAAAGATGTCAGCTTCCTTCCATTTCTCTCTCTCTCTCTCTCTCTCTCTCTCTCTCTCTCTCTCTCTCTCTCTCTGTAAGGTCTCTCTCGCTCTCTAATTCTTCTCTTCTTCTTTATGGCCTTATTATGTAAATGCTTGTTGCCCTTATTAGGAAAGGCATGAGATTAAGCACGTTTCTGTACTGCTTTTATTGCTGCTATTAATGCATTTGTTGAGGGTGTTTAAGTTAGGTTGACATTATTATTATTATTATTATTATTATTATTATTATTACATTTAGCTTTGTAAATCCTTCTTTTAGACTTAATCTCTCATATGGGATTCACTCGTGGGATTATTATTATTATTATTATTATTATTATTATTATTATTATTATTATTATTACATGTAGTTTTGTAAATCCTTATAGACAGTCCTTTTTGGAATACACTCCTGGATTTATTATTATTATTATTATTATTATTATTATTATTATTATTATTATTATTATTTGCCTTAGTGTTGTTTTTCCCAAATACTTCTTCTGCCTCCTCTTCAGCAAACTCCTAAGTAATTTCTATCCCCGGGACATCGTTGATTAACAGCATGAATGATAATGCGAAGCATCCTGCTTGTCAGATTCATTCAGTCTGCTTAAGAGCTTCTTATATACTAATTCATGTTTTTGTTTGTATTTGTTTTATGTTAAATCTTTTCTTCCATGGAAAATGGTGAGATTTGCCTTCGACAGATGTTTTTGTTGTGGTTTGGGGAAATTGGTAATTGTTAATGTATATAAATTTGTAATTTTAAATGTAATAATATTGAGAATGATGTTACAAACTCATTAGTTTGTTTAAGGGTAGCATGGGATATGGAATAGCAGTGATATATAGCATTATTATTATTATTATTTTTATTATTATTATTATTATTATTACGAGCTTTTTGGGATGCCGCATGCGTTACGCGCTGGAACCCGGCACTGCTGTCTCCCCTACCCTCCCGATCCCCTACCCACCCCGCCCTCACGCGGGGCGGACAAACAGGTTTGCAGGAGAAGGGTGGATGTCTCCCCTACCCTCCTGTTTCCCTACCTACCCCTCCCCCACCCGGGCGGACAAACTGGTTTGCAGGAGGAGGGTGGATGTCTCCCCTACCCTCCCGTTTGCATACCTACCCCGCTGCCACATGGGGTGGACAAACCGGTTTGCAGGAGGTGGGTGGCTGTGTCATGTCTCCCCTACTGTCACCCGGAGTAGGACAAACAAGATCCACTTGGATTTTATTATTATTATTATTATTATTATTATTATTATTATTATTATTATTATTATTCAGAAGAAGAAGAAGAACCGTGTTCATATGGAACCAGCCCACAGGGGCCACTGACTTGAAATTCAAGCTTCCAAAGAAAAGAAAAATAGATTAACAAATTAACAGATAAATAGATAAA